>NC_052542.1:7083137-7683137 GCF_016699485.2 Gallus gallus | reverse complement strand
AACAAAAATCAGTTTACACCCTTTGGGCTTCATGTGCATCAGTTCAGAAAACTTCTTAAACATTTCCCACTTCATATTCTGCTATTTACTTTCCAGAAGATCAGTATATTTCTGGCTACCACTTGCATTCTTTTCTTTCCAATAATCGAGGAAAAGTGGTGAACACTGATCAGAGTGAATTGCTGCATTCAGTGATTTTTGCAAGGATCAACTACCTATGCTCCTGATCCCTCTTACCATGGTGATCCAGCACAGCTAAGTGAGTTGTTTGAAAGCAGTTATGTAGACTCTCCTGAGCAAAACCTGCATTTCTTTTTTAAATACAGCTGTAGCTGCATGATGCTCTCCAGCCTCAGCCCTGGCTACCTGCTGCCATCCTAGGAGTCAAAGGGGCTGCCCTTTGCTCTGCCAACCTCAGAGCGCTGGAGTGTAGTGGTATGCAGAGTTGTCAGCACCTGCAGCCACCCACATCATACTTCTTTGAACAAAAGATCCTCTGAATGACTGCTACAGGGCTAAAATACTTAAATGGACAGAGTTCTTCATTTTCACAAGTGTAACAATATCTATATAACTAAAAAACCAGATGACTTATTAAAAAGTACCTGCAGCAAGAGCTTTCAGCATCAGACTTCACCCTCAATTTCTGTAGCTGCTGGCTTAAGAGACCAAATGGATCATCATGAAGTCTGAAAGGTTCACAAATGCCCTTCTAATAATGCAGGATATTGATACTACTCCCTACTTATTTTTCTGTACCTTCCTCAAATTTTGCTTTGAAGAAACAGATTTCCTCATGTTGCTTTAGCACCTGCAAACTGCATACTGAATTTCTATGTTTGGCAAAACACTTCCATTTTAAGTTTTAAAAAAGTTCTCAAAGAGATACAGACGCTAAGATAATTCATACTGAAAATGAAAAGGCCACATAAACCCAGGATGATTTATGTGAGGTGAGGAAAACAGGCTGAGGTAACAAAACGTAAAGCTGAAAAAGAAACTCAGTTCAAGGATTCATCCTTCTACTCCTCAGTACTTTGTAGAATAGATGCAACATCATAATTATACTAAAGATAACAAAATAACATCAAGCACTGATATAATTCCAAATCTTATTGACTTTGCCATAAGTGCCCGAGGAAGAAATTCTTGCATTTTAAGAGAATACAATAGAGGAATAAAGTCATCTGTGCCAGTGTCCTTCACTGTAAAGCATAATTACATAAAAATCCCACAATTTGATCCAAATTCAACACTTTTGGATTTTATTCAATAGAGAACAACTGTGGAAGCAATGAAGATGCTTCTGGCACACTTTTAAGCCTGATCAATCTAATGCTTCAAGTAGAATGTGCAACGTCAGCATTAATAGATTGTAGGATAGACAATCATTTTCCCAGTCTCAGCAGCCACAGAACCTGCCTGCAGTTCTAGTGAACAGTCATTGCATGCCTCATCATACAGGCTGCGTGGGAGACCCTTGCCAAGAGTACAGTCTGTCTTAGGTCTTTAAGCCTAAGAAGAGCATAGAATATTTTCCAGCACACTATAGCAGCTGTGCAGCATTTTGAGATTGTATCCTGAATATACTTCTTCCTATCCAATGGTCACATTAAACTTTCAAATTAAAGACAGCAAGTTTTTATTTATTTTTAAAAGAAGAAAGGAAAAAAAGGAGAGGAACCACAGAAGAGCTCCCCCAGGCAGTTGTTTATATACATAGATGCATTTAGGAGTATCTTGGGATAAGTCAGATAAACGAGGACAATCTTTGCCCTGGGAAGGCTGAGTCATTGTCTTCAGCGGGAGGGAAAGCTGCATGGTCCACAAGAAGAGGAAGAACTGATAGAAGCATCAGAAGAAGGTAATTCTGGAAACACATTCTACATGCAAATTCTGTAAATATATTTTTCTCCTTGCCAAACATACATGCTATTTTCCTATGTCTGCCATTATATACAGACTCCCATAGATCTTCTATGTTAACCTTAGACTAGAATGTAAATTCACGTAGCATGGGATGCTATAAAGACTAAGGGGAAAAGGAGATCATTTTGATGACAGTTCACTTTGTAATTAAGGATTACAACACTGTCTGAAAGACTTCAATCCTCCTGATAAACGTTCACTTTTAACTGAAACAAATCTTAAGGGACAACTCTTCAGATTGACTTCAACATCACCTTTCGAGCTTCAGCTAGAAGCAGAACTGCCAATACTTGCATTAATTCTCTGCACCGGGAATAGTCATTGCAATAAGGACAAAAAGGATGAACATGACTTCACCCCAGAAGCCAGTGGGAATTTTGCCAGTAATTTCACTGAAACTAATGGGAAGGGAAATCAAAACTATAGCAGTTCTTACAACCTATATTTCCTGAAACTCATTTCTAGTATGACATCAGAAACTAGTTGTTCATAGCACTGACACAGTTGGTTATCGTGGTATCATGGCTATGCAAAACTTGGTGGTTGTGACCTTAGGCTCCCTCATTTCTCCTAGCACCAAAAGCCATGCCAGCAAAACACAGAATGATTTTCCATTCAACATGGGAATTTCTACTTTTGATTCTTGATCTGAATGGCTCAAGTAGTTCCCAGTATATTATTATCAAATTGCTCTTTTACAGAACAGATGCTATACTTCTGCATTTATTGCTTCCAGCATTTGAGGACGATGAAACTCATTTAATGTCAATATCATCCCTCCAATGCTTCTCATCTCCATGAACTTCAACCATCAGAAGCAGCACTAGTATAATTTTTGGAATGAAGTAAGAAAGCCAACACTCATTTAGGCACAGGTATAAAAGAACTGTGCCTCATTTTAAGTTATCTATCAAAGTCACTAAGGAATTTGTGTAGTCTGCCAACATCACCTTTTCACCTTCACCTGGATTAGTCAATACTTGTCCTTCCATTTCTTCCAAAGAGAGACACTAATTTGGAACTGGTAGGCTGGTTTCTGACAGAAGTAAAGCCAGTGCAGAAAAAGTGCTCTTAAAGCACTGGCTTAATTTTATCTCTAGCAGCCAATATAGTCATTCTACTTTCCTGAAGAGCTATAATACCAATTTCATTGACTGTATCGTATCTATCAAGAGAACCAAGTCTATATTGATGGATGTTTTACTTTGAGCTCCAAAACAAATTGACTTAGATTGTCCCACCTAATAATTACAGAATCATAGGGGTTGAAAAAGACTGTTGGAAATCATCGAGTCCAACCCTTGCTAAAGCAGGCTCCCTACAGCAGGTTACACAGGAAAGCATCCAGGCGGGTTCTGAATATCTCCAAAGAGGGAGACTCCACAACCCCCGTGGGCCGCCTGTTCCAGTGCTCTGTCACCCTCATCACTAAGATGCTTTTCCTCAAGTTGGTATGGAACTTCTTATGTTCTGGTTTGCTCATTTCCCAGTGACAGAACAACGGGCATCGCTGAAAAAAGTCTGGCCCCATCCACTTGACTCCCGCCCATTAGATAGTTATAAGTATCAGTGAGATTAATTCTGTCTTCTCTAGGCTGAAGAGTCCCTGGTCTCTCAGCCTTTTCTCATATGGGAGATGCTTCAGGCTCCTAACCATCTTTATGGTGCTCTGTTGGTCTCTCGGTAGAAGTTCCCTCTCTTTCATGGCCTGGGGAGCTCACAACTGGATACAGTACACCAGATGTGCCCTCACCAGGGCAGAGTAGAGGGGGAGGATTACCACCTTTGATCTCCTGGCCATGCTCTTCTTAATGCACCCCAGGATCCATTTGCCTTCTTGGCCATAAGGGCACACTGCTGGCTCATGGTCACCCTACTGTCCACCAGAACACCTAGGTCCTTCTCCTCAGTGCTCCTTTCCAACATATCAGTATCTAACCTAGACTGACACTTGCGATGTTGGACTCTGAACACGGGCTTGTGAAATCTCTTGATTTGTCTCTTGAAACTTGCTGAGAGTGCTGATGATACTAAGGTGGGAGGAGTGGCTTACATGCCAGAAGACTCTATCATTTGTAGGCAGTCTATTTGGCAAGATAGGCAGAAAAAAATAAAGAAACAGAAAAAGAACAGGTGTCCAGTTTTAAAGCAGAACCAACAGATAAAACGAACATGGTTAAAAGTTTTTCTAATGGGTTTAATTTTAATGTTTGCTAAAAATATTTGAATACAAAACAATTTAGGTAAATTCAAATACATCTATTTCTTGAACACAGAAAATTTTATTTTTCTTGTTATTCCTCCTACAGTGATCTGAAGGTTTCAGTTTTCCCTGAGCTGTTCATTAGAGGCTGTTTACTGACACACAAGGGCTCACTTCCAACACAGAAAGCAAAAATACTCAAATTAATTCTTGGTCCTTTTGCAATATTATCTCCAGCATCTGCATACCTGGCACACGGCATCAGAACTGAAAGAGTCTGAAGGGACTGATGTCATTCCATTTGCCTGTGAAGAGCAAAGCCCCAGCTAAGACACATGAGCACAAAACGTAATTTATGAAAAGGAGAACAAAGATATTAGAGCACAAAAAAAGAAGTGATGGAGTAGTTTTCCTCTAGCTCAGTCCTCTTTACAAACCCTGATCTGAATGATTCAGCCATGTATCTCCTCACCTAGTCTTACTTTAAACAAAAAGAGTGTTTTCCTCTCCTATTTTAACTAGAACCCACAATATTACTTTCAGCAATAGTGCCAGCAGAACTGCACCGTCTTCTCTACAGACAAGTCTCTAGAATTCTGCATGTCCTTTCAGTTTATTTTATGATTGATTACAGTTACTTTTATATTTTATTTTCTCCAAGGAAAATATTTCCTACTCTCTTCTTCAAACTTTTAATTATGAGAAAAGCTACTATGTTCTGCAGCCTTATTCCTAAACAAAATCATCTCAAGTCAAAAGAGCAAATGAAGGAGCGCAGAATGACTTCCTTATACCAGCAGAATATGAACTTGCATCTTCATGCGTGCCTTAATAAATCCTTTCATTTACCAAAAAGTTATATACAAATACGTTTAAGAACAGAACTTACTATTAATACCAAGACATCTTCATGAAAATGAGGAGTAAAGCAAAGCAAAGCAAAACCCTCCTAAACAATAAAACAGATGTAATTTTTGTCCAGTCCCTATTTTGCCTACAGAGGAAGAGTGGTGGGACAGAACAGCTTTTTTGCTGACCTGCATGAAGTTTTCTGCCTTCCTTCTGCTTTTTTTTTAAGCATTACTTTGCTAAAGAAATCATGAAAACCAGAGGGAAAATATCAAGCAAGTTTTCAGATAAAAATCTTCTATTTTCCATTAAGAAGCAGCAAAGTTCAAAATTAAATCTTAATTCAATTCTAAGGTATGTTGAGTGAGGTCATGCATACCATTACCATTATGAACATCAGTTTTTTTGTTCAGCTAGGAAGCTACAAGTTTTTTAGCCATCTTTCATTTTACAAGCTATTAATAAATCATTTTGTCATCTGTAGAATATTATCCATCTGAGGACCATCATGTCATAAAAGTACATTAAAATGTGCTCTCATTACAGACATGGTGATTATTATAAATCCTTATTTTCAGGGTTTAGGATAGAAACTCACTTCAGCAGATGCACTTAATTAAAACACGCAGCAGCCAAAGGTCTCTCTAGAACAAAATATAATGACAGTGCTGGAGTACAAGCAAAACAAAGTCCATTTTCAGGTCTTTTCATAATTTTGCATCCCATGAGAATAAGTGTTGTCACACATTAAAATCCCTCCAATATTAGATAGCTTGTACTTAAAGAATCATCATCTTTCATTATGAGTATCTAATACTTTTTCCACGAGCTAGTGAAAAGTCTTCTTTGTCTTTCTCTGGATCCATCAATTAGCATTTGAAGAGACTGACTTCAGCAATATATGTAATAGGAGGCTGCAAGTAATGCTTTTTCCCTTGTTTGCAATCTTAGACACGCTTGTAATGCCCGTACCACCTATCTCAATCAACAATATTGAGATATTCACCTATCCCACAACACTTCATGAGATGAAGAGAATATGGCCCTATTGACAGGGCAGCCAATCACAGACCTCACTCATGCACCTTTGAGGCACCTTATTCCTTATTCATTCTGATGTCAGATCCAGCAATCTAAACACCTTTCAAAACATGAGCCTAAACAGCCCGTGGTGACAAGAATTCTAAGAGGAAGCAGTAAGTTGAACCAAGGCTCCCCCTGCAGCAAAGCATTAAATTTCACCCACTCCCCCCAAAAACACATACAGGGGACCTGCATCATATGCTGGCAATGCTACTCATACTCAACTGCAGGTCACTTTTAAAAGCCTGTAAATATTTACTGAAATAGCAAGTGTTAAAACTTCCAAGTGGTATTTAAAGTTCTTCTATGTACATATTAGGACAGTGACCATCAGATCTTATAGGGCATTTTCCTGAATTATGTAGGAAAAAATATGCTTTCATTAGGCATAAATATGGCTTTAGAACATGCATGACTTCAACTGAAATCACTGCAAAGAGCATAAGTATATTACTGAAACTAGTAGTCTTATCAGTTTTTACCACATTGGTAAAATTGAGCCTTAACATTGGGTGATGTGCAGAGAAACTTTCAGCTGAAAGGTGCTACAGAAATACCTTCTTATTAGTAAAATGGAAAAGTCCATCAAAATAGCAAAGAGATAGAACAAAAAGGAGATGCTTTAGTTTAGAGCTCTCATATCCACAATAATACAATTTGAATGCTTCTGTGTCTTTCCTGGTATTTCAACACCTCAGAACTTTTTCTCATACCAGGCATGATGCTTTGGACTTACTTATTTATTGCAATGTAATGAGAAAATCTTTGACTAAAGCTGACCTGGTTCCTCTTCTGGCAATCATTAGGGTAAATCCCATCCCATATAAATCATTCTTCAGTGCGATCCAATGCAATATCCTATAAAGCATTCAGTGTTTGCCCATATTTATAACAAAGGAGATGTTTAACCCACTTCCATTATCTTTTGAAGTGATGCACAACCCTATGCCAAAATATTTGGCATTTTCTCCTTAAATGTTGTGCCAGGATTACGGTATCTTGACTCAATGTTTATGAATATAGTACTTCAAATGATTACATTTATGCATAGTTTTTTTCCTAGTGGGCAGAATGAAGCTTATATAGGATACAGTTTGTTTTTTCTCATCTCCTCTGAGACTTCAGAGTACAGTATTTGCCAAGGTATTCAAAACCTAATCAGCAATGACAGATTAGAAATGGTATTTTCCCAGTGGAAGAAGTGTGAAACAGTACAGCAAAAACCTGCCTTACATTTTCCTCAAAGCATTCACAGCAGAATAATCACTCAGTTTATAGCTTGATGGTGATATTCATTAATTTGTTAATATGTGAAGGAATTCAGACTCTTATTACTATTGCAGAAATCACAAGGAATTGGATGCACTGCACGAAACGTGAACTAGGATGTTTTAAAACATGTCAATTCTTCTCATCCAGCTAAGAGATGTAGAAGCCTATGGACAAAACCAGTGGGCATTTAAGAAAGCAAAATGCTAAATAGATCACGTGGCAGAAAAGTAAGCACCCAAGAACTGTGCGTGTAGAAAGCTAAGAGATATACAAAGAGCACTTAAATAATGAAGGTACCTAACTACATTTTATGCCCTTGGAAAAGGGATCTCTCCTTAACTTTCAAGGACACAAAAAGATAAAATTACCCCCATTAACCAACATTCTTGTGTTCAGCTCTGCCTGATGCAAGAGCTGATCAGACTTTGATCCTAACAGACTGATGGACTGTAAGTGTCCTGCTTTGCACTATCAGTACTGACACATCTAATCTAAAGGTAACTGTATGCTAGTCAGGGCAACTGCAATGGCTGCTCTGATCTGCACCAAAAAGCAATGAAAACTGAGTTAGAATGAAGAGATACAAAAATCAATTAGCAGTATTAGTTTAGGACCACCGTGATATCAAGACTGGAGGCACCACAAAGCTCACTTGAAAAAAAGACAGAAGGATGACGTGAGATGAGATTTAGCAGAGCACAAGCAGGAGCCAGAGTGAGTAAAGTTTCATGACCTGAAGACAGCTATTTTTAACCAACCTTGTTATTTTCCCTAAGCAAAAACTGCAAAAACCATGCAAGTCTGACAGTATCTCAGATCAGGGTGCTCGCAGCAAGGCCAGTCATTTTGAGCAAACTCTGAGTTGATGCCTTTTAGTACGGTTCAACAGCATACACTTCAAGGACAACAGCCAGTTGAATCCTGTCCTTATTTTCAGATCAGTAAGAAGGTACATAAGTATAAAAGGTTCCCATGTAAATTTATTTTGATGCATGCATAAAAGTGGCAAATAACATGTGGTTATACTTTTATATAAAGCACACAACATATATGACTAACTGACTGCCATCAAGAAAAGATTTTCCTTTTTTTTTAGGTATAAAAATACCACATTTGCATAGAAAAGTATGTTCAGTCTCTGAAGTGAACCATTTTAAGAGGTTTTATCTCCTTTAAAAACAAAAAATCAGGCTCTGAATTTAACTGTTCCCATGCCTTCCCCCATCCCAGTTTTTCCTCTTCAGGTGGAAGAAAGACATCACGGAGAATCAAAACATTTCAACTGAAACAAACCTTTGTAGTACCAGTCACAAATAATGAAGCAAAGAGGAAGAGATGGATAATCCCCAATCATTTTTACCTAATGGCTCAAAATCACACGCATTCAGCACTGACTGCTCAATTTCCCATTCCTGTGTTTGGTCTCTGTGAGGAGAGGGCTGCATGTGAGGAGCAGCAGCCACCAGAGCACAGAACTGCCCATCTTGAATCCTTCATACCCTTCCACACCATGCAAAAATAAAGAATAAAGCAGTTGCACTTCTCTTTTGGGTCAATTCAGCTATTTCTTCCCCCTGAAAGATTCTTCAGTTAAGGAACAACAGCGATTTACATCTGTAATTCATCCATCTTAAACTACTCAATAAATAAATTCATGAACAGTTTGAAGCAACTGAAACTTCATTTTATAACAAACAAAATATCGTCTGTGAGGAAAAAAACAAACAAGAAAACCACACCCTTCCAACTGTAAGTCTGAAAATCTTATTCAAAATCTGCTTTTGTCTGTTTGGCTTTGTTTTGTAAGTTGCCATCACATATAAACTGATAAAATTGAATTCAATGCCATTGGTAACAAACATTAGGACATAATATTAACTGCTGGAGATCAGTTGTTAGATACCCATTCAGACACACCCTTAGGGAAAGGATCTTTTTTTGTCTTTGACAATATATATATAATATAATATATTCACCATTTCAAAATGTTAGGAATGTCCAATCAAATACAATGTAGATTTGACTCATCCTACTTGAAGGAAAAAGATCCATCATTAAGTATATAATGTTTTCAGACAAATTATCGAAGAATATACCTCATTGCATTTAAAAGGAAACAGAAGGAGATGAACACAGCATCCACTGACCTTGAACACAGCCAGACCTGTTGGCATTTTTTGTGCCAAGAATATTCAACATAAATTCACTGAAATCTTGCTACTGGTTCTAGAAGCCATTTGATCAAATCTATTGGTAGGAGAACAAGGCCTTTTAGTTTTAAGATTTACTGCTATTATTGCAATGAGATTTCACCTCCACAGAAACAGACATCTTTTCCTTCATTTTTTCAGAGAGTGTGAACAGTCACAGGCAGAAACATAGCATTACCATCCTGATAGGAACAGTACAATTAAACCCTTTCCTCTCTTCAGTCTCTCAAAAAATAGTTAGAGAAAAATTCAACCAAGTGTAATGAATTTTATCACATTGCAGGCTTTAAATATAGTAGTACACTTTAGTGTAGTCACGATACTTTAAAAAAATAAATAAACGCTTTCTAACCTTTTCTCCACCCAATTGCAATTTTCTCCGTTTCAGCAGGTCAAAACTACGAGGAACTGTGACAACAAGACTTCATTATAACAAGGAAAAGACAGAGATCTGGTACAATCACATGCTCTGAAATCATCCCATCCTCATCTACTGGCCACAGGTGAACTTCTAACTCCAGTTGAGGCATGAGAAAGGCACCTGGCTTTAATTTCTTCATTTCCACACCATAATGGATGACCTGCAGCAGGTGGAAATAGCAGACCCAGCTAGCAGACCCTAGCTAGGAGAGATTCTGGGTCAGACATGCCTCAGCTTACCTTTCAGCCAAGGCCCACCCATTTTGCCCTAGTCTAAGGAATTGTTTGCCCATTTATGAGGTGAACCACACTTTTCCTAAGGTGGAAAGTACTCACTATCACATCCCATAGCTTCCCTCTTAACATACACTTTCATTCTGCAATATTTAACAGAAAAACCTGAAGATGAGAATGAGTCCTCAGTCAATGCAGGCTATACCACAGCATCTCCACTTCTGAAAGGGGTACTTCTCCCACTGCTCTTCTCACTTCTTCTGAGGACACTGCACAGCCCTATCACCCGACTGAAGTTTCCTGACCTCCTTGGCTTCAACATTCTTCCTTCTGCTTTATTTCTAAGTAGTGAACACTACTCCTTTCTCCCTGCCGACTGACTTGATAACTGAATAGGGCTGATCGAACCTGATATTGTCTCTACTGTGTTTTATAACAGACTCAGAAAACATAAGGACACAGCAATTTGTGCTATTAATGTGGAGAAAAACAGTGGAACACCCTCTTCCTTTGAGAAACAAATTGAGAGTTTTCAGCTGGAAGCTCTTATAATTTCAGTACATTCCTTATCTGCCTTTGTCCACAATTGCTGACAACAGCTCAAGTCTCACATCCATCCCAGCAAATTACATGACTTTAATCAAGTGGCTGTGTGATATGTTTGGTGACAGCAGATTTAGTTACCCTGCTGTGATAAAGAGTTGATCAATGTACTATTATTCTTTCCTTTATTGGCTTTTCTTCCTTCCCAGCAAGTCTAAGACTACAGTATCATAGACAACATTTTCTACACTTCAGAACTTGCTGCCCATTTCTAAAACTAAAGGCATTATTTCCTGCATAAAACACAATCTTAAAATTCATTATTTTCTTGTAATCCTATTATTTTTCAAGAACCAAATTCTTACTGTGTTGAAATTTGCATGTTGTTCCCCATTATTTGGAGTTTTGTTTTTTTTTAAATAGCTCAAAAAACCTTTTTTCACCAACAGTGAAATAATTCCTGCCTTACAATCTTCCAGAATAGATATGAATATAGCATCAGGTAATATATGCAGAAGCACCAGGTATCTTATCTGTGTGTTTGTGAACTACAACTTCCTTGGACATATTTAACATCTCTGCTTTTGACTGAACATGCCACAAGTCTTTAATGCTCTGTTCATATTTTGTCAGCGACAGAACACAATATGACTTCTCTTCGGTGATCAGAGCAAACACATTTTTTGGTAAGCTTGTATAAACATGTTCGAAAATACATGCTCTGCATTCACTTTTGGAAAATTGTTTAGAGAAGTTGAAGAATTTGATTTCAAAATGCTTCACCCAATGTCAGTGATGCTACCAACAAGTTACTTAGCTCTGCACCTCACTCAGGAAATACCTTCTTTCGCTGTAAATTAGGACAATAGGACCTAAAGCAATAGGACAAGACAGGACAGCATTTCCTGAGTAGGTAGCTGAGTTGGCAGATGCATTTGAAAGTCTCCTATCCCAATCCAGTTGGGGTTATGACAAGAGTACAAAACTTTGCAGTAAAGGGCAGATTTCAAATTAAAGATAAGTCTGTTCCATCTGTAGAGCTTGCCCTGCTATTCAGTGTGCTATTACATACTAAAAAACGTGTATTAAATATAACTTTACACTGAAAAAGTAATTGAAGGATCAGAAAAGCAAAAATCCCCTTCAAGCTTTTTGCTTTTACTGCCATTATCTGTCTTACTAAGCAATGTCTTTATCATGATGTCATTTCTTGTAAGGTAGTAATTGCAAAGAATGCAGGAATCATTCATCTACATCAGAAGTTTGGAATGGGCACTTAACATTGGAACCTACCTTTACATCTTGATTATAAAAGAAAATGGCCCATATGGTATAAATATCTTCAAGTGAAATGGGAGTTCATGAATTTATAGCAAATGTGATAAGGGTAAAAAGATCTCAAGAGGAAATGCTGTGATAATGGTCTTTTAATAGACCTGAGAGAAGCAATGGATAACTCTTAGCACAGCTGAGCAAATAAAGACACAAATCAGTGAGAGAAAACTTGCCAGTTAAACAGAAAGAATCCAGAACAAAGCCTGTATAATACAATGATCTGCCTTCTAGGGTAAGCTAAAAAGCGAAATTCTCTTAGTGAGACAAACCTAAAAGCATTAAAGGCAAATAAGAATGAAGACATCTGAGTTAGTGGATGTTAAGAGCTTTTAATTTGCTTAATGACTGAAAGTGCAGAATACAGTTCACAAAAGCCACCTGGATGAAATATATATAAATATATATATAATACGTACTTTAAATCAATGTAGTTTTCTTTACATCCTATGAAATAATTTCAGAGTACGTAGAACGCAGATCTTTGATCACTGGGGTATTAAAATATCCACTTCTAAAGGAGATAACCTGTGTTTTCAATTACTAAGTGGTAAAAGCACTTCTGAACTCATGGTCTGTGTTGTTCGTCTGGAGTCACACATAAAATTTCCTCATGCAGGCCTGCTCTGGGGAAGGAAAGGAATTTCTGCATGAAGACTAAAACTTCATTTTTAAATAGTTTGAAAACCTACAAACTGTTATTCAAAGTTCTGAGTTCTTTCCTCCAATTGTTTTAATGCAGACCACCCGTTCCTATATTATCGGCAATTCTGAATCCTTCTTCCTATCTTTCTTCTGTTTGTCACCTTTAGCCCTGAGCAGTTTAAGTCAAAGTCCTCCAGTGACAGACACAAGATCTTCATAAAATGAGTGTGACTCCTATAGCCAAGCACTCTTTTAAAACACAACCTAGGTGTTGGGATACTATTTGGTGAAACTGCTATGCAAGAAATAGAGCTAACACCACCTTTGTTTTCTCTGAGATTAGTTTGATTTCATAACTATTCTACATGTAAAGCTAAGTGCCATATAAAGGAATAGAGTGAAAACATACGTAGGTCACTCCAAAACTAATGCCTCTTATTTATTTCCATGCAAACTACAACCAAGACCGAAATAGAACAGTTTGATAGAGAAAATTCTCAGCTATAAAACACTGTTCTTCAACACAGTCACTACCATTAGCTATGCTTTTTCACCAGCCATGAACAAGAGCCTGCATGCTGTGCTTGTAAAAATCTGCCATATATCTACAACTAGACAGAGATCTCAGAGAAAGGAAAGAGCATAAACCTTTCCTTGATCACAATCTGTGTATTTGTTGCTGTTACTTTCAACAAGTCACATCACAAGACCTATCCACATTTTAAATCAATATTGCTATGGTCAGCTTTACTGTGCAGCACACCACCGATGTACTTATGTAGGATGCTGTTTATTACATCATGATGTACATTAAGCTTAGGATGCTATTTAGTACATCATGATGTAAATTAAACTAATGAATACAACTGAATCAACAGCTGCTCCCTCACCTCTACATACAAACAAAAAGTAGCCAATTTTGTTGACCAAGTTATTAGTTTTAAATTATTATCCTGCTGTTGAGGAGCATGGTATTGCTTACAATTGTCAAGACTTGTGTTAGGAAGTTCTCATTTTGCTTCCCACTTCTCTATTTTTCTTAACAGTCACACTATAAAGCTCCAAAGCAGATTTATGAATTTTTTGAGAGAGTGGTGAAAAAGTAAAGCTTTTTAGTTACACAATCAACACAGACTACAGGTCCTGAAACAATAAAGCCCAATGAGAGAACCTCTGTGAAATGAAATGCAGCTGCAATATAATGGCCAGGAAAAGGATTTAAGACTTACTGCAGAAAAATCCATAAAAGCCCTCATCAGAATGAGACACAGAAAGTAACTGAGGCATTTGGATTATACTAGCAGTTGCAACTGAATCAGATGAAAGCAAAAATTATACTAATTTCTAGGCTTTCATCAGAATATTGCACTGTTGATAATATTTTCTCAATTATCTATGAAGTAAAAACATACGGCCCTCAACGGGTGTGGGTAGGGCTTCCTCGTGCAGCGAGGTGCTTCCAGCAGCAGGGCACACCAGCTACCACAACCACCTCTGGCCAGAGCTGTGCAGTGGCCAGCAGAGCCACCCCACTGGGCAGCAAAACCTGCTGGAAAAGTCACAGCATTCTCGGAATGATTCTGAAACAGCCTTTTCCAGAGAAAAACTCACCAGCCATGTCATCTGCAAGGCGTATCCTTATACCAGATACTACAGCTGATGAAATTTGGTTCTGCTCTTTATCTTTCCAATGAAAGATAAATACTCACTACACACATCAGAACCAAGCCTAATGCCAAGAAACACCTCTAAGCTGGCTGTCCTAGGCCCCAAAAGACCATAGTTTTAGGGAACAGAGTTGGAAACGGCAGATCAATCAAAAGAAAAAAGAAAGGCTTTTATCTGATCTGCCAAAATAAAAAAAACAAGTTGCAGATCTAGTGATGGGTAATATTTTGGGGACAACATTTTCTGCATCAGCTGGAACACAGAAGCATAGAAGACACTTCTGAACTGCTAGCTAGCCTTTCTTTTGCTCAAGGAAGCATGCTTAGAGTTGGTTAAAGCTCTCTGTGCGTCTTGTATTTGGACAAAATTTGCACTTTGGGTATTTTCCTATTCTGCAGTACCATCTAGTGACATTGCAATGAATGGGAATTGAGCTTCACTGCAATGCTGCCTTTTGAAGGCACAATTACTGAAGCAAATCTTGAAACTCCCACTTTCAACCATTGCTTGCTTGGCTTGTTATGAACCTTAGGATGCCCCTAAAAGAACATGTATGATTAGAAGGTACAGACTGCAAGAAATAAATATACTCATGAGTCAGACACAAGGCACGCTCTGCCTCCTTCCTGCCTGAATGGAGAAGATTTCAATTAACCTATAGGTATTAAATATCTCACTGTGAAACTAGCTTTAAAATCAAACACACTGATTAGTAAGATCCCTACGTTAATCTGCTGCCCTACCTATCAGGTAACTCCATAACAGTATCTTAACAGCACAGGGAGTCATTAAAAAATAAAAATAAAAGCTAATAAGCTGTGTCATTGACAAGGGTAGCTGCTTCCCTGGTCCCCAGATCTCAGCTAAACGTGCCCTCGGAGAAACTCTGGAGAAATCCAGGTAGGAAAAAAAATATTTCTAAGCACATCGTAATACTCTCTTGTGTAATTAACATGAAAATTCTTAACAAAGTGTTACAATAATACATTAAATTGTTAAAAGACTACCTGTTAAAAATATTTTAGATATTGTACCTACAGAGCAAAGGAGCTGCTTAATTTGTAGACTGCCTTATCTTGGCTTTACTGGGGAGATTGTGACAGACAAAGATAATGAGATTTTGAAATGTCACATAAGGTAAATAAAACCTTAAAGTAAAAAATAAAGTCTTTTCATACAAAACGTTTTAGTATCATCTTACACAAAAGAAACCCATCAATCTGGATTTTATACAAGTCTTTTTTTCCCCCAAAGCCATTATACTCTTTAATACATCTCACAAGCAAAACTAGAATTTTCAATGCCTATTAGTAATCACAAACTCAAATACTAGAACTAAAGGGGGGGAAAAAAAGCCAAATGGACACACACAAAACAATCTTTGAACCTGCAATATTTGATCAGAATACTTAGTACATAAGGATACTTGACAGGATAGCTTAAATGTTTTATTTTTATGCTGTAATTGGTCACGTGTTATAAGCTGTAATATTTTTTTGTCTAGCTAACACAGAGAGAATTTAAGTGCAATATGTGACTCAATTACACATAAAATGTTGTATAAAGAGTACTCCAAATATGAACAACAAACCAGAATCTGCAATTTAAAAACAGAAATAATTTAGTAAGTACTAAGTACTAAGATAATCTGTGGTCTGGGCAGATATAGGAAAGCTTCTGAACTAAAACTAAACTAAACTAAAATATTTGTGATCAGAGCCACTGTAGGACAACCATCCATCTACCTGGATTTTCATCAGAAGAGAAAGGTAGAACCATTATCTGTGCCATTACAAGGCAACAATAAGAGACTCATCACCCAACAGTGAATTCAACCAAGTGTTTCAGGAATTACAGGGAATCTAGCTTGAGTTACAGCAAGCAGATGACATCAAAACATTCAGGCATGGATATGACTTGATGCCGTGTGTCTTACCATAAAGCAACAGTACATCAGTATTCTAGGCTTTCATCTCTGTGCCTTTTGAAAATCACCACCTTTCTGCAAAGAGATGGCATAAAACTTGCAGCGGATTCATCTCGCAAAGGGTCAGGCCCTGAATAAGAAGTTTCAGTAAATGCACGTCTACGGCGTTATCAGAAATTCTTGGTAGCGCTCACTTTTGTTGTCTTTGCATTCAATAGAAAGCCTTCTTTCTTGACTTCTTCAGGGCTAACAGCTCCACCCCCAGCCAAAAACAACAACCACCACCACCACCAAACAGAGGAAGGTCAAGTAAAAAGGTTTGAAAGCCCTAGAACTATAGGCACTGTGGTCTAGACTCCACTAATTTGAATAATTTCAATAACCCAAAACAAACCTACTCTGCAGCACCATCTAGTGATGCTACATCAGTTTCACAGTGAATCAGTACTGCAAAACAAATTTTCACATTAATACTGCAACCTATGCACATGAATGCATCGTATGCAGCTCACACCGATCACCTGAGAAGCAGTTTAGCCAACAGGTTTAGCTGTGTGTGAAACAAATACCTCCAGAACAATGAAAAAGACGTTTGGCTGAAGAACTTTCTTCCAGGGTTTGCCAAAGATAGCGTGAACAATATGAGCTGAAAACAGGAACTTGGAATTCATGTATATAAGATGTGGATTGGCCAAGCCAAGAGTAAACTGTTTTGTCACATTTAATTCAAATTTAGGACACGTATTTGAGAAGAGTTGTCATATAAGAAGTTTCAAATCCTAGGTAACTTGCACTGTATCGGCAACCCTGAGAACACACATCTCACTCCTGAGACGTTCACAACCCTTCTCCTGCATGGAAGGCTCAGAAACTGATTTTAATCTGAGTACTATGTGAGAAAAGTGGCAGACGTAATAGAATTTTCCTTATTTTCATCAACTGCTGCTGTTGCAGGAACCATGTCGAAAAATCACAGAATAAAATGAATTTCATTCAAGATGAGCAAGAGTGGATGTCAACACCTACAGGCTGACTAACTGAGACATAAGGTATGGACCTCAAAAACAGGCATACTGCACACAGCCTGGGAACCACCAGGAACCAGTGAGTTCTGGCAGCATGGAACCATTCTTTGTAAGCTGTGATTCATGATCTGAAGAATTAAATCCCCTTGTGTTTTCATTAGCTGCCTACTAGACCTTTTTAATCAACTACTTCTGTTTAACTTCTGTCAGATGCTATGCTGATTCTACTTATTGAGATAACAAAAAAAGATTATGAAAATGTGGAAAGTCTCAACACAGTTCTGCTGTTGTCTTGACCTTCCAGTAAAATGAGGTTCAAAAGCAGTTATCACACCAACCAGCAAAATCTCTGAGTGGACCAAGTTCTGACAGCACCAGTGTCTCCTCTTACCTTAGACTACTGAATTTTACTCAGCAGTAGACAGAGCCACTTTTATTCCTGAGCTTACAGTTGCATCAAATGTTCTCTATCACTAACTTAGTGCGGACAGTGTTTCTACAAATAAACTTTACTTGTGCACTTAAGTAAGTCTCCACTAAAAAGAAATGCTAAGAATTGTTGTCATTTCTTTACTTTAAAGCAAGGGGAAAATTCAAATATCCTTTCCTCTTCCACCCCCTGAGTTAGTACAGACAGAAACAAGTTTCACGGAGTCACAGTCACAGAATATCCCAAGTTGGAAGGGACCCACAAGGACCACCAAGTCCAACCCCTGGCTCCACACAGGACAACCCAAACTCGTCAAGAGACGGTGCCTTCTTAATGCTGCTTTCTCTTCCTGTGCAATTAAAAGAGACACAAAAACTAGGTGGGATGACACTTTATTTAGACACAATAGTATTAAGACATACTTAAATTCCCCACCACCTCTCTTGTGGCTTCTTATGAAGCCTTCAGGAGGCCACCCACTGCAGGTCTTTCAGACTTACAAAGTTAACAGTGACTTAGACAGGCATAAACTGGTGCCAGCACACCATCTACACACCTGCACTTCTGTCTGCCTTCCCCTGAGCAGTCCTGATCCCAACCTCACTCCTGTATACAGCTGCCAAAAGTTGAAAAGTTACTCCAGGAACAAATTCCTCCTCCTCCTGCCTCCCTCACCCTCCTCAAAATCATCTGAAACTGTGTTTAGAATACGCTGGAGTGGAAAAAATAATAATATCCCTTTTAAAACATAACTTTCCAGAGCTGTGCTAGGAGGAGTGACTGGTGAGACAGCAACAGAGTCCAAAAAGCTGGGTTTTGTGTATAAATATAACTCGAATCAAAGTAGAACTTAGTATGTAATTCTAACTCTCCTGCTCACAAGACCCACTGCACAAACTAAGTCAAGCATAAAGAAGATTTTATAAACTCTGGAAAGAAAGAACTGATCTCGGGCTTAAAACGTTTTGCAGGCAGAATGAGATAAACTTAATTACATTTAAATTCCTCATATAAGGGCTGAGATGACTAGAAATGCTGACCACACACTAATGCGGCCACACTAATAGGCTCTGTTAATTTTCATCCCAAGTGAAAAATAACAAACATAGAATGATGTCTATTCAAAGTACTTTTTAATTATGTACTGCCATATTGTATCCTACCATAGATTAGAGAAACAACAGCCAAGTACCACTAAATTAGATGTTTTAGTGTAAACACAGAACAGCAGTAACATAATCACTAATTAAACCTCAGGAATCATTAAAACATAAAGAAATAAGAGCAAGTTGGCTAGAGAGAAAAGGCTCTCCCTCTCTCTTACACAAGCTCTGCCCTTCTGCACAAGAGTGGCAAAACCAGCAATAGTGGACTAAAACAGATACATCTGCTTCACGCCACTGAAATTATAAGAACCAGCTCTTGAGCCTTACAGTCAGCTCAGAACTGAGCAGGCAGGCAGGAGAGCAAAGGGAAAATCTGATAAATGTTGGTTCATAACATGAGTTATATTGGCATTCATGAAATATACACCAATGTTTCACCTATGGAATCAAATCCTTTATGTGACAACCACACAAAAAAGAAGTCATCATGAAAACCATGTGTGTTTTAATTTATTGCATAGTGTAACTCATCTAATGCAGCTCGTATCACTGCTAAAACATGACCATGTAGACACACAAATCTGTAAGGTTCAAAGAACACAGCTCAACAAATGCAAATGCTACAAACAATTCCATAGCACAGGCCCTTTCTCAGGTCCACAAGTCACCTTCTGCCTCCCTCTCCTTCATCTCAATCAGGACTGTAGATCAACACTAAGTAGGAGAAATATATTAATATTATATTTACATTAAAATAAACACTCGTAATCATACTGGAAAAAACAAGACTACTATGAAGATAGAGTAAGAAGATTTTATTAAAAGATATTATTTCTCCCTTCTCAGCATTCATTTTGGTGCAGAAAGCCCCTACCACTGCAAGACAAGATATTTCACTTCTTGCTTTGTAGCTTTATGCAATTTCCACTGCCTTTGGCAAGTAGAAGCTGGAAGGGGCTGCATGCACTCAGCTTAGCTTTCCCTGAAGTCTAGCTGAGCTCAACCTGTCCAGCTGCAGAACTAGATGCTGCATCTACCCAGAACCCTCAGGGCAGCTCCCTCACGGTCCATCAGCAGGATCAGTGATGATGGCCACCATGAGCATCACATCAGGTCTTGCAGCCCTTGCAGTCATCATACCCCAAGTGACACTATGAAAAATGCAACACTGTAAATTGCACCCTGTAGAGCTGCAGTTCAAGAACTTTTGGCAGATAAGTTCCAGCATCAAATTAAAGTTATATATCTAAATTTCTGGACAATTTGGGAAGAAGATGAAGGGACAAAATGATTCTCAGGAGCAGAGAGCACAGGAAATGGAAAGCCTTTTCTGAATCCAAATGCAGAAGCTGATGGTTCTACCTGCTGCAGAACTCTTTGGTAAAGCAGGCAAATGCCCCCACATGAGGCAAATGCCCTATGGAAAAAGAAAACTATGCCCTCAGTACTTGTTCTGCAAGCAGGTTTCGTAGCTAGATCTGGTTTTCCATCACTGAATCTCTTTCCCACCCAACTGCAAATAGCCCACGTGTAAGTAACTGCCCTTAGTGACAAGTTTGAGCTTTGCTTACTCTGTGAGTTTTTCTGGCATTCCCACAAGACAGCTGCCCCAGCAGCTACCCCGAGGTGTGGGGATGGTGGCAGTTCCCCCACACACTGAGCACACCATGCCTGACTCCTCATGCCACAGACGTATGCAGTCACAAGCTGCCAGCAGCTCAACATGAGCCAATACAAGGGCTAAAGAGCTTAAACCCACTCCAGCACTTGTTCTCTCACCCTGTTGCCAGTAAAAATGATAATAATTCTATCAAGTTCAGCCATGGGAAGAAAGCGATTCAAAAAGAGGATACAACAGCTTATTTAAGCAAAGGCACTTTTCCTCTCCATTAGGTTTCCCAGGGTGTACAAATGGAGTGGAGGAAAGGATGGGAGGGGAGTGAAAAAAAAAAAAAAAGACTGAAGAACAGCCACAAATGTTCCTTGTCTCCAGAGAAAAGCCTGCTCAATAATGAATTGAGCAGGGAGTTGACACCACCTAAACATTCAATTGAGATCTGAACATCATCTATAATGAAAAAAAAAAACAATTAAAAAGAACTTTTACATTCTCCTATAAGAGAACTTCAAAGCAACACATAAACAAACTATAGCAACAAAAAGGCAATGTATTTGTAAATATTCATAACATTTTCCATTCCACTTCATTTTCATCCTAAAATTGCTCAAGGCCCAATTCATTTTTAGAAGACAGTTACATTAAAATGAAAAGAAGTAAGGGTACAAAGGTCAATCTCACCATGCAAAATCCTTCTTAATTATGAATTTCCGATATGATAATTCTTTTTATGAAGAAGGCAATGCCAAAATTAATTAGAATCCATACACTTTAATCCACGACAAGAAATTAATTCACTGTACAGGTGCCTTTGGGATTGCAACTATCTCTAGAATTATTTATTTATTTAAAACGAGGCAGATATTTCCATATCATTTTATCTGCAAATGATGGCAGGAAATGCAGGCCATCGCAATGAATTGGCATTTCAGGGAAGAAGTGGGTAGCCTGTGGATTAGCACTGTAGGCATAAGCCTGCAGTATAACTATGTACAAAAACCTGTTCAAATTCCTGTTTCAGAACAAGTACTCAAAACCAGCATATTGCTATGGCTGCATCAACTGCACATGACGTACTCCCTAGATATTATTATAATCTTTGTAATTTTAACACAGATTTATTTGAATCACTACTTTATCTTTCATAATTTGCATACCAAGTATTTTCTCTTGATAGTGCTATTCCATTGAACATAATCACTATGTTGAATACAATGGGATTGTAATCCATGTTATAAATGAGAAATATTTATCTTCTTCTCTTGCCTTCAGGAAAGACGAATGTTAGCAGTATTCAGTAATTCCATTTCATATTTAGGGTTTTATTTCACACTGAGAAATGCAATATTGTACTACGTCAGCCAGCCACCTGGGGAAAAGAGGGGAATTTAAGGAAAATTACCATTTCACACGCTTGAACTACTTTTGCTTTAGAAATGGTACTGGAAATTTTGGTTTGCAAGGCAGAAACAGAAATGACAACAGGTACACAGATCCCCTCCACGTGGCCAGACAGGTTTTTTGAATGGAAGAATCATGGGTTTCTCCAGAGGTTTCTGTGTGAAACCCTCTATCTGCCCTGGTCTGAATGCTGAACCAAGCAAAGGGACCCGGACACGAGCACAGCTTGGCTGCACCAGGGTCAGTACAGACTGGCAGCGTACAAGTGGAGCTCTTCAACTGCTCCTACTCACTACAGTCTACACGTTGGTTGTTTTGTGAGCAACTTCTTGTGTTTGGAGTTATGTTATGAAAATGAGATGTAAGAATTTTAATGCCCCATACATTCGCTGAAAGTGAGCAACTTGGACATTTCCAGCGTTCTACAATTTGATGCATTGGTTAACTCTGTCCATAGCCATAACACACATAACACAGCTGCAGTGTGAACAATGCAGACACACAAAATCACCTCCAGAGCAGACAGCTGATGGAAGGACTCAATAGGAACTTCCTGGCAGTTACAACCTTCCTCTTGGAAGAACAGATGAACAGCTCCAAACACATAATAAAAATAAAAAACCCACATATAGGTACCAGAAGTAATTTTATATACCAGATGCCATTTTGGAGGTCTTGGTTGTATCTGAAGCAGTAATGCTTTATCAGCTACATTTATGCAGGAGTCATATTCTCTACGGTAGCTCAGCTGATGTGACAGCAGAGCCTGAAATTCTGATATCAGATGCTACAGTTTAAAGACCTTTGTCTTAATAGCCCAACAGGCACTATAACCAAGTCATTTTCCACTCTTCAGACCACCACCATATGGTGCTTTAGCTCAGGTGTATACATATTTACTGCAGTGAACTTGATTTACCTATGCTCATTGATAAACAGGAAAATGAACCTGACCTATTGGCTTGAACATTCCAGTTCTCTCACCTTTTCCTTTTCAGTAATGGAAAGGGGAAAAAATAGCGGAGAAAAACAAGAAAGGCCTAACAAAAGCATTTGCTGAAGGGAAAAAGCTAAAAAAAAAAAAAAAAAAAAAGAAAAAGAAAGTATTTTTGTCAAACAATTCATTTGTGTACTCTGAGGCTCGAAGAAGAGAAAGTTAATCCAACGTTAGCTTGAAAGATCGCACACTTGCTGTAAATACAAATGCCCATACAATGTTTTCAATTTCAGTACAGTTAAGCACTGTGAGAAAACTGTTTAACAGGCAGCTCAGCTATTCACCTCAGCAATGACAATCCCAATGGCCATTAAAGGCAGGAGAATATCTGATACCGTCATCCTATCTAGACAATGCAGCTTGAAAGAATTAAATTGCTTGGTGCATTTCGAGCCTGCAGTAATGAAAACAGGAGCGTACCGAGGAACATCAGGGACATTGTTTACATTGCTTTTTAGGCATCAATACACTTTTTGATATGCATGTTTCTGAATTATTTCATTAGAAACACACAAAGATGAGAAGTGCTGACAATCTCCAAGACATTTCAAAGCCACATTCTCTTTTTTTTCCTCCTCTCTTTTTGAAAAATAAACCCGAAGTACTAAAGATTTATAGCAAAGAATGCAAATTAAGTGATAGATATATTGATAATATCATTGTAATACGTTTCTAATAAAATTTAGATACCTTGTAAAGACTTGGTAGTTGAGTGGTGGGGTTTTTCTGAGTTTGTTTTATTTTGGTTTTTTTACAAGTGTTTGTTCCTACGCTCTCTCATCTGTACCTGGATGAATGTTAGTGCAGATCAAATGACAACAGTGCTAACTTCAGCAGTTCCTAAAGAAGTCCACATCCAAAACAATTATGGGTTGGTGTTCACTGTGTCACCCACACATAAAAGGCCTTTACATGGAAATCTGTGGTTTCAAGCCTTTCACACTCCTCTTAACCAGATTTAATCAGTTATCTGAGGAAGTCATTCGGTACACAATATTGAAACCCCCATGAATATGTGAATATGAACATACAAAGTTCCCAGTGTGATCATGCTTTTTGGAGAAAGGTATGATTCAGGACTTTGTCTACGTATGGGAGTTTGAGTAGTGAAATTCAAAATTCCCTTTTTCTTTTTTCCTATGGGGGGGAGAAGGGGGGCAAGACTGTGAATCTCCAAGTGACCTCTGTATAATTTTTCATGTCTTTTTAAAGAGGGGTTTTTATTTTGATATATTGCATACTTTTTCAGTTTGCCCTCTATTGATATTTAATCTCAGTATCTTATTAGAAAATAAGAGCTCGTTTAGAGACTGCTACAAAACAAAACAAAATTAAATTTCTGGATCCTAATTGAGTTTAGTATGAAACGCATACGTTATAATACATTTGTTTTCAATGTTCTTTTGTTTTCTTCGAAAGGAAAATGTTTTTACTACAACTGAGAATTTCAACAATTATTCCCTTTTGTGCTAATACAAAAAAGCACATGTATAGCTTTTTTTTTTTTCCGCTCCAAGATGAGTGGAAAAACTCCACTCTTTCTTTCCAAAGAGAAACAAGTACGAACATCCTCAGCAGAAACTTAGCACCATTATATACTTTCATCCAGTTTCTTAGGACAGCAATTCTACAGAAAGAAAAACAAAGCAAAGAAAGTGCTTTGGAAGTGTGACTTATATCTGTTATCTGGGAATTCATTTTCTGCCTAACCATAGGAGAGGACGGGCGCGTTCAAAGGATGAGAGAGGAATCTGCACTCAGCTGCTGATGTCACTGCATAAATGCCATTCCAGGAGCTTTTCTGCTAAAGGCAGTGGACGAACCTGGACCCACACTTTTTAAATACATGTATTTCACCACCAGCTGGTGTCACCATCTACCTTAAATTTACACCAGGTTATTTCACATTTATCTTGATATTCAGCAAGTCACAGGAGAAAAAATGTTGATGTTTAGAAATAAGAAGCACTGACACTGCATTTTCTCTACAGTTCTTCGGCAGGTCTTGTTTTCATTTTAAAGAGATCATTACATACAAAATTCCCTAAAAAAGATTAATTAAATTAAGTATCTATTGCTTATACTTAGAGACCACACTTTATTTCAGTACAGGACCACTATGTGTTCTGAGTATTGCTAACTTATTTTTGTGCAAGAGTGGTATGAAGAAACCATTACTTAGGAAGAAAGGTATATTGAGAGCAAGTTTGTTTGTTTCTCACCCACTTCCCCAAAACACTCAAGTGAGCATGACAAGGTTAATGTCCTCCTAGGACATTTAAAGAAATGGCTGAGCCATTTTTTGCACCATGTTTGAGAACTCAGGAGAAATGCCTAAAGGTTACACCTAAAGAATGGCACGCACAGTGTGCCAATGGAAGAGGAATAACTGAATACTTATAAAGAAAAACTAGAACAAACAATCAGGTGATGAGTTTCACATCACAAAAGACAGTAACAAAGCCAAAGAACAGCAAGCAAGTTTTATCACAAAGACATATCACGTTAATCTAATCTCCTTCTGTAGACAAGTAACAGGCTTTATAAAAAGAAAATAGCAATAAGGTTTTATCTACATGCTGACAAAAGAAGCATTAAGCCATATTGTAATTATGGCATCAGAATGCCTTCAAAAGAAATACAGTATAAAAGTCTATGTACATGACCAGCATTTTAGTGAAGATACCAGCAATTTCCTGCTGAAGAGAAAGTTCGCACTGAAGGGGATTCTGCAACAGTGAAGCCTTTGAGTCAGTCCTATTAAATAGCTTAATGACATGCTCAATGATATTTTGATTATGAAATTTGCAAACTTGACAAAACTGGGCAAGGCAATACAGTGAGAGCCTGGACAGAATTCAGTGGTCTTAAATGGGAGATGTTCTCTAGTAAAAGATGACCAAAAGGTGCAAGACTTCAGCAGAAACAACCAACCAGTGCAGAAAAACTGCCGTTGCTGGGACTGCTTCACACTAACACATCACAGGAGTTACCATATAGAAGTCACAATGAGAGTAAGAGTCTATGACTGCATATGAAAACATGCACTTTGTCTTCATGCTGAATATGGTCAATAAGCCGTGTCCTGAGCTGTGGCAAAAATACTCAGAACAAATAGCGAGCGGTGTAACAGAGAAATGCAAAGTTTAGAAAGTTTAATGAAGAGTACAGGGAAACCCCTGCAAGGAAAGACACAGACCAAAGATCCTGCTTCAGAGACTAGCAAGGGTCCTGAACATCCTTCCCCAATCCTAGGATACCAAGATGTCATTTTCTTCCCTGCTACTTGTGCCACTGTTTCCTGACATCTCACTCATCTCATCAGGGTCTGTGACCTCTACTGGTTCTTACAATAGAGGGTTTGTTATTTTCACTGAAAGGAATAAACTGTTTTTATTGAAAAGAGATCATATAGGTGTATGGATACAAACATTACAATCCAAATGAAGAATAATTTATCCATGAGTTAATACTTTTTTCCTTTGGACCAGATGTCAGTCATTTACCTGTACTACACTAATATAATTATTAGGGTCCAAAAAGCATGCTGTAATGGTTCTGAGCTCTCCTGTGGTGTGTGCTTCAGTGTAGAGAGAAGGACAAAATGTTTAGGATCTCAGACAAAAAGTGAGGGGATTGCTGCAATCCTCAGATTAAATTCATTTGAGAAATTCTACAAACACATGGAATATCCTTTCCCAAAAACTTGTGACAGCATAAGTGGGGAAATGAAGAGGAAAAAAAAAATCAAAATATTTCAAAGATTAGCAGAGACTGAAAAAACTTGCTGCAGGATTTCTGTTCCAGAAGAATACCTTCAGGTTGAAAGATAACCTCTTTCTTTATACTAACGTACACTGTGAAGCTTTTTCTCTGCATTTAAGTTAGTTATAATAATTCATAATAATTCTGATTCAGCCTCTAAATTTCTGGATTTCAATAGAAGGAATCCTGTAATTTTAGGAATGCTTTAGAGACATTTCTACAAAATGAGGTCTTTCTCTTCCCAGTAATTAAATGAAGATTGTCATTGTACTTATCTGTAAGGAGAAATGAATATCTTGCCTATATTATAAACAGGTACAGAAAGAGACTCTTCTGCAGCTGCTTGCACACAAATGAGATCAATTTTTACCCTCTTTGAGGGACAATATGATTTCACCAGCCAATGAGAAGATTAATTTGTTTAAAACAAATGCAATGTTAAATATACAGTGAAGATATGCAAGCATGCTAAGCCTGAACGCCACCATTTCCCAGTAAACTTTTAAGTGAATAAAAAAAACTAAGAGGCATTTGTGGAGAAAACAAGGCAAACCTCAGACAGCTATAAAGTGAAACCAGCAGTTTTCACAAATTTTATATCCTGGAGAAAAATGGACAGAACTAGAGATGGTTTCCATTTTCTCTATTACTTCCTTCACAGAGAGGCATCAGACTAGTACTTTTTATAGCACTATTCCTCAACTATATGTGGTACATCCACAGATTAAGTTGAACAGAAATTACTGGCGTACTTCCTAGTTCCTTCTTTCATGTTAATTATGCATTCTTTTGGTTAGGTGGTTGGTTTTCTTTTCGTCATTTCTAATCTAAATAACCACATATGAGGCATCAAGAAGCACTTAACGTCCTGATGTGGCTGAAACTCTTTTCAGACTAGTCAAATTGCCAGCCTGCACAAGGGTATAAAATTCAACTAAGCTCCCCTGGCACTCCACTGCCTTCAAAGCAATCTGGAATTCCTTTCCATTACACCAAAGTTGCACTTAGTTGCTGGTATGGGGTTGTTTCCACTCCACTGCCCCCTCTCACCCCTTTCCTTAAGGGCATTCCTTCCTGGAGTTACTTCATCACTCTGAAGAACGTGGCAATCTAATCAGGGAATTTATCTCATCACCCACACAAAAACACATATATTCATAAAAGAAGATTGTTATCATTGGTCACCACTTAACAGGAATTTCCAGAGTTTACTTATTGGCCACACCTGTAAATGGCCACTGTGAAAATTAAAGCACACTGAATATTGGAGTAATCTCAGTGACCTCTCATATATCCTCAAAGGGGGATAAAAAAAAACAAAACCATGAGTGTCTAAGAGTTGCACAGTTAGAATTTTCTGCTTTGAAATTTAGGTTCATGTAAGCATGTCTAGTCTTTGAAGAATGCTCTCCTTTAATTAACAATAAAACCATAAATTATTCTCACAGTGGAGAGAACAGTTCTTAAATGTTACACAGCAGCACAAACTGTCAAATAGAGATATCAACAACAGATTTGTCTTAAAGGACAATTTCGTGCATTTCCTTAGCAAGAAGGAAGATTTAATGGGCACAGAGATTATAGCAAAAAATAATATGCTGTAATTCAAACTAAAGAATTTGAAATAAAGATTATGCTTGCTAATCAAGAAGAACAGTCACAACAAATTATGTATAAAAGCAGATATTTTTCCCATGAGATCGCTTTGCAAAATTTTGCAGTTTTTTCTTTTTTTCTTCTTTTTTTTATCCAGAAACCAAAAATTTGCAGCTGGCTGGAAGCTCTCAGCTGGGAAGAGCTCTGTATTTAAGCCCAAATGCTCCTATATTGACATAATCTCTCACTGTAGTATGATCCTAAGAGTCCATCTTCACTACACAAACGAGCAAGTATGTCAAACTGAGGGAATTAATTTTCCTCTGAGAATCCTCTAAGAATCTCATTTAAACCTTTAACAATGGAAGGAAAATGTCTACTCTTGATTATGAATTGGCAACAATCTTGACAGAGCCAACAGAAGATATTATGAGCCCCAAGTAAAAGAAATATTTAAGCTCAGTTGCAACTAAAGGTAATCAGTAACGCTATTTTTTCTGCCCAATTATCATCTCCCTGCTATCTCCTGCTGGAGAAATAGCAAATGTAACAGCAACTGAACAGGCTAAGAGGTAGCTCAGCATTGCTGAATATAGCAAGTTCACTGTAGCACTAATTCTAATAGGCAAAGTAATGGTAGGAGAAGAAAAGAGATGTCCCAGTCTGAAGATAAAAATAAAATGCTATATGGGAAGGCAAAGGGGAAAGAGAGGAAAGAGGGGAGGTCAGTAGTTAAGTGATACTTCACTTTTACATATAAAACCTCGTAAAGGTTGTTTTAATTCTTTTTTCTTTTAAATAGCTTAATGCTTGCCTTTCCTCAATCATGTGTGTGGCATAGCTGCTGTATACAGACTATTATTGTTACTGGAAGGCAAGAGTGTTTAGATAGGTATCAAAGGAAAGCAATCTGAACTTTGATTTACCATGTCTGTTGTGCTAGAAATTGACTTTATTTCCACCTCCATATAACTGCATTAGCTGCAATACTATAATCCTTCCAGAGATCTCCTCATACGTTTGTACACCAAAACAGCTTCTTTGAAGTTCCTAAGACCACTCATGAGTTGATGAGATAAGTGTATGCAGCAAAGACTGTGGGCAGATGGACTGTTATATTATCACATACATGCTTTGGGCACACCAAACTCTCATTTGGCAGTTATAAATGGAAAAATGTCTTAAAATAGAGTTGACTAGGCAACTCACTGGCTAATTCTCCAAGCTGAAATTCTTAGAGTGTAACAAACGTAAGCAATTTGAAACGACCTTTGGAACGTCAACTAAAAATTCAGGAATGATAACGTACCATCACAGTAAGTTTGGGCAACATAAAGTCTGGATGACATAAGTCTGAGTATTCCCAGAAATAAAACAGTTTTGGTTACTGCCTGACAAATACCTAAACAAGAACCAGCTAAGCATGATGCATTTAAATTGGAAATCAAATGACATTTGAAGGTCATTTTCCTCAAGGAAAGCTGCATTACACCAGGCAGTGTGAAAACGGTATTGTAGAAAAGAGTTACTGGCTACATTTTATTAAAACTACATGTTTGCATATAAAAAATAAGTTTCTATCTCTTAAAAATAGTTGACAGCAAACTGGCAACCGGCCTTTTTAGGCTAACAACTACCAAGAAGTTTACCAACTTTTTTTTTTTTCATATTGCTGTAATTGTATTTTAAAAGGCAATTCTGTTATTTCAGTAGCAAACAGGACACGTTTCAGAGGGAGTTTTAAACAAAGTGCTTGTTCTTGAATCTACTGTAAATGACCAACAGAATGGTGGGCTCTTGCACATTTAAAATTTAGAAGTTCAGCTACCAACTCACTTCAAAATCTTATGAAGTAAAGCTGCACAGTTTTCAAATCTGAAGTAGAACTGGCATATTTAGATATCTCTTAGCATTTATATCAACTTAACATCTGGGGAACTGGGAATTAAGTGCAAGTTACGGGCATGGTAAGTGCTATGTGCTACTTCCATAATCCAGAAGACTTAACTCAGTTAGGAGATATCTTTCCTGCCACCCAGAATTTATTTCCCTTTCACTCCTCAACGTAGTCCAGATCTTCCCAGTGCTCTTCAAATATTGTGCACTGTGTGGAGCATATCAGGCTCTGTTTCTCTGTTCCTTTCTACTTACCATTCTCTCTGACTTTAACTAATGTTTCTACCATGATATGTCAGAAGAGTGGAAAAAAATATATTATTTGTTTATTCTAACCAAATATTGTATCTAGATAATTTACAGATATCCATCTTCACTTCCTATATTGCTGGCAGCTAACAACACCAAGTCACGCTGTCTAATCTCTGAGCTACCAGAACGACTCTGTTGTGCTTAGCAACTTCAAGCGTATAGAGGATCTCTTCCTTTCTTAGCTCACATGGCACACTGATTTAAGATGCATTGATTTAACTGAATGTTCCTGGAGGCAGCTTAATTGTGTCAAGATGTCAGAAGCATCACAGAGAGACCACACTGAAGGATAGAAACTTGCTCCCTGAGAGATTAAGGTTCTTGATGCTTCTATTTGGATGATCACAGGATGATATGGGTAACCAAGGAAATGTCACTTTTAGTTTGATTATATTTTTATATTCATAAGATCTAAAAAGATACATTTGAGACCTTTTCCTGAAAGCACATTCTGTTAATAATTCTAATTACAAAAAATAAAATAAAATCTAATCATAGACAATTCGTAGCATAACACATTTTCTGGAAAACATAAGCAGAAGGAAAGAAAAGAACAAAACTAGATTTGAAGGCTTAAGTTTAAATCAAAACGTTTTTTATAACATTTCCTCAGATACTTGATAATTTATCTTGTCTACTTCAGTGGAACAGAGCTTCTCTGGAAACTTTTAGAAGAAACATAATGAATTTGTTCTGTGCATTTAAAAGAAAACAAAAACAGTGTCTGTATTTTTAATTTCTTGTGTCTTCAAGCAAAAGTGTTTCATCCCTTTGAGATCCACAAATGAGAGCCACAGCAGCACAAATGAGACTTGTAAGCTTTTGCCTCAATGGAATTTTGTATGGTTTCAAATGTACAGTTGGTAGAGATTATTAGAAATGCACAGCTCTGCACTGACTCTAAAGGTTCAAAATGTGCACACAACAATGAGCTAGTTCCTAGTACTGACTGAATGAGAGTAAGAGACAATACTGCACCAGTATCCAGGAGACTTGAACTCTATTTCCATCTTTGTCTCCACTCTGCCAGGAAACAGGAACACAGAGAAAATGCTCATAAAGGAAGTGACACGGACCCTAACTTACCATGCAACCTTTAACTCTTCATCATGCTTTGCTCAGTCTTCAAAGCTCTCCCAGGCAATACATTTAAAGGCTGTGTTTGCTTGAGATAAATTCAAGTAAGGCTGGATGTGACCAAGCAGCGACCTGAATTAGAACAGCAGTGCTTCTTTTTCACAGTGTCAGTATTCTCCTCAGTGTATGCTACTGACTTTTCCTCTCAGCAGCCTAAATTTACTTTCTAACCTCACAGACTTACAAGAGACACTAATAGGAAAATGATCATATTACACTGAAAAGAACTGGCTAAATACTTCATAGTTTTAAGTCAGCTGCATTGTCTTTTTAAAATACTGATAAATTTAATCACTATCAATGTAAGTGTCATGATAAAGTCACAGTCTAGCGCATTAGAAAGCACTTCCTAGCCTGCTAGGGACAAAAACGATTAAAATCAAGTTAGCAAGATGAATAATGACAGTGTCATTTTAGCTGATGCACTAGACACAACCTTTCTGTCTGTATATAAAGCCTTAAAGAACCCTCATCAGCACTGGTGTGATTCATTTTATAGCCACTGATGACTAACTGGAACTCCAACATCGGATTTGTGATTCTATCTTTGTCAAAATAAAACGGTGTCAGTTATCTGAAATACGCAGCAGGAATGTTAGACCTTTATAGTAATGATTTGTGGATTTGCAGCACTTAATGAGAGTGCTATAATGACACACTCAACACAAATAAACTTTGCTTCTGATCTTTGTGACAATTTTTTGCCTTCATTCCAGTATATCTCAGTCCTTGGCACAGACAAATTGGTCAGAACTCATGCAGATAAACTGTAGGCAAAGGATCAGCAAGAAAACTGTTGCCATTCGTATTTGCTCACAACTCTGCTACATCTACTGTTGACATTTCCAGCCTGCAAATGGGAAAAGCACTTCAACTTCCTCTTCCACCTCCCCACTAACATCCTGAGAAAGCTGTGGTAGCTGTTGCCTGCCCAAGAGGGGTCAGGCTGCTCACCACACATCTAGCAGCTACCTCCATGCCTTCCATGCTCTTAAAGAAGCAAAATGGACCCCAACTTATCAGGCTACGTTTTCTCTTCACAATTGGTTTTCTGGTGAGCCTCAACCCATTACCATTGTCTTTACTTTATTGCACTATTTATCCACTTTTTCAAATAGTGCACAAATTGTTTACAATCCAGCCCACATAAACAGAAAACTGTGAGGGCCACTCCAAAGGTAATGCCTCCTGTTTTATTATGTTGGCCCGCAATATCAGAGGTGGGTGTTAGTGGTCTGGCAGTAGAGAACCTTCCAACCAATATTCCATCACATTTTCTTGCTGTGAGACAGAAGGCAGCAGAGTGGCAGACTGATACAATGGTGAGTGCAGATAAAGCAAAGGTGTGTCACTAAGTTTCTCCATGTGGAAAAAATTACATCTGTTGACATTCATCAATGTTTGTTGAACATTAATGGAGACAAAATAGTGAATGTGAGCACAGTGAGGCAGTGGGTGGTGCATTTCAGCAGTGATGACAATGACAGTGGTCACCTCTGTTGGTGCAGACTTTTATAAGTGCAGCGTGCAGCCTCTTCTGCATTGCTGGTGAAAATGTGTAGCTAATGGAGGTGACTATGATGAGAAATACTGTTTTGTAGCCAAGAATTTGCTCCATCAAGTACTATTATTGTGTTCTTTGCATTTGTTGTCGTTTCCATAGAAATAAATAGGAGGCACTACATTCAGAGCGACCTTCATACTAGCCACCCATCTTACTCCCTTACCACTTTCCCAAATTGGCTCATAGTTAAATGACACTACAAGACCATAAGCAGATGTGTTTTGGAATGCCAGGTGGATTTAAGCTGTTCTATGCAACCCCAGTTCGAAGTTTCCATGAAAAGAATTTTTAGCACCAATTAGAGAGATATAAATTGACATCACCCTGCTAATTAAATCTTTATGAACCTTGCACAATTTAAACCAAATTTTACTGATTAAGATTTTAACAGGTTATACCACAAATCATAAGATGCTGCTTATAACACAAAGAGCTTTGTCCTCCCCATGCCTGCCAGACTGTAAACTGCTAAACCCCATCTAGCTCATCCAGAACATTTAGCAATTGATCTGGATAGGTTAATGAAGCACTGACTTCTGTTCAAAGGTAGCAGCAGGGTGGGCAGGACCCCATATTGGTGTGAAGTACAGCTTCAAAACTGGAATTGTGGCAATGACAACAGCAGCACACTACCACTAAGTGCTAGATGCTACCTTGTAAACTCATGAGAATAAAAAAAACTAGATAGATTCTCCATTGCTTTGTACTTAGTCTACTTAACCAGTACTGACAAAACACTGCCAATCTAAGCTTAGTATTATACCATATTCTATTTCCGCTGGTTTAAACAGCTATGCAAAGACTGCAATAATGCAGGCAACAGGATACGTTTTAGAAATCCCTATTACTGCACCGCCAACAATAATCAACTGTTTAGATCAAATATATTCACTGCTTTCCGAAGCTGAGACTTGTGAAGTATTGATCACTTCCACTGCCTACTGTACATTTAAATAATGTATCCTATACTCAGGCCTCAGAGTGGAGGGCAGATCCTCTTGCTACTTCATCATCTCTACAGCTATAGATTTTGCCATTATTGTATTTTGCTATGTGTTACGCTGGACTAAGATCGTATTTTTGATTTATAGCAGCAGACAAGCAATTTATTCTGCTGTTTACTTTTTATAGTTGTTTAGGTGGGAGTAATATATAGAAGAAGATACTTGCCTAAGTCACTAATATCTTCTAGTAAGTGGTGTATATTTTTCTTTAAAGAACAAAGATATTTGACAGTTTGAACGAAAGTAATCAGTGAAAACTGCAGGAAATGGCAGCATCCTGCCACCATCTCCTAAAGGTGCTCAGTTCAGTCTTACACACCCACAGGAATCTCAAGTACTGGGTTTCCTCAGGCAACCATCCTTCCTCTCAGAAATGAATTAGTTCTGTTAAGGCAACGACTGAATTAGTTACCCAAGCACACAAGGTTGGACTAAAGTCATTCTGGAAGTAAGTTTAAAACCAGAGCTGGTGCCATCACGTGTCAGGTTTCCCTGTTTTCCATCACGTGGAAAAAGGGTGATTGATCATCTTTGTTTCTATTTCTGCAGTTACAGAATGGGAATCCACTGTGATCACCTGCAATATCAGATCTCCAGACAAATTAGAAGTCCCTGCATGTAATCACAATGTATAGTCCATGTTTTAAAACAGCTTTTCAAAAGACACTTTTCTGAAAGAAAAGTGCTGCTTTTCAACAGCACTGCTTGTCACATTGCTCACTAGCACACAAATTACAAACAAAAAAACCCAAATCTTTTACAACAGAAATATTTCTGTTGTAAGCTCACCTGCTAGTTACTGTCTTGGGAAACCATTCCTTAAACAGAAACAATCTCTCTTCCTCCTGAGGGTACACGGCACTGCACCAGCAGTGAGAGCTCCATTCCTCTGATGACTCACAGTAAATACAGGGAAGACTGAGCAAGTGTGCCCTATCAAATGACAACAGAAAGGGCTCAGGGCATCCCCTAACAGGAGTAGGAAAATCAATAGCCCCTAGCAGGTTCAGAATAAGCTCCTCCTTATGAAGACAACATCACAATCCCCCAAAAAACACATCAACCTTCTACACTCAGAACTTGACTTCAGAACGTGGTCAACGAACAACCCCTAAAAGTACTCACAACATCTCCTCAGCACCTGCCAGCACACTTTGCTCATTCCTTCCCTTCAAAACCTCCATGTCCCGCAGGTGCTGCCTGTCAGACTGTGCTGACTGGGGAGCTGGGTCCTGCTGCTCCTCCAAGCAGACAGGCTGTGGCTGCAGCCCTTATGGGAACATAGGTCATCGAGGCACAGAGACAGCAGAAGCCTAATTTAATGTGCCATCTCTTTCTCCCAGATTCCCCCTGGCAGTACAGGCAACTCCTCCCCTGGGAACCAGCAGGTACAATGAGCCTCCTGCACATTTCAGTCTTTGAACTGTTGTGCTGAAGCAGTTCAGCTTGAAAACAGAAACTCATTTCAGTCATGGTCATTTTTAATCCTCTATTAGTTTTTTTTTTAATCTTCTGAACAGCTGCCTTGGCTGTTGTCCTCATAACAGATAGAACCGCTCTTAAGGAGCTCTAAGAAGTAACCCTACATTTTTCCCATTTCTGAAAGTGACACCACTAGAAAATTGCCCCTTTCCTTTAACCTTTTTCTATATTTCTTGGACAGATATGCAGAAACAGAGATAGTGTCCTTCACCACAGAGATAAATCAAACTTTCCTTGCTATAGCTCTAATTTACACATTGAATTGTTGCATTTATTTTCTATGAATAAGATGCTTTCACTAAGAAGATGAAATCCCTAACTCAGTTTTTACTGAGAAAATGTATCCCTCAGCACCTCACACACATTTTGCCCCAATGCCTCCATTTCCAAAGCTCGTCTCTCAGAATCTGATCAGCAAAAACTGACATATGGAAAATTAACCATATTTCAGGACTGAGTAGAATTGAAGCCCAGAAGTATGTGTACCTCATCCACTGCTTCAAGAATCCACTGTGAAATTTCTCAGGGATTTGGTGACAAAACTTGCCAAATTTTCTTTGAGAACATCTATTTAGAGCATTCTAGCTCCCACAGTTCACTAGAAATGCTCTTTTTGGTTTGTTTTATGTTTGTTGTTGTTTGTTTGTTTTGTATCAGTAAACAGAATGTTTATTACTTTCTGTGGGAAGGCATACAGAGGATTGTCATAGCTTTTTTTAACTCTAAATGTATGTATGATGTATGTTGTGTATGTATGTATCATGTACAATGACTCAGTATCTATACTGACATCAGTGTTAATTCCTACTATATGAAGAATACGACCTTGACATAAAGCTGCTGAAATCATTAATTTAAATCTCACAATAATATTTAAAGGTGAGATAGATGATGTAAAACCCTGCTCTGTAGCAAACAGCACTGGAAAACAAGAATGGAGTCCATAGAACTACATCTCATAAAACCAAGCTCATAATTCTTTCTGAACTGTGTTGACACAATTTCTAGTTCATCTGATACAGAATCCAGCTTCTGCAGAATTACTCACAGAGCAGCCCTGGTTTACAGTACCTTTTTGTTTGTATTTATTTTCAAGAGTCACTCAGCTGTGCCATATTTGATGTCAGAAATAAGGGTTTTTGCAGAAGTAATGAAAAATCTGTGCTGGAAATCTGATGATCATGATTGCACTTATAATCTAAAGAAATCCCAGACAAACGTTCATACATAAAAATGAAATAGTGCAAGAGTTTATCAGCATCAAAGAATGCAAGCTTAAAATGTCTAACTGATTTCAATAGTCAATTATTGAAATATCAATTATTCTTCCTCTGGAAAACAGGGATTTTTGCTTACATTGACAAATCTGCAAAACTGATATGTATTTTTTTCACTTGTAGCCAGAATTCCCATTGCCTGCTGCCCAAACAGTTCTTCATGGCTCATACATGTAATGAAGGAATGTGATATCTTTTTAAGGAAAGGTTATAATTTGGCTTTCCCAACTTTGAAACAAAAAGAAATTAATACAGTTAATACAGTTGGATTAAGAATCACAGCAGCACAAACTATTTTTCTTTCATGATGTGTTAGTTCTGACATTAAGAAATCATAATTATAAAATTTCTATTTATGTGCAACCAAAATAAATCGTTTTAGAACTTCCTTGTCTCCAAGACAACTTAATTTATATTTTAATTTGCTCAAAGTAATTGATTATCATGGAGCAAATGCATCGTACTGAAAACTCTATTAAATCACTGACTTAATGGGAGCAGAATGATTATTTTTTTTCTCTTTTTGGATAAAGTTTTACCTTCCTAAACTAAAACTAATGTAACAGTCTCTAAATATTTAATGGTCTATCTTAAACACTGTTTGGGATTCATGTCCCTTTAGACTCCAGCACAGTACTTTATACCATACAAAGCAATTTACCCAGAGTAATAAGTTCTGTAGTAGTTTCATGAAGGCACTACCGAACTGCTGCTGCTGCAGGCAAGCATTTGATTCAGTATAAAGTACAGTGGGGAAGGGGCTGGCATATTGTTGTTCATCCTATTTATCTTGTAACCAGGAAAGACATGAATATTCTTTAACTAATGGGTGACAATAGATGCATAGAACCCGATCCAAATTTACAGAACAGAGTAGATAAACTCATCTTATTAAATACTCAGTATCAGTGTGGCTATGAAGTGTAATCTAGTAGATAATTAGACACCCCACAAAAAATCAAGGAAAATTGATGCAGTGGAACAGAAGTAGAAAAATCTATGCATTTCAAACAACCAATCCTCTCAAACTGATGACCAGAACTAACTGAATAAAAGATGGAAAATGAATTCAGATGATATCCATGTTTTATTAACTTCATGTCTCTGTGTTCCTGTAGCATTTACTTGTATCAATCCCATTTACCAGGGTAATATTTATTTTTTGACAAGTACAATTTTTTTTCTAGTGCTCAGCAGTCTACCATTTTTAGATGCTTGGATTTAGGGAGGATAAGGTATATTCAGTTGAAAAGGTTTCAAATTTACTGAGCATGGAGATACTTTTAGAACCTAAGAATATTACTTTGAGAGTAAATGGGCCTATTTTCTTGTGAAGAATACAAGTGCAGGAAAAAGAATTATTCTCCCATGTCTTAAACTTACATCTGAGGTACATTCCATATAAATACTTTGGGTGTGTTCCTGTGCACAGAACTAATGAAAACCTACTGTGTATACTATCTACAGACAGTGGGGTGAGCTGACAATGCTGCTTAGGAGAAAATACACAAGGATCACATGAAACTCCATACAGGTGAGACTTAAACTCTCAAAACCATCACTTGAAACAAGCTTTCCTCATATTAGAACTAAAAGAAGACACAAAAATTCATTCTGCTCTAGTCCTCTGTAAAAGGCTTTGACAAAAGCAACAGACAAGAGGAAAATAGTTATTTCTGTTATCTTAATTTCCCATGTGCTTCTAGAAAGACTCTCAGATTTCTAACTTTTCCCAAGGCAGCAAGATACTGCATGCATGTTTAGGAAGAGCTGTTAATTCTGCCTCATAAGGACTGCACAGAAAATCATTATAAAAAAAAGAACAAGGAAAAAGTAAATATTATTGATAATAAGCTTTCCCTGCATGTTCCCTTTCCCTTTTTTTCTTGCCTTTTAGGATTTCAGCAAAAGCAATTGTGCTGCTGTTAGAGAATATATTCATTTATGCAGTGGTTTTTGTATCAATTTTGCATTCTGTGTTCCCCTTCCCTCCCTGACCAGCCACCCATTTCTAAGCACGCTTAGGAGCCCTTTAACCCTGCTGGCCATGTCTAACGGCCATGTTCTAACTGAACAGGCAGGAACCTTTCATAGGAGAAGAAATGGCAGCAATATAAAAGTTCCCAGTTAACATTACTGGAAACAAGTTTATCATTTTACAGCTCTGGTCTAGAGCCAGCTATAGCATGAACGAGGTAAAATCTGAACACTGCCTTTGATATAAGTGTGTAGCTACACTGGCCATATTATTTGTCATCCTGCCTCTGACTGAAAAGGCTTCAAAGCATGCTCGTTGGATGCATGCCTTTCCGTGTCTTCTACTGAATACTTTTTTTTCCATTCTGAAATACCCTAGTCCAAGGTTTACTGACTCTAAGGTAATTCTGGAACAATCTGTTACTATTTGAAGCAAGTAACAACAAAGCAAACAACAAATTTCTGGGCAGCTTTACAGATACATGCCTCTTTTTTTCCTCTCTTCCCCACATCTGCTGAGAAAAGTTCAAATTACTTTCAGTTTCAAAAACTGAACTTTTCTTGAAGCAGATGGTAAGCTCTCACTGCTGCTCCCATCATGGTGGTGAATGGAGTAAAACCCAGCTGGAGACCAGTCACAAGTGGTGTTCCACAGCGTTACGAATTGGGGCCTGTCCTGTTCAATATCTTAATTGATGGCCTGGACAAGGGGATTGAGTACACCCTCAATAAGTTTGCAGATGACACCGAGCTGGCAGGAACCATACATCTGCGTGGGAGTAGAAAGGCCCTACAGAGGGATCAATGGGCTGAGGCCAATGGGATGAAGTTCAATAAGACCAAGTGCTAGCTCCTGCACTTCGGCAACAACAACCCCAGGCAATGCTACAGGCCTGGGGCAGGGTGGCTGAAAGACTGTGTGGAAGAAACAGAACTGAGGGTGTTGGTCAAAGCTCAGATGAACATGAGCCAGCAGCGTGCCCAGCTGGCAAAGAAGGTGAATGGCATCCTGGCTTGCATCAGAAATAGAGTTGCCATCAGGAGCAAAGTGATCTGTACTCAGCACTGGAGAGATTGCATCTTGAGTACTTTGTTCAGTTTTGGGTCCCTCTCTACAAGAAAGATGTTGAGGTCTTGGATCATATTCAGAGGAAGGCAACAAAACTTGTGAAGAATCTGGAGCACAAGTCTTACAGGGAGCACTTGAGGGAACTGGGACTGTATCTGAAAGGAGATTGTGGTGAGGTGGGGATCAGCCTCTTCTCCCACATAACTAGCCATAGGATTAGAGGGAGTGGCCTCAAGTTGCACCAGGGGACATTCAGGTTGGACATTAGGAAACATTTCTCTGAGACAGCGGTCAGGTGCTGGAATGGGCTGCCCAGAGAGGTGGTGGAGTCACTGTCCCTGGAGGTGCTCAAGAAACATCTAGTTGTACTAATGAACACAGTTTAGTGGGGAAATATTGGTGGTATGGATGGTTGGACTGGAAGTTCCTAAAGGTCTTTTCCAACCTCGGTTATTCTATGATTCTGTGATTACTTATTAACAGAGATCAGATGCCTAACCTTCTCTGCACCACTGTGATAATGTAACCCATCTAGTCCAAGCAGGTAATTATTTAGAAAAGAAATGTTATTTTAAAAACAACTGGTAATTGCAAGAGTAATGCAAGCTGTAAAACAGAAAGACCATGAAGCACTTATAATGAAGAAATAGTCATATGTAGACCCATCAAAGAACGATAGAATCTGGATTCTTACATCAAAGATATACAGCTATAATCCTGAGAAGTGCTATACTTGCTGACAGCAAAACAAAGTGCCCCAGGCACTTTCACCTACCAGGTCTGTCATCTTGCAGATGCATTAAGATAAAACTGACAGAGATGTAAATTACTAAAACCAGGAAGACAAACACTAACACAGCAGGCAGGAGTACGATCATTAACTATAAATACATACCAGGACAGGCTGAATCCCACTTGTGCAACACAGTAACTTGTTCCCCCCACACTGTCCCAGGTATCTCTACAGGGCAGTGTGATATAACCTGTTTTATCAGACCTCTCCAAAACACTTCATCACGACATCAGTGCCCTGGATGCCAGCAGTGACAGTATACATTAAGTTAATAAACAGCCTTTTGATTCACCTCAACCTAGGTCATAAACAAATTCACAAAGATGCCAGGCAGTGCTGAAAGGCCTGTCTGCAAGGGCATGCCAACTTGCTCTGGAAAGAGAGGGTTGTTTTGTTTTTCTTTTAGAGGAAAGAGGGAATCAGACCAAGATGCCACAATAAATCTTTTCTGAAAGAGAAAGAACCGAATTGACTGAGCACCAAGCAGATCACAAAAAAATAAAAATAAAATTACAGAAACAAAAAGGCATTGTACATTGTAAACATTACTTTTTTCAGCCAACCTGGTTTTAAGGTCTAACTGTGTTTACCAAGTATAGCTAACAATAGCAATTAAATAGGAACAAAAACGGGGCACAATTCAGTTCACCCTGATAAATACAGAACATTGAGGCTTTCTGGGGCTCAAATGTCATTAAGCCTAGAAATACATTTGCACACACTGAAGAATCTAGTCTACAGACAGTTTGCTAAAATTCAGTGATAGTTTTAAGTTGAAAGGCATTTTCACTACAATTAAAAGAACAAACTAAATCTCAGTCACAACACTAGATTTCTACTCTTCAGTTATCAGCACTTGTTCTGTCTTAACATATCTTGATGGTAGTGTTCCTTAATCCATCTAGGCCTCACACAGCATTTTGTACACTGATACGAGTGGCCCTACTGTTCCAGAATTTTTGTAGGGTTATTACCATTCATGAATCTTGCTTGACTGCCATATATTTCAGGGGTGCCAAAGTGCAGAAACACCAAGCACTACGTAAGAAAATGGCCAAGATGTGATCATACAACACTACTACTTCCTATGACTGAAGAGATATTTGCTACTTGTTTACCTGTTTAATGTACTCGCTTCTATTTTGACTAATTATTTATTTGCATAGTCTCCCCAAGTGAGGCACTTACTGAGCAGACGAAAGTAATTAATAGGAAGAGAATATACGGCAATGAAACCTCTACGGAAGTAAAGTGGGAAAAATTAATTGTGAACATTAAATTTCAAAGAAAGGATCGTAAAGATGCATTATTTTTATATATTTGCTGCATGTCGTTGCTGGTCACGTTGGTTATGGAAATGTTCTTTACGTTTCTAAAGAGAGTGCTGGGATCCTTGCCCTGGGTAGCTGTACTGGGCAGGTGTACTGTCAGATAAAGAAACTCAGCAAGTAGCTTTTTTTTTTTTTTTTTTTTTTTTTGAGGGGGGAGGAGGAGGAAGGAAAAATAAATTTATAATTTTAATACAGGAATTCTTCTCTGGAGGCATAGCATAGTACTTAAAATAATGAGAATCATTGCCTAAAGGTATCTTTTACCAAGACGGAGCTATAGTTTAAAATTGCAGTGCTAGAAACACTGCCCTAAAGAAAGTTACAACACAATGATGAAAGACCTAAATTCATTTCTGCAACATAAGAAAAATTCTACCATGCCTCTGAACAGATGCCATTATAAATCTAGGAACGTTTGTGCCCTAAAGACAGACCCTAATGCAGCACCACATACAAGCAATACAATGGTGAAAACCTGGACATGACAGTAGAAATTCAGTAGCAAGGATTTCTTCCACTGAAGGCTAATGAAGATACGTACCACTTAACAACGATCACTGTAACTCTATTTATCACTGTTTTGAAAACTGTTCTCTTTTACAATCAGCTTAGAAACTGGGGCATTTCAACACATAGCACTTCATTTTGCAGAAGAGGGCGGACACTTCAGTAAGATGTGCCAACCTTTCTCTGCAACAGCTCCAAAAAACCATTCCTCCCGAAGGACATTACAAAAAGCTAACTTGCTAGTAGTCACAGTTAAGACTTCTCTACTAGGAGAAGGTTCTCCACTAGAAATGATGAATGTACAGGTCATGATGATTTACACCAGAAGTCAGCTAAGGAAGCTACCTTGATATCAGATCTAATGGCATCATTCTTTTTCTAAATTGAGATACTATCTGCAGAAAGATTTGACCGTAAGCAAAAACTTCATCATTTTAACACATCACATCAATAAGTCACACTCCTTTATCAACCATCAATGCACTCACAATATTGAAAAGATTATTGTATGACTAACTTTTGTTTTTCAAGAGATTCAAATTAAGTGATTGCCTATTAGAAAAATCTATTGGAAAAATAAAGTTATAATGCAATAGGGGTACAATTGATTGCATTCTTTTGTATCTTGATGGTATATGTGAAAACTTGTCTGTTCAGTTGATCAAGAAAAAAAATCAAATATTACCTCTTTCTTATCTCTTTTACCAATCTCATCCCTGATCCTATGAATACACTGGAATTAGATTTTAATGTTAACCCTATGGTCAGTTATGTTCCAAGGTTCACAGCTGTGAAGTGCAGCTCTCAAGCTAGAGGACTGATCAAGGTGTAATTGTGGATAAGTGGAATGAAAATACTCACGAGGTTACATTGAGAGTTACCAGGAATAAAAAAAAACGTACTAGTGGTACTCCTCAGACGCCAATCTTGGGACTTTGAACAACAACAAAAAAATTAGGAGTCATTGTCAATACCAAGGACTGTGGGATGAAATTTAACACCATAGGAGAGAAATCTTCTTGTAGTTTTTAGTTTTTAATGAACAACTGAAAATGAAGAAGTCAGGAGGCCTGAACTGTTGCTCAGACAGCGGATGTTTGAGCGCTGACACTTTGATGCAGCTATGAAAAAGATGAATGTAATTCTAGAATGGATTAAGGGAAATATTTTTTATTAGGCACAGGGGAATATCAGTGCCTACGAAACAAGTACATGAAGACGATCTAATTTGACAAAGTTCTGATAAGACTTGTTTAACATGAACGTAAATAAAACAAAAATATGAAGGGTTACAGCTTGAAGTATTTGAAGCAAAGCTAGAACTTGGCTTTGTTTAAACAACCTAAATAGAAACTCAGGGATGGACATCATTACAATGATGATCTCCTAGCTAAGCGCTGAGCTACAAATGACAGTAATAGAGACGAAAGACTAAGAGGTACAATGAGTGCATGTGTGCTTTCTGTTACAATACAGAGGCCTCACAGGTATACCCACTAGGAAGTGGAAGGCCCATGTTAGATCTAATAAATGGTCTTGCTTCTGCTTTGGTTTTGTTTGTTACTTTGGGTTTCTTTGTTCATTTGTTTTATTTTTCTATCCAACCTCAAGAATACAAATTATAGCAAATTAATTAGAGTATAGCACTTCATGTAAATGCCTTCATATTAGATAACTATGATGTAGTTGTCACTGATAAGCAGGGATATAACTCTATATTCTTATGGTCTCAGCATTCCTTTCTGGTCTTCTCAAAAGTTTAATTGCAATATGCTTTTCACTTTTCTGATGTGCTTTAAACAGCAGACATTCACAGAGTCACAGAACAGTACAGACCGGAAAGTCAGGTAAATCTCTTTGCATTTCGCTTCTCTGTCCAAGTCCAAGCAGATATCCACATTCTATCATCTAAAGAAGTACAACCATTTGATAAGGATTTATTTTTTTTTAAATCTTATATGCATTAATGGATCGTTCTATCTCAGCTATGTATTTTCCAATTTTACTTACAAAGACAATAGTGAAGTTACCTGAACTGCATTCACATAACCACACAGAAATTGAAATATGTGCGTGCATACATATATATAAACATGTAACTACACTACTAATTACTACTTTGATTGCTCCTCCAGTCCATTGTTAAATATCCATGGTTAATTTATGCAGCACAGACATATAGCCAAATTGCTTATTGTCTGAGAAGGGAGAAACCTTTCAGCATACAATTAGGTTGGCCCATCTGCATGTGGCAAATCTATCCTGGCTAGTACAGTGTGACACTTCTGTTTTGACCTTAGTAAACATTTGACAACAGGAACTCTCTAGTATACATCTTACCTACAAATGAATATATTCTTTATTTTTTAGTTCATTCAAATAACTCCAATGAAATAAGAAAACGCTTAAGTTACTAAGGATTAGTGGCAGTGTAATTAATGAGAAACCATCAAATAGATAGGATAATTACAATGCTCTCTGGGACAAGGTGTTTAATGGGAAAAATCAAAGTACAGCCAAGGTATTTAATCCCTCAGAACACATTTTACATCTGCTTTACTACAAATGAAATGTGAATACTTACGTATTGGTCTTGCTTTCATTGTTCAGGAAATAGAGCTTATAATTATTCCCATAAAGCAGTATTTAAATACTTTGCCTTTCACATATAGCAACAGAGTACAGTTCATAATGTAAATCCTGGAGGAGTCTAAAATGTAGAAAGGTCAAAAAGAAAACTGCAAAGTAATACAACTGTCAATTAGTGAAATCTTACATATACAAACTCAAAAATAAGTATATTTCTTTCTAAAGGAAAACAAACAGCGATGATCAAACCGCCTCTTTGGTTTCAGGGAAACCAGCAGTTCTTGCCAGAAGAATAAATCAAACAGTAGGAGACTAAAAAGTGCTACAGATTCACTGTGTGAAAAAGTGACCTCACTGAAATTGGCCTGAGCATTGTGGATGAATGCCCAATGGCTTGAAACAGATCTAGTTTAGTCAACCTTATCTTCTTCAACAGGCGATATTATGAAACTTATTAGCTGTAAGGTCAGCACTGCAAGGTTAAAAGCACATGTTGTCAAGTCCTGTGTACTGTATTTTTAACTGCGAACCAAATAAGGGAGAAATAAGGTAGTAGGGCACCAGTTGAGCAGCTAGGGACAGTTATACAAAAGGAAAAAACAGCAACAGAAAAGAAAAATGATTGAGCTAATAGCTGAAATCCAGCAAGCATGGATTCATGCCTCCCATGTTTCACATTGCATTTTATATTTGTGGTTTGGCCTGGTCTGCCTCTTAGGGTCTTTCAAAGAGTAGAAGCCACCACAGATGGTTGTGTTCAATATCATAAAATCATCCATATTGCTTCAGTTCTTCTCTACTCTTATCTGTTGGGCTGGCACTGTAAACCAGGCATGATCAAATTAGCTAAAGACTAATGAACCAGATGTCAAGATACAGCAGTGTATCTGAGGATGCTGAAGACTGCAGAGGAAAGAAATTATTGTATTTACTGGTAGCATCTGCACCCTTATGCTGAAAGCAATACAACAACCAAGCTAAACTAATGTGTTTCTCCTTTTATAAGGAGTCAGCAATCTCCATGTCCAGTGCCTACTGAGACACAGCCCAGTTCACCATTTAGAGTACTACCAATTCTCTTAAGAAAAAAAGGAAAACAGACAAAGTGAAAGAAACATCATAAATGGTGTCCCTGCTGCTCTACGAAAGAGCTAGAAAAAATAATTATGCCATCCTACTGAGGAAAGAAAAGGAGACATCCACATAATGCAAGTTTAATGATGAGGACAAAACGTAATATAACAAAACAAATATTGTTTGGGATCAAACTTTGCTGTGCCCTGTCAGAAATCTGCACATTTTGGCATAATGAAACTCTCTTTGGCAGTTTCAAGGTCCTCACACTAAAATCTCTCATCATTTGAATACCTATCATGCAGCCCTGTTAGAAGTACTCATTAGAGTAGTTTCACCTGGCAAAAAAATGGCTTTGGCAATACTCTATAAAGCATGGCTGGAACAGTTGTTTCCTTTTATCAGTTTTCTTCTAACTTTGGCTGGTACACACAGAAAATGGCAGAGAAGTACCAGCTGAAGATTCAAGGTGCAGAGGTTGGACACAGAACACAATTTATTCTTTGCACAAAGGATGCAAAGAATCACTGCCCAGTGCCAGGTTTCAGAGACACTGTGGTTCCTGCATAAAAACACAGTTCCATGCATTAGGGGACATGCATATTAACACTGCTTTTCCCAAACTCTTGCTTCCTTCCCAGGTGCTGAGGAGACCATGCTACCTTCCACCTGGTTAAAAAGAAATCAGCTTTACAAGTTCAGTTTCACTATACATCCTCTTGATGTGTAATTGTTCTGAACTTCACCTGCACTTGAGACAGTGCATGATTTATTTGCAAAGAGGTATAAAGTCCCCTTTGTTATGAATCTTCAAAATCCTAAAGCATTCCCTGCTTCAAACAATGTTTGTGATCTCAGACTTCCCGAGTATGAATCTTGCTCACAGATTTACTAGGAGTAGGTTACGCTACTTTCCCTTGTCTTTCTTTAAGACATACAAGGAGAATTTGAAATTTAAGGACAGCATACGCGGAAACATGAGCAGTAGGAAAAAAAGCAGAACATAACTTCAGCAAATTTTTATGTGCCAGTGTTTGCTACATGACTTTCCTGGAATTCTAAGCTAAGGCCACCCCAAGGACTTGCCACTGCTTGTTATAAAGAAAAAGACAATATGAATAACAGAGGAGAACAGAAAAACTCTGAAAAGAAACCAATTTAGCAGAAATTCAGTCAGCCATCTCCTAAAATTTACCACTGTTGAATTCAGTGAGGCCAAACGTGCACACTAGCCTCAGGCTTGACAATCTGTCAGAAAACAATGCTAGTCTCCAATGCTATTTTACATTTGTATGTGAAATAAATCATGCAAAGGTTTTTCAGGCCTGAAAAGCTTGTTCATGCTCTAAACCTTCTAAAAGGACAGATAAAGTCCATTAATGACAATCTTTTCCTGGGAAAAAAAAAAGCAAATGGATATGTACTGGATGGAATTTCAGGGGAAAACTGTGTTCCTGATTACACTGGAAATTCTCCTGCACTGAGGAGTAAAATCAAAAGCCTAACTTCTCAGCTCTTGTGATATCTTTCATTTTTCAAACAGGTTATAGGAACTATCTAGTCCTCATAGCACTGCAGTGAGGTTCATGTCCGTTATCCCCATGTCTCAATGGAATTGAGCTGCCTCACTCAGAGGTCTGATTCACCGTCAGTTATGAGACTGTAAGGCCTGGCTCTCAGCGCTTCCTTCCCATTGGCAACAACATGCTTCTCTCCTGGTTGAACTAGGCTGCTTAAAATGAATTAGGTCTTTGGAAAATACTACTTAGTAAGAACATAAATAGAATACTTGGAAAAATAAGCAAGCACAGTAAGAGAAGAAAAATTTAATATACGCCTAAATCACAAACAATTAACTTAATATCTAAGCTGACTTTTTTGTTTTGGAAGCATGACTGAGAGGTTCCTCACAGTAAACACATCCTGATACAAAGATCTTGCTTTCTCTGGCTTTGTTTCTCTGGACTACTTCCACAGGACCAAGCCAACAGACAGAATATCATTACTGCATAAGAATATCAGCAAATATAGCCTGGAAAGCAAATCTCAAAGTGAAATTTGACTTCATATTAATATCAGGTCTGTTCCCTTACAGTCTAATGGGTCTTTATCTATGAAGAATACTGATAATATCATATATGTGTACTGTCTGCCATTACCCCTTTGAAGGAAATAAATCCACAGACGCAAATGTGTTTTTGAGTATGACAAGAGCAGAGTTTTTTGTTCCTCAGACATCTTAATCATAACGTGCATGAATTATATAGAGGTCTTCTTCAGTGCACATTTTGTCATTCACTTTTCTGAAATCATTTACTTTCTCAGGTAGCAAAAGCTGCATTTAGTTTTACAAAAGCTTCCACGTCTGCCACATGGCATTCCACACTATTGCAGACAGCCAACTTGAAACCTTTGATAGTAACACTTAAAATAAAGGAAGGGAAATGGGAAAACTTGAGAAGTATTGAACAAGAAAGCAAGGTATGAATAGAACAGAAAGAAGCAAAATGACTCACAAATAAGCACATAGCAGGCAAAATATTAAATGAAAGTCATAAAATATTTGGCTGTTAAATTCAAAAAGACCCATGCTGTAACAGAAGAATACTACAGTTTAAAAGCCAAATAGCTACAAAAAAGAAAATGCGAGGAATGACATCACCTTGTTTCAGTCTCATTCTTTTCTTTCCTAGGACCTGGCTCCTGCCCCATACCTTTCACCACCTTTACAAGCCATGCAACCCAGTCTGCAGCCTCTCCTTTTTACCACTCACATCTGGTTTTGCATCCTCCATGTCCTGCTAGTACTTCCTTCTGTAAGATATTTTGACTTCCCATTCAACCTTGTTATCAGTCTTATTGGCCATCAAATACTCCAGGTGTTTGTTCTTATCTGCCCTCTCCTTCACCAGTAGGTTACTGCCTGTTTCTCTTTGCTTACCATTCCTGCCCATTCAGCTCAGTCTGTTCTCTCCTGTTCCCTCTGAACTGCTGACAGATTGCTAAAATTTTCAGACAGACATTGGAGGATGTATCCCTCCTTGCAGATGTCACTTTCATCAGCCCCAAAATTGTTTTTCAGGAAAAACCATTTGCTTACTTTTGGAGTAATGATAAACTACACTTAAATTTCAGAATAATACTTAAAAATTTGGTAAAGTTACAAACATTTCTGTGTATCGCAGAGAATGCAGGGTAAGCTTAACTCTTACCATTCCTGTTAGTCATAAGTAGAACATATTTTTTGCCCACCCACCATATGCTTCCCTACCTATGACTTCACAGTTCTGTGTTTTGCAAATAGGATCGTGTTAGTCAGGCTCTTTTTGGTGCCGTAATGCCTTATCAGCCCTAGGTAAAAGATCTTGTGCATGCAGAGTTAAACTTTAAAAGAGTAAAAGAGCAACAGACTTGGGCTCATTTTGTACCTTGAATTGACTATATTTGTTTGATAAATAACAAAGCCCTTGAATGCTAGCCAAAAAAAAAGATACCAGAGTAAAATAAAGAAAAAGAAAGCTAATAAGCATGGCAGAAGTGCATTCAATCAAAAGCCTGGGCAGACTTATGCTTAGTAGAGAAATCTAACAGGATGATCACATCCAAGCAGCTAAGCCATAGAAGGGAAAACACTAACTACACTAAGAGGAATTGGAAAGAATCACAGAGCAAGTGGGGCAGGTCTCTAAAGTGTCTTCTAGCATTTGGTAAGTAACCTCGCAAGATTTTTCTCCTTTTAGAATACCAAATATTAATATATTTTTAAAGTACTACAGTAATTTGCAGTATGTGAAATTTGAGGAACAAAGGTTTATACACTGTTAATAAAAAGATGTACCATAGCCTCACAAACCACTCTAATTGTTCATCAGTGCTGCTTAGATGCGCTGTAACTAGGACAGTAATCTGAAGCAGCATCATCTTCAACAAGTTTCTTAAGATGAGTGTCTATGCTTTCTACTCAATCTTTCTTCTCTCGTACCTTGGAGCCCCTCAGAAAAAGAGTCTGAAAGATCTTGCTTTCAATTCAAAATGCTTCTCAAATTGGAACTTTCTCTGTCAGGTCAATTTGCCATGGTTGTATGCTACAATCCAGGAAAGCTGTTATCAAAAACAAAGTCTTACATCAGTAATCCAGCAATAATCACATGCAACAGAAATAAGGTTTTGTTGTTTCTCCTTTTCACTTTGCAAGAGAAAGAAATGAGAAGTATCACCTCCTGCAACCAGTAGTTTAGGAACATCATTTCTATCTGTTCAAATGCAAACCATAAAATGCCACGTTAGAAGTTAGAACAGTATCAGCACCCCCTCCTGTATGCTTCCCACCATGCAAACACACCAGCAATGCAGACATGCCTATCATCTGCACACAGTCCCTAGAAGATTCAGGAGTCTGGATCTGCACATCAGAAGATTTACTGGACTGTGACTATGTGCTCCACAACCAATGAATCTTGTATTGGATTAAAATAGTAATTGTACAATCTCTGTGATCCAAAGAACAAGGAGTCATTTTTCACAGTGAAATACTTCAGAACTGGGCAGACTCAAACTAACTGCCTTGTGGCATCCATAGCAGTTCTTGATGTTGCCACATAAATCAAAGGCGTGTATTCTGACCCTCCTACATATAATGTGGCCGAATAAGAAATGGCAAAAAGAGCATTGTTGGTTCAATTTAGAGCAGCTTTTCAGAAAGAAAAAGCAACAGTCCACACACACAAAAAAAAATTGAAATTAGGTTGCTTACACTGTAACATTACGTATTTAATACTACATATGAAAGAGGTGTTAGACAAAAAAAAACTGGAGACCTCAGAAAATAAAGCTAAGAAGGTTGTCTTAAGAAACTGCTCAGACATCTACTTAGATGTCCTATGTTCTTATAATCTGCAAAAGAGCCGTAAAGAATACTACAGCTGTGCTCCCCAGTCAGCAGATATGTGGAATTTTCTGAGATAGTTCAAATTTTTCAAGCATCCAGCAAGTTTATGTTGATAAGGAATTGAAGCCAGAGCAAATTTCAGAGACAGAGCCTTGGAGAGAATGATAGTCCAAGGGGACTGTTATTACCCAAGACTCTTAAATCTGATTGTTCAAACTCATTATGTTATGCAGTTAATGCGTTATCTCAGTATCACATTATTGATTCGGTGCTCCAAGCTATCTAACTGCAATTCAAAGAGCTGCACACAGAAGAGACTAAAGACACACTAGTGACATCTGCAGAGCACAGCTCAGATGCCCACCAGAGCTCACCTGGTCTACATATGGTACAGATTATGCTAAGGCTCAAAAGCCCAGTTTGTACTACAATCCGCATTAAAATTATGAAATTAGCATATGGAGAAACAAAAGTAAGGAACTTGGAACACAAAGCATCTAAGCATTTTAAGTTTGTATACACTGCTAATAATTGCAAAATCTCTTTTTGTCTTCAGCAGCTACATCTGCAGCAACTGCTCAAGTGGCACCTACAGCCAAAGTCATCGCTTATTCACATTCGGTGGGAATCACTTCCATGTGGTATCCCAGTCCTTGATTATGAATCATCCTTAGGAAATTCACTTTCATAATTCCTCATCTCTTCTGAAGTGATGAGAGCTTTTTTTTTTTTCTTGTTAATTAAAATTAATATATATACAGCACATAATGTCACAATTGTATCCAATTATTCACAGTGCAAACATTTTCCAATGAAAAAATACAGTTACTGCATTTAACCATGTTCTATTTCATGTTTTTTGTTTAAATTTAGACACAAGTGAATGACAGCAAGGAGTATTTTACACAGCTTGATAAATAATAAATCCATTTACAGAATTTTGGCTGCGAAACACAAACTCAGGCTCAACAAAGCAAACTATCTGATCTGTAATCAAAGATCACAAAATATACCTTTTATCCACTCATAAGAATTTCAGTGGGCACATGATCAGTGCAATTATCTGCCTGCTGCTAAGTAGACAAAGTCACCCAGTACGCTAGTGAGAAAAACTCATGCGTGGCTTCTGGTCTAGTGTCCATGGGAAGTATCTGAAATGTGTGTCAGACCTCAGTCTGTAAGTTCTCAAGGTCAGCATATTTTGAGCTGTTCATAAATAGTAAGGAATAGGATCGTCCTGTCCCACTGCATCCCAGCATGTTCCTTTCTCTTAGCACAGCTGCAGAGCCACAGCTTTTATTTGAGAAGTTGTAGCAAGCTCAGAGCAAAAATGAAGACCTCAAACTCCACCTTGATGCCAACAGATTCTGAAGTACTAAAAAAAAAATGTTCAGAAGCATCTCCTATGGGGTGTACTGTTTTCTGCATCTGAACCCAAGTGGTTTGAGGATACAATTCAATTTTTCCTTACTCTTAAAGAGCATCCCCATGCAGTGGAAGAACAGAACTACTACACTGCTAAATCACTGAATCAGTGTCAAGGTCATGTGTTTATTTGATAATCTCTGATAGGCTGTAAAAAAAACCTTTTCATGAGATAAATGCATCACCATGACTGGGGTTCTATACCTTTTTATGACAGGTGATAGCTTCCCATTCCTCTGAAAGTATCTCAGTCATGCCTACCTTTCTAAGAATTTTGTTTTAGTGATCTCTTTTTCCCTTTGAAGCCTCCTCCTGCTAAATTATTGAATAGTAGGATCAGAATCCTCATGTCTGCGATATGCTGAACAAAATTTCTTCTAGAACATGTTGGTTCAGCCCCTGGCATTTGTTGGCAGCTTTCTTTCCCAAAGTGACACAAAATCACCTTTGCTGTAAGAGTTCATTCCTACAGCAGTTAGAAGAGCTGGGTAGGGGGATTCTCAAGGACTGGTTGTCCTAAATGTTACCATAAGATAAGGACATGCTATAATTGCAAAATAAAGTAACTGACTGTGAAAGATTATTGCCAGACAAACAGGCTTTGTCTTTTTTCTCCTCTCTTATAAATATGTAAGAGCTGTTTCCATTTACTGTTTCAGCTAATGGCCATAGGAGTTCTGCCAAGGCATGTCAGCGTTCATTTGACTTCTCTAACCAGGTTTTCCTGGTGATACCCACCAGAAGTATACTAAAAAACAAACTCACTCTAGAACCTTTATCATTTGTCACCATTTGAAAAGTTTCCCGAGCAGAAACTCTCATCACAAAATAGTTATAAACATGCAAGCTCTTATAGCAAAAGGATCAGTAGTAGAGCATACACAAACAGACCACTATGTAAAGTTGCCCAGAGTTTGCACCAGCCTGCAGCTTTATTATTCACTGCTGTCCTTTCAAATGCTTTCTGCAGTCAACTTCTGGCTAGGCTACACATTTACCTTTTCTTTCTAAGAAGAGCTTGAGAACCAAAAGGTCATTGCCAACTTATTTTCCCATCAATAAAAACAAAATCTAGTTTAATGGAAAAATACAACAGTGAGAAATACCATCTAACACTCTCCTGCTCGGAGCAGTCCTGGAAGGTTGCACTAAGAATGAAGCCTCGGGGAACACATGCCTCCAATCTTGAGGAACAGATTTTGCTAGCAAATCAGCAGCAGCATCCGCTTCTAGTGAAGAGCTTTTTATGCAGCAGCAAGAGGAAAATTCTCTCACATTAAGAAAAGTCAGTCATGTACTACTGAGTTCCAGAATCTTATCCCAGAACATCCCCCAGTTATCCGCACAGGGCCAGACCTAAAAGCCCTATTCTCTAGAACTCTGTTGTACAGATAGATGTGACAGCAATTTGACTTTCCATGCAAATCATCTTTTTTTTTTTTCTTCCCCCCTTCCACTCAAGAGGACAGCAAACAAGTTCTAAACTACTTTCAAGAATCTGTGAGAGAAAACAAACCACAAAGCAATTTATAGTATTGATCACTTGGCTGAATGTCCTGGAAGTCAATCTGCACTCAACCTTCCCTGATGTATGCTTAAATACTACACGATAACAGACAGCAGAGCTCTGAAGGCCCAGCTACACTGAGTTCTCCACACACCTGAGCAATCTCTTGAAGAGCTGCAGTCACTGAACCCTTTGCAGCAACCAGTTGCCTGAACCTTTGCTTATTGGTTCAGCTTTCCAACCCATGCATACCTGTGTTGTTTTTCTATAATACGTTTGTGTGAAGTATACCTATAGGCAGGCAAACACACACTGCGTGTGCCTATGAGTGAGCAACTGCCGGGTGCCAGCCGTGCAGGCTGCGTGGCTGTGTCAGGAAAGGCCCAGCAGGCTCCAGCCATTTCCAGAAAGTTCCACACCGCGGAGCCATTCAGCAGCGCTGCAGGTGCCTCTGTGGAAACACCGCGTTTGAGTGGGGGCCTTGCTGCCCGACCAATGCGAGATGGGGGAGACCCAAACAAAACATTGTAATAAGGAAAACTATGGAGAAATAACTGTTCTCTGTAGTTTATTTAGAGGGATAATTTCCCTTTGGCATGGATCAGTCACTCACAATTCTGTACCACCCTGTGCTGGCTATATTTCAATTTCTGTGAGCTGTGACTGGCAGCATAGCACCTATGGAAGGCTGGCACTGCTGAAGAGCTGACACAAGCAGTGCCAGCCAACATACCCAAGAGATAAAGGAGAAGAGAAATGGAAGTGTAACCTCTTCTGGCCACTCCCAAGAGGGAATATGCCTGTAAATGTGCGTGAGGTTGCCATGGTCTCACTGCTCCCCAGCAAAGCAGTGCTCATTAGCACATTGCAAAGAGACTTCACACAGGTGCACCCCCCACATCAACTTAAAGACTTCTCTGGAGCTCTGTCCTCTCTTGGTGAGAAAGAAACTGGAGAAAAACTAACTATCCACATTTCTGAAGAGCAATGGGTGTGACATACCCTGATCTGGAATGGTAACCTTCATGGTGGCCTCTTCATATGCTGCCTTTTTAAAAATCTGATTATACTGTTGACTTTCTTATGACTTTATGGCACAGTTTTATAGATTTGCCAGAAAATCTGGAATGCTGAGGAAAAGTCTTTGTTTTCAGCTCTCATATCTTTAGGCTACTCCATAAATTAGATTATAAACTATTAAATACCTTCAATCTCTTCATAAGGTGAAGTGATGAGAAGGTCTCTCAAACAGTTTCGTGTGCCTGATGCACTTTCTTAAGACCTGCAGTTTTTCTGCTAGACAAGTCAATTTAGGAAAGAGTTCTCTTACTTACTCATAAAGTCTCCATTCTGTCATTTGTCCTCCATTCTGTTTTCCCAAGAGGAAAAAAGCATCTAGCAGTTCACGTATAGAACTTTTAAAAATCTATTTTCCATACAAATAACAACGAAAGTTTGAGTTTATTCCGTTCTCTAGAGATTGTCCAAGTAAGCCAGGTGTCCTTAGAGTTCCCATGAATAACAACATTCTCTACAATTTAAGATATTCCTATTCTTTCTTTCACATTTCATGAGATTGAAACACTACTGCAATAAAAATGAGGGTGAAAAAGCTGAACCTTTAAAAGAGAATGGTTTTGTCAGACTGATTCTAAAAGCGTTGAAATAAACTCTCAAACAAACTGGCCAGTTATTTGCTTTTCTATTTCAAAAGCCCAGAGAAGAACTTACTGTTTCAGTGGAGACCATGTAATAAACCTCTAAACAACAGTGCACATGAGATTCTATTTAAAGAAAAACATATGCATTGTATGCTGCTTACATATAAGAAACAAAGGAATTAAATTAGAACATTACCATTCTAGTTCAAGTGGAAACGTTAAGAATGTTTCTAGAATTAAAAAAAGAAATGAAATAATAGTGGCATATGTTCCATTCCCTTGTAACTTGAGAACTGCTGTATTCATGGCTTAGTTTTTATAGTGTGAAATATACACAGGTACATAAAGACTGTTCTTCTGTTGGTAGCATATAGTAAACTTTTTGACTGCTAAGTAGAAATGAAACAGAAAGCTTAGGAATGGTGTTCTGTGCAAGCTACACAACCAAACAAGTTCAGACCTACCTTCTAAACTTCAGCTGGCCTGATGACTTATTGCAGATAATAAAGTATCTGGCTTACATTCTGCCACTTAAAGTTGGAATGCAAAGATGTGTGTAAGAACAACCCGTGTCTGCATCTGTGGTTATATTCATTGCTAATAAAAAGATACAGAGTAACTTCAATGATCACAGTGCAGAGCCAGCAAAATATAAAAAAAAACAGATGAAAGAGTTTCTTAATTGCACACAGCTGCTTCAGTATTTTACTCAATTAACTTACCATCTCTGTTTGTATGTACATTAATCTATATGAATGAAAAAAATGCCAACATTCATAACAGAAAGCATTTAGCAAAATTTGCCAAAAATAACAGATTTCTGATTAAAAAGAAAACGTATGAGTTTGAATGAAAGAAAACCTTCATGTTTTTGCAATCAGGACAAGTGCTGGTCTAGACCATACAGTGCTCTACTGAACACAGGCTATCTGTTTTTCAGAAACCACATGAACCATGCTTTCATGGTACTGAGTGTATCCATTAAAGATATCAGTAAGATCACAGTGAAAATGCAACTGAAATCAGAATCCTGTAATATTAGTTTGGATAAAACAAGGAAGCATTTAACTTCAGGAAGAATATAAAAGGTGGCATTCCGAAAGAAGAGTAGAGTAAAACTGTGATAGTAAATAGCAACAAAGCACTGAAAATCAGCAGGTTCAAAGTCCAAAATTAACCAGGTATTAATAGCATAGAAACAGGCTACAAAAATATTCCTGTAAATTGTGTTGTCATGAATTGAATGGAAAATTCCTTAGCTAGGTAAGACACCTTCTTCACTTGCAAATGCCCCATTCAAAATGATTCTGTAGGTTATACATAACGTAAGTAATTCTAGTGGACTTCCAATATTTTCTTGGAGAGTAAGAAACAAAAATCTTAGGGAAGCAACTGAAAGGTGAGAAAAATCCAGCTGCTTGCTATTCAGTTATATTATCTTTCAAAATGACAGAAATTGCAACTGAAATATCTTGGCAAAGAATCAAACAGGATTTTTCCTTGAAAGATCTATCTGTGGTGTTTCTCAGCTGGCCTACACGGCCAAACCTTCTACTGTATCTTAATTTACGTATAATTTATTTTTCACACAACTCCACCAGCCTCTCTGCATATTGAATATGTACAATTCCACAACTAACAACAGAAATTTGTCTCAAAGCCTTTTTCTCCAGTTTCTACGTCAACCAAACTGATGTGATAGAGTAATAGACTCAGGATGGTATTATTACGTAGCATAGTCTCCTACCTGAACATTGGTGGCAAATATCACTCAGAAAACTTACAGAAAAAACTAACGCCTCACATCCAACACGATAATAGTTTTAGAAATTCCCTCTTCTTAGACATTGTCTGGAACAGTGATTGTTATGCCAAGTCAAAAATCAATCAAGCAAAAAGCCTTTGTTCTATTTGACCACACACTGAGATGTATCATCCTTTGATGAAGCAGCTGACCTCAGCTATCCCATCTTCATCACATTTTTATATTGAAATAAGCCATGTTATTAACCTAGCAAGTTGAGAAACAAAAAGTTATGCTCAGAAATACAGGGTATAGGCTGTACATCCTGAAGTCATTTCCTATATCCATTGAGAATTCTCACAGTAAAACTAAGTCTAGGTAACTGGTAACACAAATAGTAAGTTATTGTAAAACGAAGTCTCCTCCTACAGGTAAATACAGTCAGTGAAGTTATTATAAGTATGATCTTCTACTTACATTTAATAACTTTAAAGAGTAAGATGAATACATTTGGAGGATTAGATCTCTAAATTCCACTTTATAGCTATTTCTTCATCTCTAAAAATGTATTATTTTTTTCTGCACAATAGGCATGCACAAAGAGATGCCCAAGACTACAACAAAATGAAACAACTTGTTCTCTAAAGTTTTACAGAATGCACAAAGGATACCTCTAGCTGTTCATTACATTTTATTATCAAAATGTTTTCTGCAATAGCCTGCAAGTTTTGATACAATAAATTCAATTTAGATTTTCCAATTGCTCACACTAAAGTGACTGCCCTTGCTTAATGTGTACTAGCTAAAGCATATCTTGTCATGCTGAAATCTTTCACTCATAGCACAGCCATACAGGTCACTGTAGTTCAATAATCTGTTTTGGCTACTCTGGATCAGGGCTGGCAGCATTTCATAGAAAACTACATTTGCCACTTTCCATCAAGGGCAGAAGATTTATTATTTCGGACTACATTCCAGTATGTGATATTATGCCTGGGTAACAGAAAGCAACAGCTGCTTTCTGTTGCTGTTGTTTTCACAGTACTGAAGCTGCACATTGTCAAAACTGCACATTTCTCATGAATCAAAAGATGCTGCAGAAAATTGAGTCGTGTCCAAAAAGCTTCCCAATGCACCTTAGAAATTATGAAGTTATATGCATGCTAACCATTTCTGGCATAGAAACATACCTTTAAACTTATTTAAATTAAAACATAACATAAAGAAGGAAGAGTGATAAATTAAATTTCATTGGGAACATTTATTCAAATAATTTCTGGACCTGATAGATAGAAAAGAAAAAAAAAATCTTTTCTCCATAAATTAAAGTACTTCAAAAAAGCATACTAGATAAAAAGCAGAGGAGTGAGAGAGGGTAATGAATGAGACTGCTCACTGCAGGGCACTCTGCCCTCAAATCGCCTTTGATACTGACATAGAGCCAGTGGCACCACTACAGTGGACAAGATGTAAACATCAGGTCATAAAGCCCAGCATATAATTGCTGTATATTCCACAGGCATGGCTAACCTTGCTTGCTAGGGTAATGACAGGCTATCCACTGAAAATACCTACCAGTAGTTTAAACTGGAGATTATATATCCTTGTTCCACCCTACCACTGTGTAAAGTTAATTTGCCTGAATATCAGATCTTTTATTCTGCCAGAGATAATTAATTACTGTGATACAGTTACTAGTTAATGCATAAAAGCAAATTTGTATCTTAATTCATGTGTATATTTCTACCTTGAAACAATTAACTTCAAGAGGTAAGAAGAGTGGGATCGTGAAATATTTTACACGCACCAAAACCACATATGTAGAAAGGTATTTGTGATAAACAAAATATGGAAGCTATTTATAAACACAGAATATCATTATTATTAAGTACTAGAACTAGGCTGTTTCACCTGTAGATGTCAAGGATAACAGATAATTTGCACAAAGTAGATAAATGAGGTGGAAACTAATCAGAGTAGAGTTTATCTGTTCTTTGATAATATATTACACTGCAACAATCAGACAGTAACTGTGTGTTCTATCTGGCTGAGAACAAATTTCAGCATCATTTCTCATCTTTACATATCAGATCTGAAAGCACCTCCCGCTCTTTGAAGTTCAGCAAAATGCAAAAATACTAATGACGTCCGGTCAGCTGGTAACAGGGGATTTTAACCAGGGAAGTAACAATATGAAATTCTACTATGTCTTTAATAGATTATTTCTCTCAAGTTAATTGCGTGCATGTCATCTCCTATATGTTCTGGATTTAATGGTCACAGTGGATTGCATTAAAACAGCATGTATTTTAAGTTCGTACTGAGCAAATCCATAAGCATATGTGGTTTAATTGCGTTTTAGTTTAAGAATGTGAAAATAGTAATTATTTTTTATTAGTACGTTGCGTTATAGTATACGAAAACAGTTATGTCAATACACAAAATATCCTTCTTTGACTTCAAATCTGTGTGGTTAAATATGCCTTTAACAATCTATGAGAGCTGCTCCAAAAGTAATACCTTCTATTTTATGATGTTGGCCCTATGACAATGTCATAGGCAGCTGTTGAGGGTCTGGCAGTTGAGGCTGAACCTTCCCACCAATACTCCATTACACGTGGTTGCTGTGCAGCAGATGGCAGCAGAGGGGCAGTCTGACAAAATAGCATCTGACATGGAAATGCAAATGAAGCAAAGGTGTGTCATCGAATTCCTCCGCGTAGAAAAAATTGCACCCACTGACATTCATCAACACTGGCTGAACAGTGGTCTCCATGATTTTTTATCTTATGCTGAAAATTCAGAGATTTACCAAGGAGCAGATCTACTTTTGCAAAAGAACAGCTTTTAGATCAAAGACAACTAAGTTACACAGTTCAGAGCTTTGGTTTACACATCTGAAGGCAAAGGCGTCTCCTCTTCTCCCTTCTGACATGAAAGTGTGCTATGCTTGCTTACTATATAATTCCCAATAATAGATCTTGCTTTGCCCTCCTGAGGCCAATACCTCCAGGACTGGATCAATGTGACGTGAAAGTGACAACACTTCAGTTTTTTTCCTGAATTATGAAACACTGCTGTTTGGTTTCCTTTAAAGATGTCAATTACAAGCTGCTTATTTACTAAAAAATGTACAAGATGGCAGAAGCTGACAAGGAACTGCAGTTTACGATGGCAGATTTATCGACAGGGAACATGTTAAAACAAACCAAGTGGGAGAAGAAGCCTATTTAAACATGTAAAAGAGACTAAATAGGAAAACAAAAATTACGTTAGGATGAATGTTAGGAATTCAATTTAACAGAATGTAAACCATACATACGGTCTTTCACAAATGTAGAGATCTAATACAACCCCATTTCTTTCCCTGCCATTCCTCCTTCACAAATCTTAAAAGCAACGATAGCCAAGTAAAAATAAAACTGTACTTCAAGAGTCTTTAAAAGAAAAGAAGCTGAATATTGTTATGTGGTAATATTCGTATCGTTTCCCAGCATGCTATATCTGCTTCTATAAAACATACCTAAGTTTCGAATGCAGCATTAGAACCCACCCTGCAACAGTGAGCAGATGTTTCTAGAGTGGTCACATGAGCAGCCATAAGCATCCACAGAATCACCGTGGGTTTGAGAAAGACAAAATACTCAACAGGGTGTCTCACCACAAGAAAACAGGTGCATTCTGATAGGCCAGTTCAATAGTGCAGATTCTTGAAAAAACAAAATTGCTGAGAATTTTGGATATCCTGTATATGTTTTCTTTAAGAATACAACATGGTAAATGCACGACAAGAATCCTTGTGTCATTTGATTGTTTTCACATATGCTAATAGCCAGTTCCAGTGTTAACTTGAACACAAAGTAACTGCACTTTCATCTTAGTCTAAGCAAAGGGCATATGCGTACTCTGGAAAATCAAATTTCTTGAAGCAGATCTTATGCCAAAAATAGGGAGCTCAGACACAGCCACTGACATTTAGACATTCATCTCAAAGCACGGACAGATTACCAGTACGGTTTGTGAAGTTGTTACACAAATATGAAATTCTAAAATTGCAAATTTGCTTTTTTTTTGTGTGTGTGTGTGTGAAGTTTTAATCATTTACCTGCAGCACAGATAAGCTTCCCCAGAAAATAAAAAACATATTTGAGGACTCTGCTCCTAATTTTTCCCCTCATTCCACTTTCCTAGAAGAACAGCAGGCCGTGCACACCCCACAGCAGCGATGGCTGGAGCAGTTAATAGCAGTGCTGTTTCCAGTCAATTTTAGCTTAAGTGGCAAATTCTGTCCAAGTCATTCACAAATAATCCAAAGTGTCAGATGGGGAGGGATTCTCTCCTTCAGGACTAGAGCTATATAATGAAAATGCTGACAGACTTCTAATTATCAGTGGCACAAGTGGGTGCTACTATAATAAATCTCTTTCCTAAACACAGATGAATCAAAAAACTAATTAGGATCTTCATCAAAGCTCTCTAGGATTAAAGCTGGTCAAAAAGATTATATTGGACATTCTCCAATACAGTTTATAATGAGGACAGTCATTTGCTCATAGTGAAACTCCCCAAACTGATAGCCAGAAGGAAACGCACCACATTCTGCTGACGTAGAAAGATAGTACGTAAAATAGCATCCAAGTAAACATGTATACACATTGTGGTTTTACTTTTTCCCAAACCTTTGTTTTGTTGTTGTTGTTGTTTTCAACATGAATTGTGTTGAAATGGGATAAACAGAAGGCATGAAACCCTGCAACAAATATACCAATATTATACACACACTTTGAAAGATCTTTTCAGTCCACATTTCATAGTAAATCAAGAAAATGGACATTGAACATTAGTGATCCGGCAAAGCAAACTCTGCAGCAAGATACTCAACAGGATCATATAAGATGACACTCAATTCAGTCAGCAATTGCAAACTCGTAAGAAACAGTGAATCAGCTGTTCAGCAAAAGCCTAAATGTGGAAATATACCTATGTAAAAAAAATAGCTGAATAATTCTGAATATAACTATGAAATATTTTAACTTTTGATAGCATACTAGAAACATGAAAAAAGTCAATCTTAGAAATTCATCTTTATAACAACCAATCAGAAAAGAAGTTTTTTTTCCTGACAGAAATGTAGTATTATCAGTAGTATTCTGTATACACGCTATGTAGAGTTTTAACGCCTTGACAGTTACCTCATTAAATGGTAGCATACATTTCTAGGGTTGAGTAAACCAATTTAAAATACTGTCCAAACCACATTACTTCAAGTTCTTTTAAAAGGTTGTTTTTCACTTCAAGTGATGGGAAACAACTGCAAGCGTTATCCACTCTTCCATTAATGTCATGAACATAATGCATACTACTTGCACGTGTAAAAACAGTAGAAATCACGTTTTTAAAATAACAAAGAGTCACAAAAACCATCTAGTCAGATAGTTAAAATATAACATGGTTTCTGTGACGTGGAGATAAAATGTGTAGAAAACATTTAGTTGCCAATGGGAGCTGAGTGTTATTCTGTCCTTCCTAACTTCAAAAGCCGTGCCATAAAGCACTGCATAGCACAGCAGTAAGAAAACCTTTGGTGTTATCTAAATAGCAGTAGGAAAGTACACAGAAAATAACTTGAGAAAACCATGCTCATGTGATAGAGAAAAACAAAATGAAGATGTCCCTTTTGCATATACAAATATACTGGACTAAAAATGGAAATATTTTGTAAATCCTATTGAATCATACACTTAAAGAATCAGTACGTACATGGATCTAAACAGGAAACTGCTGAAGGTATTAGAGCATGAAATTGTAGAGACTGATGCCTGCTCAAGCTATGACATTATCCAAAAATACACATTCAACAAAGCCCAGGGAAAGCAATAACAACATACTGCATGGATCTGGCAAACTCAGTGAAATGCCTGTTGCTTAAAATTCAGTGTGTACTTCTGAACTTTCTTACCTGAATTATGTTTCTAAATGCACCTATTCCAAAAAGTTACTTTTCATTTTTGGAGTAAGATTGAATTCTGACTCTTTGCACAGCAATCAAGCAAAACTAAAACTGAAACCTGGATACCTAGTAATTTTTGTCTAGGGAATGCTTTTTTTTGGAGGCTGGATACAACCTCATCTGATACCAGAACATCTGTTACTTTCTACAAGAAACAAGATAATAAGGATGGCAAAGCAGCATGCAGAACTCACTAGTAAGTCACTTTCAGTTTGGTGTAGTGTTTTACACCATAGCAGAATATTGCCAGACATCAGTTTGGTTTTGCAAAATGAAGTCACAAGTGAATACATGTGAAATCCACGTTATGAGCTCAGGTACAACATTTGGGCACCGGTCAGGCAAAACAAACTCACTTTCAATATGGGGTTCCTTTCCTATCTTCTTTTTCCAAGCGTACTTTCCATGGGAGGAGCTTCTAAGAATAGCAAACGTAATTGAGGTCCTAAAGGATGCTGTAACACTTGCGGCTAAGAGATAGAAAAATTGTTATATGGTAAGGAAAACGGATTCTCTGAGATTTTTTCTGGGATGATATACAGAGAAAGGAAGATATTCATTCCTTGTAACAATAAATGAAAACTTACAGCAAATTTTTTGAATACTTTGAGAGCCACTAGTGTCATTCTGCATTATATCCAAAAAGAGTCTAGAAAAACAATGTTTTAAGTAAACAAAAACTACTATAAAATTGTCATTTTCCAGAGCAGATGTTCTCAAGTATTTTTTTTCCTTTCTTTTTTTGTTCTTTTTTCCCCACCAATCCTCTGTACTAAACATTTCACTTCAACTGTAGAATACAACTGTGTTTTCAAATAACTGGAACATCTGACCTGAGCTTATACAAGTATTTGAATAACGATGCATTACAAGTGAAGATTCCTACAGGATGGACAGACTGTATGGTATCTGTGCACTGCTGACAGTAGAGTTTTAAATAGTGTTTTTCATAAACTAGTCAAACTTGCAAGGTAGAGAAATTTCAAATGATTAAAGGGGGAGAGCATAAGCATGTCTTAAGGAAAGTTATTAATAGTATAAAATGTTTGGCATAATAGCCTGATAAATGAGCTTTCATGCATCCTGCTAAGGATTCACTCCATTTCAATATGCCTTTTTAATTACTGAATGTAAATGAATTGACCTTGAGCATGACTTGAATGCTGGCTCATGAGTCTTTACAAGAATACTTAGTTCATTCAACAATGCCAGCAGAGTAAATTTACTGCCATTTTGCTTCCACAGTCCATGTCAGCAGTGGAAGTTAAAGCATTTTTGCATAGCATTGTTCTTGCCAGAAAGCTGAGGTTACCTTTATTGTAGCGTGCATGACTACACAAGATAAATACAGTCATCACGTATGCTAATTTTACAGTAAATATAGAAATAATAAATCTATAAAGAATCTGCAAAAATTGTTGTACTTCACTTTGTTGAAGCACACATTCCTCTTTTGCCACAGTAAATTTTAATTAGGTGGAATTTACTTACTATTATCTGCTAAGAACATTGTGAAGGAACATGTTATTTTAAACAGATGACAACCACTTCAAATACACTAAAGTAATGATCAGCTTCGATGGAATAAATTTCAGAATGTTTTCAGGACTTTCTTTGGTTCAGATTATTTTTGTGGTCACATTCAAAAATATACAGGATAAATACCTGAACTTCAGCAACCCTTTAAAACAGACAGATATTGTCTTGCAATGTTCTTCTGAAACTGACATAGCCTACAGGCAGAACCTGGTTTGATATCTTGGATGCTAAACCATCAGAATGTGTCATTACATTTACATCAGTACTTCACAATGCCATTTTCAATGAACTTGAAAAAGCAACTTCTATCTTCATTGTCCTTTTAACATTTTCATTTGGGATATATTCTAGTCATTTTAATACTGAGGCATGAACTTACGTTTATTGCAACATATCCTTTTCAGACTAATTCTATTAACTAAGTTCATTGTGCTTGGTAAATTAATTTCTTCAGAGTAAAGCAGGGTTTGTCTTAAAGCCATCTGCTCCAGGCTCAGAAAAACAGGCCTCATCTTAAAAAATGGCTTTCACTATGTCAGAATTTGCTTGGCTTTGACTTGTGTGGCTCACTATATTCTATTACCACAAACAACAATTCACTGTAAGTAATAAAATTTCTCTATGAGAAGTGAAAGCTGCAGAAGTTTAGGAAAAAAACCAAACACAACGTCTACAGGAATTATTTTTAAATTACAGGCCTTTACAGACAAGTGTATAATATCAAATTAAAATAAGCAAAAGAAGTAATGAGATCACTTGAGACATCACTTCATCTCCTGTAAGGGTGGTCTACTGCAAATGTTCTTGAAATACCCTCTTCTAATTTGTTGTACTGATATGAATTTAGTTTTGGAACCAGGCCATATCTTTTCTTTATGAAGCAATTTTCTGATCCTCTGCATTTATTACAGCCATAGTCCTGACAGTTTATGCCTGACCTTGATTATCATTTGATATTTATACAATAATAAATGGAATATTCTGTATGAAGCTGCCACAACAATCATGGTTAACGTTGCTTAATTCTGCAGCAGTATTCTAGCTTATTGTTCATCCCTACCTAGATTTGAAACTTGCTAGAATAGATAGGATAAAAAAAAGAGGAGAACCATCTGGGAATAAAAGAGAAAAAGGACCTGTCAGTTGTAATTACCGAATAAATGAAATATAAAATCTGTCAAGGCAATTCAAACCCCTCCTCTCCCTTTTTTTTTTTTTCCCCCCTTTCTTAACAGAACTGTAGGTGTATTTTGCATTTCTGGTAGCAAATGCCATTTATCTAACGGTCTCCGTTTTCAATTAATGAATAGGAAGAAAACTGGGTTGCCTCATAGATAAGATTTGCATGTTTAGAACTCAAAATCACAGTTCTTAATGAAAGTTGTAAATAACAGATTTTCTCTTTTTTTCTTTTTTTTTTTATTTATGGCACACATGATATTTGAGCATCTCTATCTTATCTTTCAAGATTGAACACTTGCTGAAATTCATTATGTAGTCTGTCATAGCCCCCAGTTATCATTTATCTTGTAGTTTCAAGATCTTGTGCAAAGCTGTTACTCTTCTTAAGTCCATTCACTTGTTCAAAGTTACTCTGAATTTACCAAGACTGGGATGCAGTCCCTGATGTGCACTATCAGAAATTGAAGCTTTGACCTTGGAAAAATCACATGAAGAAGTAGGAAAAACAAAACTGCTTGTTACTCATTCCATATCCCTCAGATTATTACAAGTGTTAAATAATTAAATGGGTCAGTGGCATATCATGCCAGGACCATATGTTGGTAACTTTCATAGATCGACTTTTAAGATACTTACTTTTTTTTTTTCCCTATATAGTCTATCTAACCATATCACAAAATCACAGTACTGTAGGGGGCTGGAAGGGACCTCTAGAGATGGAGTGAAACCCCCCTGCCAAAGCAGACTCCCCACAGCAGGTTGCACAGATAGGCGTCCAGGCGGGTCTTGTATATCTCCACAGGAGACTCCACAGCCTCTCTGTGCAGCCAGTTCCAGTGCTCTATCACCCTTACTGTGAAGAAGTTCCTTCACATATTGGTGTGCAACTTCCTATGCTCCAGTTTATGGCCATTTCCCCTTGTCCTGTCCCCACAGACCACTGAAAAGAGGTTGGCCATGTCCCCTGGACTCCAACACTTAAGGTATTTGTAAACATTAAGCGGATCCCCTCTGAGTCTTCTTTTTTCAAGGCTGAACAGACCCAGGTTGTTCATCCCGTCCTCATAGGGTAAAATTATTCAAAATGTCTCACTGTGGGCTCAATTATGGGCTTTATGTAATACAGCATTTGGCCCACTTCCTCAGTCCAAACTAGCATATTTAAGATGATGTTTTCTTTGTGTATAGACATTCACTCATCTTCAGATCATCAACTTTAACTGAATTATATTAAGATTTATAAAGTGAGTAGGATAGAAATAGCTGAAACATAAGCACTGCCCATTACAAATGAATTATTTTTAAAGCTGTAGTATATTATCAAGATCTTTAAAACCACAGTAAGAAAATGCTACTGCCTTGCTATGCAAGAGCTGAGGCCAAAAACAGGATAAACTTGCAGTTAAAGAAACGCAGTAGAAAAAACTTAGTGTCTAGTTACAGCTTTTTTAGGCTGAAGATAATCAGTAAGCTGTCTAAAAATATTTTTACACCCTCTAAATATATTTTTATGCCATAAAATCAAAATGAAGATATTACAAAAGGAGATGATGGAACATCAAAAACTTTCATAAAGTATTAAAATCATGTAAGATAATCCCCACAAACCCCAAGTCAGACTGTGTGCCTGGCTGCTGGCTCTATTCTATGCTGCATATTCTAAGGACACGGTGAATGGATTAAAGTAAGCTTTCCTAAGTGCTTAGAGGCTTCACTGCTGAGCCTTAAGGGATCAATATTTCTAATGTGAAAACACAATTCAGATTCTGCCTCTCAAGAATACCACACTTTTCTGTCAAATTAAAATTCGTGTTTAATAGAAAATTATGATATTATTTTTTGACATTCTTGTCTTTGCCTACAGTCCTTTAAAGAGAAAGATTTTTAGGAGGAAGATGCATATGAAGATATGTACTTCAGACTTCAAGAAATCTGAAATGTGAGAGATGCTGGTCTGGTGATGCAGCGATTCACCAAGTATGAAATCATAAACCTGAAACATTTCTGAAGCACAAACTGTGGGTTTGTTACAAAGATTGAAGAAATTAATTAACTGCAGACGGATTTGTTTGCAGGTGGTTTAAATTTACTGAAATCTGAATGGTTTGTATTCAATAATAAAATACTTCACCGCATCTTCAAAACCAAAACTTCTGAAGAAAATTATCTTGGAGTGTAATAAACTTCACACAAAGCAACCAGGCAGCTTATAAATCCAGAGCAAGAATTTAAACTTTCAAACTGCAAGTCAAACCACAGTCTGAAAAGGAAATCATACTAAGCTTAACTACTGAACACCCAAATTTTCCTTCTAATAGGCTAAATTAAGAAATACATTAGAAATTTACAGCAATTGCATCATAGCTTCTCTACTATGCTAATAAAGCCTGTCCAAAACCAGAATGCAGTTCCTAAGACACTCATGAAGAATTTTTTATTCCAAAATACAAAATAGAATGAAACACGACAGTTTTAAGACACACTGAAAATCTTTAGGGGGGGGGGTGGGAAGGGCAACGTCAAGATAAATTTTACTTTTTGAAAACAAAAAACTTCAACAAAAAACTGCCTCACTACATCACAGCCAGAGCTATGGAACCCAGGCAGTTACTGAGCCCTATTAATGAAGCTGCTGAAGAGAACACAGATTTTTATCAATAACCACATTCACCACACCAAGCGTTTCCATTCTAAGTTTTTGTGCATTTTCAACAGAAAATAATTTATTCCAAAAATTATCTGTTCCTAAGATTAGTTTTCCAACAGTCTCAAAACAGCCCTCTCTCAAAGCTGCCATCACTCCAAAACACGTGGCAAGTCTGACATTTGATATGATGGGAAAATACAGAAGTTGCTTCATCTGCAGCAAGAAGAAATGAAGCCTCCTCCACAGGGAACTAGGCAAAGTGCTTCATTTAATTCCTTATTTTTTTCTTTTAACATATAAGGAGTTTTATCATGGTCCTGTATGACAAGGATCTCACCTATAGCTATATTTCATCCACACCCAAAATATCGGGACAGTTCCACCACATTGATTTTACTATCTTTAACATCAGATGGACATAATAGTTAGCAGACATACCTGCAAACGTAGAATGGGCAGGAGTATTTCCATATTATTTTCACTTACTGTAAACATGCAACAATGAGAAATAAAAGACATTTGAAAAGAAGCACTATTTATATAATTCAAACTTGAAAAACACCGTGTTATGTACATATATACATACATTCCAGCATCAGGATGCTGGCTTAGGCTTATTTTGTGCTTTATCATAACTGGACTCTACATGTCTCAGGGTGTTTGTGAGAGTAGAACATCTTCCACGGTGATGTGGACAAGAGTACCGCACAAGAATTCTACATGTGAAAGACATTTATTGAAGAAAATGGATAATAGAGAGCCCTGTTGAGACTCAAACACCTATAAGAGAAAGAGAGCGTATATATGTGTTCATTTCTTTAAGAAACGTGTGAAGACACCACATAGGAAAAGAACTACATTAAAGAGAAACTCCCAGCCAGCAGCTCTCATTTTGGAGAACATACTAAGCGGTTCCTTACTAATGCAGCTGCTCCTCTGACTGACACACACATTTATTTGCATACTCAAAGCTTTACAAATACCAGAATAAAACCAGCAAGTGTAGTTGTTTACTCGAAATCTAGCTATTACAATATTTTAACTGTATTGAAGTGGAGAATTCAGCTACTGATTTATATTCTGCTCACTTGATTCCTGGCTACATCACTTTTCATTCTACACACGTGTACTTCACTGTATCCAAGAATTTCCCCAGCTATCACATAAGAGACACAGAACACTTTAGACAACTATTAATTGGTGATAGCTACACATTAGCTTTTCCAAATTAAAAGTATATCAGACAATATCTAGACAAATGGAAGCTTCCTCCAAATGGAATTTGACCCACAAGTTGCTCTTAAGGTAGCCATAATACATTAATATAAAATACACAAATAAAACTCTTCCCAACACCCCTTCCATTTTTTCTGCAGCTCTCCCCAAACGCCTGTCAAATAGGAACATATACTGAAAGTATTTACATATATGATCTGTATATTCCCTGATTGCCTTGGTAAAAGAACAGGTAAATGTATACAACCAACTTCAGGTAAAGACCTCTAGAAATCTCACTCAGCAGTTTACTCTGATTTAAGACACTTGATAGGAAACCTCACAGGACTGAAGTTGTTGCTCGTAATCTACAGAGCTGATGACAGGAAGTGGATGACATGAATTTTGCAATACTCAATTGACCAGCTAACTTGACACTAGAGATCCAGTTACTAACATAACTACATTCCTATTCTTGTGGACATACGTAACTTGAAATTGAGAAGAGCCACAGAGAGCATGTTGTCACAGCTGTGCCTTTTTCATACTGTTTCTATTCTTGCCTAATACAAAACAGTTGGATATATTCTCCAAATAGCATAGGACGTAAACCCTTGATTTCTTTTACAAGCTCCCATGAATGCAGTACGGGCTGAAATGCTACAGCAACTTTGTGACAGAGATAATCCTTTCCAAGATTTACTCTCAACTGCTGTAGGCATACTTGATGGGGTTAGCAATCACAGACCGTCACTCAGCAAAGCAGCACGATTCAGATAGAAACTATTTTAAGCACATCAGCATTGGCAATTTTCTATTTAGCTGCTACATTTTCCAGCTCAATGAACAGAGACAACGTGCCTTCTGCTCAGAGACTCACCTTAACACAGAAGGTGGATACCTCTGTAGCTGTAAATTCAATTACTATTCTTCCTATCCCTCAATTAGCAGAAAATGAACGATGTCTCTTTTGAGCTTCCATGTTGGCTGAACTGTTCAGAAATACCAGATCATCATTTGGGAGCTTTGTTTAATTGAAGTGAAAAAAGAGAATATCAGCGTTGTCTGGATGAGTAGGCAGGTAGGTGAGGGAATACACAGCCACATGGGTTTGCAATCATCTCAGTATGATTAAAATGGAATTATAGTTTCCTAGCTGTTTTAGACTGGCTACTCAGTATTATCCTTACAGTTTTGTTCAGACTCCAAGATGTAAGTTCTTCTCTGTCATTGGAGCCTCTGTTATATTTGTAAAAGCTAATAATTATTCAGAATGGCTAATACCAGATATCCAATTCGGGTGTAGTTTAATAGTCTCTTCTAACTACTAATGTTGCTGTTGTTTTGTTTTGTGGAGGAAAGATGTGTAATCTGGCTTATCAAATATTCTGCAACACTCAACAAATTTGCCCACAAATTCAGTGTGTTAGTTCAGATCCTCATGAATGAGTTCCCAACTGCCTATCATTCCCTGACACCCTGTAGTACGACTTTCAGGAGCTGGGCTACTTGGCTTTCTCAGTCTTAGTTCCAGTCAGACTGTGTAGAGGGCACACAAAAGTGGCTATCCTGCATATGGCCTTTTTGAGAAGATTTTAAAGCTGAGGTGATGAAAATCTGGAGCTGTACTTTACTGGATGACCTACACGTATGAACCAAACTCCAAAGAAGACTATCTTACACTCACATAGAAAGGAACTGACTTCACTAGACTGAAAGTAAGAAAAGAAAGATTATAGTTTGTAAAATAGCAAAGGAATGAAACCTTGAATGCTACTGCCACTAAATTACTAAGCTCTGTCACAGTTATGGTAACTGAGGTCGTGAATATGACACTCCAGAGGTGACTAAAATTCTACAGTAACAGTGAATTCAGTTAATAAAACTCTACTGTAGCAAAGCTCCACCAAAATCATTTGCAGACCTTGCTCACTGTTCAAACAAAGCATACATCACACAGGACCACTGGACTGCAATTAATATAACCTATTTGGCTTCATTTATCTTCACCTTTAATACAGTGCAAGTTTCTGTCACTCAGTTTTAAAATAGCAGCAAAGTCTAATAGCAATTTGCCAACAAGGCTTTTATTTCTAAAATATGTGATGTAGATAAGAAATAGTTGAAAGCTTAATGACTTCTTACAAGATCAATGATTAAATATAAAGGCGTTCTTCCTTTTACTGCTGAAAAACTTTTGTTTTTCCCTAAGTTTCATTTCCTTAGAGCATTCCTTAAAAATTCCGTAAAAAGCTGAAGGTATTTATTTAGTTTTAACAAGGTCAATGGACTGAAAGAAAATAAATGGAATGAAACAGCTGGTACTTGAACGTAGGAGGAAAGAAGCCAAAAAGCAATATACACTTGAGAACCATAGGGTTTTGCAACTTGAAACCCCAAAATTGTCAAACACTATCCCTAAATACCACACTCATATTCAAGTTCCAAGCTTCCTTCTCCTCAGTTCATTCAGAATTTGGCCTGCCCAGAGCTCTTGGACTAAGCTTGGCCACTACCTACATTGACCACCCCAACTACCCTGACAAATACCATTTTCCTGTTAGAAGATACTATCGAAGCCAGAACAAAAAGGACTCTTAGGCTTCCAGTTTGACCACAGCTTCAGCACATGAAGGATTAACAATCTGCACTTCTTAAACAAATGACAAATTCTGAGGAAAAAAAAAAAAAAACAAGGTCAAAAGATCTCAGAGGAACACAAATATCAAAATACAAAAAAAAACTTCCATGCAGACTCTGATGGTAGCTGTCTTCATTTCTTAGGGGAATTGTCCCAGCTTGACTGAAACGACACTCTGAGACACAGCAAAAAGTGAATGTGACCAGCTCTTGTACTTAGGGGTCACCTCTGTCAGACTGTGGTGATAAATAGAAAAGTCTGGCAGTAGAGATTGGATAAGCATGCTCCAGGGAGTAGCTGCTGTCTGGAAGATGCTGAAGTAGAAGATATCTTCTTGATTAACAATACTGAAAGCTATACTGGGCATTGCAGGTGAACAAAATATTAAGAGCGTTACATTTTATGTGATTATATAGTCTGGTACATACCTCAGAACTGTACCAAAGTATGAAATAAATATGTTCGTTCAGTTGTAGCTGTTATTTTAGCTTCTCAGTGAGCAAATGAAAACATTTCCTATTTTCAGCAGTCGTTTGTATCTTACTGGAAATGGCCAAGATTCCAGTAATTGCAGATCATTTCTTGTTTTAAAGGACTGAAATTAGAGTTTACTGAAACTTAGCTATCAGTCTATACATTTTTTTCCTCCGAAGACTGCATTATTGAAAATGAGATTTATATGGAACCCTACTTGCACAAATTGGAATTTCATAAGTCTAAATCCAAAATTAGCATACACTCCACTTCTAAAGACTTACACATACAGTTTTGTTCAAAAATGAGAAGAAGGAAGATGACACCTTAATCAATGATCAATTTTAAAGAGGTAAAACTCTACTGAAACTCAAAAATAAATTTTTTGTATTAAAAAATAAAATTACCTTCTTGAAAAAATTTTTCACACCCCACTTGAAGTGTGAAATGGTAGCATTTGTTATCAGTACAGTTACAGGAATGACAACAACTATTTATGCCAGAAAGAAACCACAGTTTTCCCAAAGCACGACATAGAACATAAACAAGAAGTGAAGAAAAACGTTCAACACATCTACTCTAACCCACTAATGTGGATTAATTTTTTTTTTCCACATACTACTAATGATTAGGGCAGGTAAATTTAAAACCTGCATAATAGTACATTTTTAATGTATATTGGCACATATTTGTTATTTTGCAGAAAAATGTATCCACTAATAAGCAAATTAATTTTCTCAGATTTAACAAAAATAAAACCAGAAAAAAATGGATATTCATCAGCATCATTATTATTGTATGATAATCTTTGCCAAATTTAAAACAAACGTGCATCAAAATGCACATAATAGATAATTACTATAATGGCTTTGACTTTAATACAAGTGATTCTCTATTGAACTGTACGTACTTGAAAATAGTTACAAGGCATTCTTCAACTGAACACTTAGAAGTCAAGGTTCAATCATTAATATATGGCGCACATTGACTTGACCAAGTTCAAAACTGGGGAAAGAAAACCTTAAGTATTGGCAAACACTAAATCATTAGAAATTTTGTGGACATTTTGCTTTTTGGAGGGAATGTGAGGTTTGTTTGCCTTATTTTATTTTAAAGCTGTCTGGCCTCACCATTCCTCATGGGGGCCTTGCCAGGAAGGCACTATTTTAATACAGAACTTACTTCTTCCCTGGCTATTCTAATCTTTGCATGTTTGAGTCAGAGAGACATGAGAATGGACGCTAGAACGGACAGGTTCTTTCTGTCCTTACGACTAGTTTATGTTTGTGAATGAAGACCACTTTATAATACCACCCTAAAATAACTGCACTGCCATCAGTAGGAACATTTTTGTACACTTGTTAGCAAACCAGGAGAAGAAACCAGTGAAGACTGAATGATAAAAACACCTCTTGAAGCCAGTTGTAAAATCATTTATAATTATGTCTTTTGAAGAAGCCCCAAGTAACAAGTCATGACCAAGGGCAGGGACTTGGCTTTTCATGCTTTTCCACATACTTTTACAGTCTTACAAGGAGATAACAGATTTATGAGTTTATAGATTAGGCCAAACTAATGTCCTCAGCTGTTAGGATTTCCCACAGAAAATGTAATAAAACACAATCAAAGCCATAGAAAATGTGGTAGAATGTCTGAAAGGAGATACATCATGGTAGTAAATGCTTTCTTCAGAAGCCACTGGAGTAATTCTACATTTCATAAGGCTGGATTTTAACAAATGGAAAGTGTTCTGCATTACTGTTGTTCTAACACTGACTGAAATTGTTTTAGAAAGTTTTTATAAATTTATTATAATTTATGAAGTTATAAAATACATTTATTAACAATTTTCTAGCACAGTTGAAGCTTTCTCTTGGTACATCAGCTCTAAAGTCACAAGCCTAACTGAGGTTTTTGTCCACAAAGCCTACATAAAGACAAGATTACAAATACCAAGATAATTAGCACAGAAGCAGCCGCATAATAATAAATCATTTCTGATTTGCCTTGTCCTGCAAAGAGCAGAAGCAGAGCATTCATGAAATGTACAACAACACTCACCAAAGTAGAGTAACAGTTTAAAATCATGCTAAAAAAAAAAAATCACACTAGTAATACACTTTGTCATTCAAATAAGCAGGAAAGCCATATGTAAGTTGCACCATACAGAAAGCCACAATGTATAGCCGTACTTCATACAAATCAATTCCAGTAAAAGATAAGGTGTTCTGAGAATCTAATGACTTGATCTAAGAGCAAGCCTGCTGAAATGGTAGCATTTGTTCTCAGGATTATCTCTGATTAGTATGGATCCAACAAGTTGCATAAGGACCAAAATTCAGTGGAAGAAATTAATCTGAGTGAATCTGAAGTAGCAGTTACAGGATGAAATTCTGGCACAGTAGCCTCAAAGAGAATGACTTTATAAAGTATTAATGGAGTGTATCCGCTGTGGCAATACAATAAGAATTTATCTCAGAGGAATATAAAAAGCAGCATCTTCCCATAATAGGGCAGAGACGGCCTTTTTTCTGTCTTTTTAGCTATAATGAAATTGCATGCAGTGGTGTGATGCTAGTCATCAAGTTGTTGCTGCGTGAATATTGGTGGAAGCCACTGTTGCAAGAAGTCTTTAAATATAATGAAGCAATAATATCAAAAAGAGTGGGGATAAAAAGTTTCAGAGCAGCTTTGTGTACATACTTGTTATTCTTACCACTCGCTGTGAATATCACTGGGAAAGGTCACTTAAATCCAGCAGTTCACAGCATCATGAACTGCTGGCTCAGATAAAGGCATTAGACTGTGGAAGATAATATGTTCTTCCTTCTGTAGGATATTAATCTAAGCTGTAGCTCTTCATCCCTACACAGGAATTTTAATTTGCACAGTAAGAATAGCACTGAACACCATTAAAATGTTTTCTTTTGATAATGGTGTGAAATCACAGAATTCCTTTCAACCAACCATTTAAATCCTATTGTTTACAGAAGATTGGTTTTCCTGAGCCAGGTAGCCAGGGTGTGAGGTCTAAAGATAATCACTAAGCCACAGAGCGCTTGAAAAGTGGGCGCTACCAAAGAACCTCTCTGCTACAATTACCATCTCTGAAAGGTACTTATTTGCGTTGCGGGGCTTTTCATGACTCACACCACTTGCCCAATTGATGCGGTAAACACACTGCTGGGTTCTCTAGCTTGTTTTTCTTTTTTACTGTATTGTTATAACTCATATTAGCAGCCCCTGCAAGGAAATGATGATGAACACCCCCTGATACAGTGGGGAAAACACAGTATTAGCTTCACTGCAAGCACGACTTTAGGAAGGATACTGCTTCCACTGTTTTACTTCTGTTTCCTGCACAGCACCTCTGCAGAGACACAGTAATTCAGTGATTGAACAGCACACAGACTCCCTTGATGTGACATTTCCAGCATTTTAGGAAGAACTATTAACATTATGTATTTTGACCTATTCTGAAAGTGTTTGGTTTGGGGTTTTGTTTGTTTTGCATAAAACAAGTTTAAACTACGAGAAATACTTTGATTTTTTTTCTTTTAAACATGGCAAAATCAGCCAAAAGCTCTGACTCTATTTAGTACTTGGCTGTAACAGTAACTAGTATCTCAAGCAATATTAAATGCAATGAAAATGTTTTAAAGCTTTTGTTCCGGCTGATGGCATAGAACCTAACTAGATTAGTATTGGTACAGACTTGAGTTTTCAAACATTTTACACAGCTTACCTGTAAACATACCATGCTAAGTCACTCTTCAGTCTAGAATAAGTTACCTCACAATTTTTCCAGAAAACCTATTCAGCATTTTGTTATTACTAAGTGACACACCTGCTTGGTGCTGGTAATATTCAAGCCTACAGAGGTATGCCACAAAAACTCACCATTTCCAGTCTTTAGAATTTGTGTATTTTCTGGTTTTGATTCGTTAGCCAATGAGTTTTTTATTTTTATGCTAGAAGTTCCTTGCGAGGTACTGTGGGTAGAGGTCAAATCACTTCGGTATTCACATTACTACTGAAAGTACACTGGAAACCGCTGCTGGATGGGGAAAGCAAGTAATGCTATTTTGAACCAACTGAATTCTGACCAGTGACCTCTTATGTGAGCCATTGTCTGAACATCACTCAGGTGTCAGCAACAGAAACAGCCTTCTAGAATATTAGTGCAGTTTCCTTGACTCAGAATAAGACTGTGAGATTTTTGGTTTCTTCATAGATCTGATGAGACAATACAGAATCTCATTCTCTCTTCTAAAATGTTTAATAAAACTTGTTGAGGCGTGTTTTCAGATCACTGAGTTTGACGTTTACCATGTGTCCACAAACAGCTTCCTTCAATATATGAATTGACTAAAACTTCCAATAAACCTCCATTAATTAAAGTACAAAATGATTAACAAGATCAAGATCTGTTAGTTCTCATAAGCACAAACCAGATCATCTTAAATCCTAATAGCACCATCTGATGGAAGATCATCACAATACCACAGAAAAGACTCAAAGTATGCAAGATATTCATTAATCTGACAATGTTTAAATACAGTTCCTTAACTCATGCAATAAAGTTTAAACATGAGATAAGTAACAAGACAGTACATAGTAACCTTAAGGTAGATTCCTAAATTTAAGTAATCATTTCAGTTGACAATAACAAATTATGCTCCCTTTTAAGCCAATATGTTTTGATTTAGTAGGGAGCCAGCCTGTCCTAAGCAAAAATGAAGAAATGGTTTTTTGTCTATACTCTTTCCAGACACTGCTTTAGATAGCTCTGGATATAAATTCAGAAACATCAGGAATAAGTTCAGCTTTACTGCTCATAGGCACTTGGTTTTCAGATGTAGACTATAATATAAATGACAAGTAGAATGCTTATTTTCCCTTACATGATACTGAGTAGAGTACTGGTAGCATTATTTTTTTTAAACACAGAGATCAATGAACATCAGCATGGTGTAAGACAAGCACTGCTTTAATTAGCGTTAGAGCTAGTATGCATGGAGTAGGGAAAAATTCCTTCCTGTTGTAACTCAGGATTTCAGACAATGTCAAAACTATTTTCATAGTTTCATGCTGATAGGAATCCTCAGAACAGGTGACGGAAATGAGAAAGTGATGACAACAAAGGCACAGCCATGAAACATCTTTGCTTCAACCCTCTCCTCATGATTCATAAACTGAATTCACTATGCTTAGCTGCATCAGATGGCCCTTAAATTCAAAAGGCCTCCCAGCTGAGCTCATCCAGGAAAAACAAATTCACAAAGAATCTGCCTTCCCTTCGGCAACCTCAAATGGGTACAGTTTACACTAAAGTAATTACCTTATCTTTAGACTTCTACCAACGTGCTGAGAAGTTAACACACAATCCCTACGCATTTTGTTATTTTTTGTCATGCAGAAAGAGCAGCCCCCCTTCACCAGAAGTCATTCTATCTATCAGATTTGAATACATTCCTGATATGGCTTGTTTTCTTTTTGATTTTAGCCCTACAGCTTTTATTTGCTCTTATTTTCTAAGAGAACAGCATATTTCCCTGTAGGCAAAGGTGACTAATCTAAAAAGTAACTTCAACTTTGAAGATACATAACTTCAATATAATTTTCCCCTTTTCTGTACTGCAGGCTCAAGAGTAAAACTGTTAGTCCAAACCATCTGCTCCACTACTAAAAAAGAAAACAAATGTTCTAATGCAGGACTTCACAACTGTGCATGTTGTTAATCACCACATAGATATTAAATAACAGCAAAAGAAGGAAAAAAATCCATGCCAGGTGCTTTGGACAAAAGCACACAGTGGGAAATGCACTGGAATCCAGGCAAGAAAAAAAAAGGAAGTTCATTAGATCATCCTACAAAGAGAAAAATCTACTTGAATTCCCTTGGAAGAGTTCCATCATGTTCAATTACATTGAAGATGCTGCCCTCAGCAAGTAAAGCAACATGCACTGCTTTTTGGGATAGGAAAGGACTGATCCTTCTTGATTTCCTGGAGTCCAGACAAACCATCAACTCCATCTGCTATATATCAGCTGTTTAGGGAAAGGACGTATATGAAGCCTTCCTCAGACAACTGGAAGAAGTCTCACATTTGCAGACGTGTTCACCACCTCAGTATCTGCCAGAAGGGCACCAGCAAGCCAGGAGGCTTTTGGAGTGCATCAGTGACAGCTTCCTAACACAGGTGAGTGAGGAGCCAGGGAGTGCAGGCACTATGATGGACTTGCTATTTACAACAAAAGATGATCTAATCAGAGATTTAGTTGAGGACTGAAACAGTGACCCAGTGATGCTTTAGAATACCTGACCTCAGAGATACAAAGAATTTATTAGATGTGGCCCTGAGCTACCTGACACATAATAAATCTTTGAAAAGGGTTTTGGATTAGAAAATCTCTAAAGGTCCATTTCAAACTGAATTATTCTGTGACTCCAAGATAAAAAACAAAGTAGATTTACCTGTAAGTTAAGTGGTTTCCAAACCATTCCAAATTCAAATGAAATGGAAATCTCATCAGATAATGCTAAAAAAAAATATTACCAGCAGTTTTTTGCTAGAATGTTTTCTTGTCTGAATCTCCAGATAGACAATAAAAGCAAATTAATGTTTTCTTACAGTTGTACCATTCTGAAAGCAACAGAACACAACAGTAAGAATCTGAGTAGGTTAAACACTGCTGGCTTTCAAGTATTTTGTACAACATGCCAAAAGCAGGAAATAACAGCAGTTCCTGAACCAAATGGCAATCTTAAGAAGAAATACTGGAGAAAACAGCAACAAAGTGATTGTACTGAAGTCATTCAAGTTATGGCTCTTTTGAAAAGTAGAATCCTACAACAGAATATGAGAAGAGTGAACGTGAATAGACCTTCTCAAAACAAGGCATTTGAGCAATGGCAAGTTGCTGGAGCTAAGTGCACCTGGTCTTAGAATCATAGAATCATGAACACCTCCAGGGCTGGGGCATCCACAGCCCCTTCAGTCAACTCTTACAGGTGTTCTTATACAGTATTACTTAAACAACTACTACTACTTTGCATTCACAGGACAATGTAAAATGAAACATTTTTGCAATAAAACTTTAAAAGGCTTGTTACAGCTTTTTTTACTGCCTTTTATAGGCATTGATGTTTATGCTTCATTACTTTAAAGTTTGCTTTTTACTACAAATAGCACCCTAAAGTTAAGTTGGTAAATTCTTAGCTTTTAGAACAAGCAGATGCTTCCTTATTGTGGAAAAAGACTGTAGTTGTCTCTTATGCCAATAATAAATCTTAACTTTTAATAGCTTTCCAAAATGTCCACATTTTTATCAATTTCTTAAGGCTGGAAGCAAGTAGAGAAGACATGAATTATTTAATACCTGCAATTCATTTAGGAGAACTGAATTCCTTTTCAAACTTGGTATCAGCATCATAACTGACGCATCAACAAGAGCACGAACCAGCCCAAGCCATGCTTGTCATGAGATCACTCACTTTACCTGCCATCTCCAAGGGAGTATAACCTATCTAAACAGCACTCAGAACTTAATCTTTTCTGATCCTAACTGCACACAGTAAAATAACCTGCTGACAACAACATGATTCCCACCTATCAGACTTTCATTTTCTTCAGTATTACTTCCAAGTTTGTAAGTTTTAAAGCAAAGTATTTTGCAACACCTGATGCCAAACATTACCCAACATACACACACAAAAGAAGTAGGAGCCGCTTTTCTTCATCTTCATTGAAAGAAATTCTACTATCTTTAAAAGTTAAAAAAAAAAAAACTCCCTGACTTTTCATTTTATTTTCACTTTTTTTAAACAGTAAAGAAAAAATGGTATTTTCTCGATTCCTCTTTTCACTTTTACCTTTCCCAATAACCTCTTCTGAGAGAGGAAACATAAATGGGGGAAAATGGGGTGAAAAAAAGGTAATGAAGAAAAAAAATAAAAATTTATTGAAGACATTAAAAGATTTTTAAATTCAAAGAATAAGTAATGAACCTGAGTTTTCCCATTAGAACTTCATTCAAGGTATTTAGTTGAACACAAGCGAACATCTGAAAGGTCTGCCTCTATTCTGCTACACAGCAAGTATGCTCTGAGAATATTAATAGGCTTGGAGAGAAACCCAGATTGGATCAACACTGTTGAACACTTCACAAGTCTCACCTTCAATCCTATCAGACTTTGTTAAGTCGCCACAGAAAAGAGAACTACCATTGGCATTCCCAGTACCTGGAATGCCAAATAAATTACAAAGTGATGATTGTGCTTTACAGAGAAGATGCATTTGACAAACAAACTCAGCACACATAGTACTAATCTTCACTTGAATGTCTTTTATACCACCTTGTGATCTGACCACTAACACTATCCCTAGATTCATTTCTTCACAAGAATTCTGTTCATCAAAGAAAAGATTGTACCCATAGATGAGACTTTCAGAAGTCTACAAGGCACCTTAGCAAAAAAGTGTTGTGTTAGAGACTATCAGGAAGGCCTAAGGAATGATTGGTATGAAAGGCAAGTAACTCAGTGAAAGCAGTGTCTCAGTAAATCAATTTTCTTATTTCATGCTGACCCTAAAATAACTTCTAAGCCGCTGAACCCTGTGCCAAGCAAGCGCCAGAAAGGATGTCAGGTATCTGGGGGCTTCCATTTTGATCTACTACGACATGTATCACTGAAGTCAAAAAAAGAACATCAGAAAAAGTAGAATGAGAATCAGAGCATGCAAGACAGAGGAGAACAAACAGTGGAAGGAATATTTTAAAATTCTCTGAAGCAATAGATGGGGTAGACAATTTTTAATAAAAGCAAGATTCTAGACACTGTAGAAAAATTATCACTTGAATAATTGGGAAAAAAAATCAATAATTTTTATTTAGAAGTCTATACAATGCCATTAATTGCAGCTGTTTGCAATTATTTGCTTCCAAGATACAAACACTAGTGTAGCCATTGGCAGGCAACCACACAATATTAGCACCCTGTCCTCACAGCCCTACTGCCAGTCATCAGAAGAGTTCAAAAAACAATGTTTGTATTGAAGCTCTACAAAACAGTGAAGTAATCCAAATTATTGGATCAGAAAAAATCAGAATAATGATCCTTTTAGCCAACTGCTACTACATATAATCCCCTTCAAAAGGGGAGCTGCACAATTAGCTAAGAGATAGCTGACGGCACCTAAATCTAAGGGAACAATGGGGGAATCCTGACTGTAGTGAGCAAGCATTTCAAAAGTTCTAAAATGGTTCACTCATCATAACTTTTAAAACTATTTATCTACAGCTAAAAATACCATCTGTCAGTGGAAGTAAAATAGATTTACTGAAAGTGAATGTAAAAATACAAAATAGGTCTAGCTTGAACAACTGTGTAATGTGTTCACTTTCAAATTTGCGTTATGCATAAAGATCAAGTCCTGAATAGCCTTACTAGAAAAAAAAAAAAACATTTCAATTGGCTCTATTCTTTTTTTCCAGAAATTAAGATAAATTAAATCAAAGGATTTTAAGCAAATTAGAAACTCTCTGCTTAAATAATACAATTAATATGAAAATTAAGCAAAAACTATAAGATCAGTGTGCAATTATGTTAGCAAACCAGAGGTTAATTGGTTAATTTTCCCCAGGATTATCAGTTTTGCAACTCACGGCACAAAAATTGTCTGACTACTTTTCCAAGAAAACACTTCACTGATTTCTTTTTTTTCCCGTTTTAGCACTCAGCTGACTTGGAGTCCACAATTTTTCTCTTCATACAGCCCAGAAAGAGTTCAGAGAAGATTTACAATTATGAGGACATATATCCCTCACAACAAAAGGAAAGCTGAAGTAATCCAAATGATATATAAAAGTGAGCATCTATCAGCCAGGCCACAAAGCAACATGGACATCTACCAAAACGCACAGGACTGCAGTAACAGAGCCTTACATTAACCATTTGAGACATGAATCACACAAGCCTCAGTGCTCATTTATAAGCCACTGTGAAGAAAAATATTTTATCTTTTTTTCCCTATACTGTGATTGACACTATTTTACTCAAGCAAGTTCCTATAGAGTGCTTACATAATATGCATACTTTATTTTTCCAAAGATTTGGTCAATTTTTTTTATTTTTTTTTTTTTGGTATTTAAATGTTCCATATTTTCTAGATTTTAATGTGGGACCAGCATACGTGACTGTGAGATTCATACTTTTACGTTTAGAACATAAATCCACATGATGCCTACTCTGAAAATTATTCAAAATATTATTTGGGCATGGAGGAGTTTCTATGAGCAAGGACAAATTCCTTCCAAGAACAGCTCATGTCTCTCATGTCTTTTTAAGATTATCCACATGTTGATAAGGCCTAGATGCTTTTAGAGTTTCTCTAAGATTCCCCTTGCATTTATCAATAAATGCTATACTGTCTTCAAGAAGGATCTCTATTTTGATTCACACACAGAATCACAGAATGGCCTGGGTTGAAAGGGACCTCAAGGATCATCAATCTCCAAACCCCCTGCCGGGGCAGGGCCACCAACCTCCCCATTTACTAGATTCATATAATTATTAAAAATATCAAAGACAAGACTGTAAAAATAAAACCATAACAGAAAGATGTTAGCCTCTCAAGAAGAAAGAATACTGCAGTGTGCTGAATTTTGTAAACTCATAAAGGAGTATTTCAAAGCCAAAAATTGAAAGTAAGAAAAGGAGAAAGGCAGGAAGGAACAGATCATAATTTGAAGTTCACTATTCATGCCTTCAGCATTTCACATGATAAAAACTAAATCTGTATAGTCTGGTGACATTACTCAGTTCTAATGGTAAAAATGCTGTTGATTCAGCTGTGATTAATTTACATTGCAGACTACAGAAACATAGAAATGTGCTTTTAAGAAAAGTAGTAAAAGATTATGCATAAAGAGATTATAATTTATTAAATGCAGAATCCAGTTGGTAACTTTATTTTGACTAATTAATGCTGACAGCAGTACTGGTTAACTCATTTGACCCAAAATTATTTTAGGGAGACAAGGTTTGGAATTTTCATCTTACTCAGGGTAAAATTAAACTGAGCTAAACATCATCTTTTACAGAATTATATGTTCCTTCCTTCCAGTTCCTTACAACTACCTCCTCTGAATGTCTTCCTTTCCAGTGCAGCATGCCTTTAGTCTTATGCTTTTTGAATCAAATGTATTTATTACATTTTACTTTATTTCACACATACTTTTGACCACCAGAATTTTATGTCCTTTTTAGCTAAATCAGCTACACATGACACCTGCTCTGTCAACAGCTATTTCACTCCTTTCTCTCCCTGGCTTCCAACTCATCATGCATCTCCAAACTGTTACTCCAGCCAGCAGATGCTCCAACACTTGTGGTTGGAGTCTGTTCCCACAGAAGTCTCTCAATCCACCTGCCTTGCTTTCTGCTCATTTTTTGTTTCCTGTTGCTGATTCTCCCTGCTTTTCTTATTCCAATAGAAATTACATTAACTTAAGCTGAAATGCTTAAGCTATAAGCTTATATTAAATAAAGATGAAGAAATAGATATAGCTGAGAACACCGACTCACATCTCATTGTTTCAAAATCTCGTGGCTGAGAAGGAGGAATAATTACAGACTGAATACTGTTACAGTATGAACTTAATGCACCATGAGACTGAAACACACAGGGAAAGCTTTCTTTATTTTTCACCCAAAGTTAGTAACCAGCAATGAAAAGGTCTGTCTAGACAGATAACTATCATAAGACGGCTACTGGAGAACCTCAACAAAATCCTGCATGTGCGATACCTGTGGATTTACTTATTGAGAATCTTTTGATCTGAAAAACATTCCACCACACTGGACTGATTTTTACAGCACAGTGATAATATATTTTTTTTTTCCTATTTTGCTAGCTTGCTTTGATGACCTATTGATTTGCTTAAGTGGATTCCTGAAACATCTGGGGCGCACAGATATGGCACTGAACCATCTCCGGCAGACAGGATTAAAGCTAAAAGTTCAGAATTGATGTTTCATTCAATAAGATCTGAAATAAAGCGTGTATTCCCTTTGACAAATGTATCAGTTCAGCAGAGAGGACCTGAGAGTCCTCTAAGTGATTTTACAAGTTACAGTGTTCCATTAAGGAGCTTATTATAAAGGTATAGTCTGTGTGTCATCCTCAACAACTGGCTGTGTCACAGAAGATAAAATGAACAGCAAGGAGTTTGATATCTTTATGCTCACAAAATTCTTAACGCAAAAAAAATATTTAGACTCACCAATCAAGTAGGACAACAGAGGCTATCAGCATCCTTTCAACAGGAATGTTCTTCAGAAAGGAACAGCTGCCACATGCACACACTCGTAGTCAGCATACTTTAAATAGTAAGTAGGTAAAGCCACATCAGGAAATGTTTCCTAGGCAATTGGGACTTGCCATAGCAATACAACAACCTGCATTCTAACACAATATACATATAGTCTTCATGTATATGCTAGAATTAATACGTTACAAACATGTAAAGTGCCAGTTCAATAAAACTGAATAACAAAAATGTCAATCAAAACTTCAGAATAAATATTTAAAAGATGCAACAGTACTGAATAGAGATGGCAAAGTAGGTAATAAATGGAAAACAGCCTCTAACCAGTGGATTACAAACTAAAAGATAGCGCATCAGGGCTCAAGAAACAACATGTTTAGCAGAAAAGAAAAGTAGCTTAAAGATGCTTCTTCATACAACTGAAATCAATCAGGCTCACAACAATAGAATTCCCTTCAATCAAATTCTGGTTTGCTATCAGGCATTTGCTTCAGAACAAATAGAAGGAGACGCTAATAAAAATAGAATGATGCTAAGTAACAACTGCTCTGAAGTTGAGCTGCAAAAAGAAGCAAAGCTTAATCTGAAAGCATAGTTTCCATTATTTTTTTTAATCAAAGAACAATTCAAACAGAACTCAAACAGAATTCAAAATATTTTTAATTACTCCAGCTTTCCAACAATATGATCCCTCCAAAACAACAGCTTTGACAGAAAAATGTCAGCCATCACATCCATGTAAAAGGTTTCTTCTTTATCTTGATGTAAATTTACATCTATTAAAACTAATGAATATGAACAAAACTCAGAATTTTAAAAGACTTAACATTCTCCAAAAAGGCCAACCTCCAAAAGTCAAGAGAAATTGGTAGGTGTATCACTATTCTGGACAGGTAAGTCACAATGAAGATTTCAGTGATTTTAAAGGATTTTATATATATATATATATATATATATAATATATATATGTTTTTCATTTTAAAGATGTGATTTTTTTCATTTTTTCCAATACTTCATATTGAGAGAAAGAAGACTTAAAGGATGTCTTTGTTACACATGCACTAAAATACCCAAGAGTTCTAAGGTATGACAGTAATTAAGAACTACAACAAGCTATTAATTTAACCACTGGAAAGGAAATACGTTAGGAGCATTGTATTCTAACACAAATGTAGATAATAGTTCATATAATTGTTATATGAGTTGTATCAATTCAAAGGAAAAACAGCAAGAAAAACAACAACCCACAAGATTCGTATCATATTAAAATACCGTATGTGATAACACCATTTCAGGGCAGGTAGGTATGGCCTAAGCACATCAACCATGCAGGAATTGGCATATTTAGAGTTATGATGAAGTCTAATTGCAAGGAACTTCAAAGATACAGGAGTCCACATATTTCGAACTCTCAATTCGTCCTACTTACGCTGAATTAAACACCACGTAAGCCTTCGAATCCAAAAGGACAGTCTTACAACACCTAACAGAAAAACTGTGTAGAAGAACCAATGCAACTCAAACCTGTATTGCCTTTCAGACAGTACTTGGCAAGCATTCTCTTCCAACCAGTTCTCTCCTCACCTTGAGTCCGACGGACACCAAGTCAGACTGAAGGGAATGCGCAAGGCCCCAGCTACGCTTTGTGCCATGTCAGGTGCTCTCAGGAATTAGACCACATATCTCACACAAGTATGGAAGCCCATACATGGCCTTACAGAATGAAGAGCTGATTTTGTTCCCAGTGACATAACTGGGTGCCACAAATGATCATTTTTCTCTCCAATCCAGTCACCGTACAAATGGGACTAAGGCAGCTCCTTTTAGTGCCTCCACTGTGGTAATTTTATTACTGCAGTGATAAATCTTTGCTAATTGAAGACATTTTCAACTTTGAGTGAATACAAAGAAACAAAACTGTTTTTACTTCACATCTGTACTTATATCACAGTTTTCCATAAAACAAGCACTCGGATAAGTCAGCAAATGATATATTCAGATGCAAGGGTTAAACTATGAGTTGATGACACTACCAAATGTGTTCTTACAAAGAACAGTCAGCTGTACTTGTTCACATGACTCCAATAAAAGCCAAGCTTCTAGCACTGTACAGTGGTATGTCACAGTTGCTGCTTTCCCTGCTGAACACACCCTTGTGTTTAGCCTTTGAAGAGCTACCATTAGCTCAAGGCAAAACAGAATATAAACAGAGAAACTGGTACAGCAATACATTATCCACATCAGCCTTACCACTCAGTGTCAAGCTTCTAATGTAGATGGATGTAGGGCATGTTGGCAAATATTTCAGCCTCTGTCCTGACATTCCCTACAGCGTTAAACAGCAGAATTATACATATTAAAGAATCTTATTGAAGAAAGGAATAGCAGAACTAGAGGGTTTAAAAGTTTTAGAATAAAGACCAAAAAAAAATATTACTTCAAAAAGTTTCTAAAGAGGCTTCATAATAGATGCAAGGTGCCACTGCAACTGATTTTACAGGGTCAGTTAAAGAGAAGTTTCTGAAATAATGTCACTAAAAAGACAATATAAGGGCAGTTATGTCCCTGGGAAAAAAAAAAAAAACAATGCTGACCGGAGAAAAATAATTTCCTTTAATATTTTTGTAGAGAAATGCAGGTATATTGTAACGTGATGGAAAGCACAACAGCAGCAGCAGAGCAGCAAGATCCCAGGCTGCAGCAAGAGAGGATTCATTCAAACACAGCAGCCATGAGCACAGAAATAAGGGGAAAGAAGCTGCTTACTTTCTGAGGGCCTCAGATATACAGGGATCTCTAGCAAGATGCCCTCACCTCCACTGCCAACCCTTAAATGAGGTCTGGGAAGGGGTGCATCCAAGTGGATAAATTGAGCAACCGTGCTATCAAAGATCTTGATTTTTTTGGCAGATACAGCTAATACTTCCCAACTCCTTTCTAATATTGTCCTATGCTTTCTTCCTTTCTTCTTCCTCTTACAAAGCATAGATGACTAGTTGCAAAATACTATATAGGTCTAATTTTTCCAGTCACATTCACTCCGTTTTCTGAATACTTTGACCAGCTTGGCCATGCTTCTGTTCCTTACAAGTTCAATCTTTTTTTTTTCCTCTAGTTTTTCTGATAGCTAGAAATAATGTGTACAACTTGGACATCTCTGCTAGCAAGTACCAGCTTTTCAAGATGCTCCATATTTTTAACCCTGGTGTAAGTTATTGCCCATTGTGTATTCAGTTTTCTCTGCATATGATTTCTAACTTTAGAAATCTAAAGTTTAGAAATTATGCAGTTTATGATTTTAGAAATAAAGATTTTTCTGTTACAATTGTATGACAATGAAGTGATGGCAAAATTCTCCCTTCCCAGTCTTAACTCTGAACAAAGATAAACAGGCACATCTTGATGAAAGAAAGCACATTCATTTGTACAGGTCATCAGAGTAAATCATGTATGGCCATTACACACTAAGCTTTCATATTTAAAAGCTTGGAGAGTTATCAAGCATTACTTCAGACAGTAAATTTTAAAATATTTTCTGCATTTGGTATGACTTGGATGTTCAATTTTGGTCATTATACAACTGGCATTCGAAGCACCATAGCTCACATTTCCAGAGATGCTCAATGATTACTGCTTAGTTTCTGACTGGTCATCACTGTTTTATTGTGAAAGCAGAATAATAAGCTATGTTATGCACTGGTTTTACAAGGCCCAAACACACAAGGCCAGTTCCAGCATGAAACTCAAAAGCAACATGAGGAAGCAACTTTCCAGAAGAGAAATGCATAGCTGAAACAAATTCAGTCAGATGTGGAAATGGGCTACAATGAAATGGAGTGAAAGTGTGGAAAAGCCTAAGAGATCCCGACCCTGAATAAAATCCATTGTGAAGTGGTGGACCTGATGTTGACAGCTGGTGGCTTTGTATTCCTCTGGCTGATGCAAAGGCCATGCTGCTGGGGGCAGCAGTCAGAACCTTTTCATTGAAATATTTCACATTAAGCTATTCATTTTTTGTCTTGTATTACAACAGATAAGCCACTCCTTGATGTGAAATTCTGCAAGATGAGGGCATGAAATTTGCTTCCCTCCTGCATTATTTTAAGCAGTTCTTAAGCCTTTAGGTTTCAAGCAGCACCTCAGCCCATGAACTTCAAAACTTAACTGAGAAATGGCCACGAGGATCTCTCCTGTCAGGATTACCAGGAAACAGCTGTTCCCAGTTCTAGAACACATGGGGTAAGCTTCAGCACTACTTTGCCCATGAGGTTTTTGGTCCAAAGCATATAATGAAGACTTCAAGCAATTATTCAACAACCAAAGACAAGCCCCTACTGCTAGGTTACTTCTCTGAAAAAAAAAAAAAAGGTCCAATTTTCAGCTAGGACCACTAGTAATTTCAGTTCTTATATTCTGATCATGCAGAAGTCAATCCACCTCAACTGTCCTCTCTATACCACTGAATTATCAAGACAGCAGGTTACACATCATTACTTCCTTTCAGGTGTATGGTTTACATAAGCCCCCCAGTATCCTTTCTTCTAATTTCACTGCGCTACAGTATTTCCTTCCATTAATTTCTGATGATTAATTGTTCCACAATCTTTTAAGTCACGGAGCTCCATGGTGAAGACATCATAGCAACACTGCCACAAACTGACCAATCAGTAACTGCTTCCCTGTGATTAATTTGATGAAAATTATTTAACTTATTCAGAAAAACTCCAATCACAGGGAAATGTCAATATTTTCTTTATGCTACCATCATCACCATTACCATCTAGAAGAGCTTGAATTTTAAATGTCTCCCCCTCCCAATTCAGTCATATTAATAGGTTCAAAGATAGGTGCTCAAAAACATGAAATAATTGGAACCACGTTTGAAATAGAAAATACATCACTATTTGAGAACAATATTGCAGCTGCAGACACAGCGTGAATTGGTAAGAGATTAAAAAGCTTCTGTAAAGTTTACCATTTCTCAGAATGCGAGATCTTTAAAACTCTTTGCAAAGATAGCTTAAAATTTTATGCTTACTCCTCAGTCCAGGATGATCAGCATCAGAGAGCCAGGGCCCTGCAGTTGTATTTTTCTATCCCGCAGCCACAGCAGGGGCAGGAAGGAGCATGCCTTCTTTAAATGCCTCATCAATGATTAAAAAAAACAAATGCTCTGTGGGGCATCTCTGAGTTTAGGTTGCATTGCATATTCAGCGTTCTCCCTTAATTTCTCTAGAAGATTAGAATTTATATTCTATGTGTTTTTGATTAATATTGTTTTAGTACAGTAGAACTATGTTATCCACCTACCCAATGGGATGAAAACCAAAGTACACACATCCTTTAACTATTGATGCTGTTCAAACTTTGTTATTTGTTAATTGCGTGTAACCCAAACCATCATCAGTGTTAAAAGTAGCGTTCAAACTCTGAAACTATTGATATTTTAACTGTGTGCTTGCTGCTCTCTCTGGCACTACAGAGAGCTGTGCTTAGTTCAGGTATTGTTATTACTTTTCTTGTGTCAACGTAACAATTTGACATAGAGATTCAGCTCAGTGAAGTACTAAACCAGAAAACTCAGCAACTCCTGCTGTATCTCTAGTAACAAAACACACTCACTTCCTCTCTCACTTCCAACAAAATGAGAAAAAATAATCATGACAAATACGCACAAATTTCTATTTCCCAACATAAAAATCAGTGAGAAAACTCTCTCATTTGCAACTTGTCAGAAGGAAACTTTGTGAGAAGTGGATGTGATGTCAGATGCACACATAAGCTAACCTTCTCTGTCACTCAAAGAAGGCTGTTTGCTATTAGACCTGATGGCATTTCCAAGACTATAACTGGTATGACTGATAGCTCCGGCTATGAAATACGAACAGAAACATTTCAAAGAGAATTGACAGTCCAGCATTGTAATTCTTGTCTACTGATGTAAAGGGGGAAAAAATCCCAATAATTCCATGACAATACACAACTAGAATATAATATCCTGGTGAAAAACAATACTAGATTTGCTGTCACAGTTTATAAACCCACACGAACTACCAAGATAATTCTTCTAGCATCTTTTGTGGCAAAGAACATCCATTTTAATAATACTTGTTCCTTTGATTTTTTTAATGCACATACCATTACTGATACAAAAACTCACTGGCTCTTATTACCTTACTTACTACTTCTGTTTACTCAAAACATTGTGGGAGAATGGAATTAAACACTACACACTGCATTCCTATTTTTCCGGGCAGAATACAAAGCTGCAACTCAACCCACAAAAAATCCATCAGAAAAGATATAGCAGCCATAGCTCCCATACATCCACCAAGACGTTTGCAGCATAAAATTAACCTCCTTCAGTTCTTCTTGCAAAACAGATTTAACTTGCATGAATACACTGGTGAGACATCTTGCTCTGAGGCAAAATGATACAATCCTTATCTTCATTGTATGTCATTACAAAGAATTATTTGCAAAACCAACGACTTAGCTTTTGACCTTCTTAAGGAAAAGGAAGTTCCTAAATATTGCTCCATTAATAAGATGTACAACTATAAATAAACTACCAATTAATGGAAGACAACTTCAAAAAGATTGAAAAGATATTTAGCTCTTTGCAAACAAAATAAGGCAATGGGAATCTGGCCTCAGATTTTTCTAGGTAGCATTTTCATATTTTGTCTAATGCCTCCAGATTTTGTAGTATTTAAGAGAGCTCTGGGAGTTATCATTAGACTAACACACCAGAACTAAAAGTCTGCATACTTTATTTGTCAGTTTGTAAGTGCTTGTCACCTAATAATTTACCTACTTATGTAGCACACGTAGAGCTCTGTTTCCTGAATACATATGTTACCCTGGTTAAGATTTCAGGGGGCTAATATTTTATTCATACAGTCATAGAACTCGTGTGATATATCCTGTCTGACATATAGTTATTATGAACACCCATCACACCCCCATCATTCATTAATTTCCTTGTGCAGCTTTTATGCAAAAAGTCAAAGCCCTGGGGATTCTAGCTTGGAAACTAATGTAGAGATGTGTGTTCCCACAGCTGTCCACAGTTCCCTCTGTCTTCTGAAGGCAGTTCCATATAAGCAGAAATTCAGTCCTAATGGCTACCGTATTTCTCTGTTAAAATGCATAATCACAGCTTTGTTGAATCTGAAGAGTTTAACTTGCATGTATCCCCTGTGAGTTCTGACCTAAATGGCCATGGCATAGCCGCTCAACTAATAAGGTACACTTTCTATTCATCATGGTTCCGCATGCTTTTGCTGCCCATTCTGAAAACTCTGTCTTGACAGGAAGTATCTCTAACCAGCTGTATTCCAAAAAAAAAGCCATCATAAGAAACACCATTACTACACTTAAGCACTCTGATTTATCTGTAACATAGTAACTAAAAAAATATTTAAAAAAAAAAGCAATTATTTGAGCTCTAACAATTACAAGAATTACCAGAGAGAGCTGAAGGATACAAGATGTTAGTGAGCCAAAGGACTCTAATATCTACTTACTATAATAACACTGAAATAGAGTCAGTTTTAAAAGTTTACTCCACCCTTTTCTGCTGTTTAACTCCCACCAGCACAACTTGAAGTTCTCTTAGCACAGAATTTCTGTTTATTTACTGTTTATTTCTGTTTATTTACTCTAACCGATGCATCAGTTACCATAACAGCCTAAAGAACAGATCAGAAGTCAGGTTATGAGAGAGACTTTGATGTACTGTCTATACAATAATTCTGAACATGAACACCATCCTGCTTTCATTTCAGTATAGATAAACCACACACTTCTGGGTTAGATTGTTGTTTTCTGAAATGATTTGCATAGTAGCAACAAAAAGCAGTACAAGGAAGGAAACAGAGAAAATTTTCATCAGGAATCTCTTACTGCTTTGCATGTCTGTATATCGTTCCAATGGAACTAGATGTGCTGATATACTGAAGGGTGTCAAGCAAGGCCAGGTTCTCCCGATCCCCTCTGTTGACTCCCAGGTTGACTATTACAACTATTGAGCCCACACCACTAGTTTGGCTCTCCCACGTGCAAACCAATGACAGTCCTTAAGAGAAGACTACATAACTTCTGACACCGTGATATAGATTCTTACAAGAATAGCATTGGATTTTTAAGGTGTTAAACACATCAAATGTTCTCCATCTCAAAATGTTTCCAGTTTATTTTCTATCATAATTAAAAATCCTCAATTGCTCAACTAAAAAGTGTATAAACACTTTACTCACGAAAAAAGGAAAAGGGTGCATAAAATGGACAAAGTTCTTTCAAAACAGGAATTCATCAGTAATCCTCTCCTTTAAAAGCTGTTGGCTTACGACTACTGTAAATGCCCTCAAGGAGCTGGATTGGACTGATGGTAACTAGACAATCACTCATCCTCACTGTTACCTTCAACATCAGTGAAAATTTATCAAGCTCCCTGATGTAAACAGATGTTGTCACGTTTTAATCTGATATTCTGTAAACATTCTACAATATTCAGATGAAACTCAGCGTTTCCATGAATGCTTCCTCAGTAGACTTGAAATACTTGAAAAAACAGTGTACAAAAAGTTGATGAAATTGACCAATAATCATCAGTTTCACATAAACTTTAACATGACACCTACAAACACTACCCTTTGGCAAAACCATTTTGAGTAAAGAGATAACATTCTAATTTGTTTATATGCATTGGGGCCTGATGCTTAAGGAAAACTATATTGTTATTTCTAGTTTTATTGCATCACTTCTCTTAGTAAAAAGGTACAGAAGAATTCAAGGAGAGGATCTCTCCTACCAGGAAAAGATTTCACAACACAACTGAATGTAACATTAGTAAATCTCCCACTGTAAGATGTTTACAGATGACCTACAGTGACACTGAGTTCCTAAAAATGTTTCCATTTATATTGTTGCCAGCATGCAAGATAACTTTTCTATTTTTCACTGCAATACAAAAAATATATAGAATCTTTCACTGCAAGTAAAAGTTAAAAGAACTGCCACCACATATGTACAAAGCCATGATTAATTCTGATTATTGTACAGGTATTACAGAGATTAGTTTCATTTTACTTTTCTACTTATCTGTACTGAGAACTACGGCATATGTGACTCAGTAGAAACAGCCTAAGAGAAATGCTTACAAGAGCAAAATGTGTCAGAAAAGTGAAATTACCCTTCCATCATGATGTCAAAGAAAGCTGTTGATGCTTATTATCTGCCTATCCTCCCAAATCCCACTGCAAATATATGTGAATTTATTGCTTTATAAGAAAATTCAATTTATAAAAGATGGCAAGCCTTCTTCATTCTCATTTTAAATTTTAAGAACAGCTTAAGAAGGCTACAGAGCCCAACCTCCTTAATGTTTCTGTGAAAATTTAAACACTTACCGGTAGGACTTGGAGTTACCCAAGGCCCTGAAAAGTTACCTAAGGAGGCCTTGTCCATTAGGATCAAATAGCACCAGCACTAACAAGAGCAATAATGCTTCCCAAATTCTCAACGTATAATACATCTCCCATTGCAGATGGATTCCCCATTAAGACTGCAAATCTACAAGAACTTGCTTACTAACAAAATCCACTTCCCACTGGATTAGTCCTGAGCCTACAACTAAGAAGTAACAAGCTGAAACTCACAAAGCTGTATTAGTTTTAATAGGTTTTAATTAAACCATAAACGTTATACACATATTCCTATTATTTTATAAAGTCATTACTTTTCTGCCTGCATTCCTGTCTCAGACTCTCTCATTAGTAATCTGTTCTTTTAAAAAAATAAAAATAAAAGTAAATTGCAGCTATTACTTTTGCTTTCTTATGACCGACAAAGTATATTAAAACTCGAGCATTATTTTATCTGTACTCCTTGCTTCTGGTCTTAGACAAAAAGAATTTCTATATTTGAGAAACCTGAGGTAAAACATGAAGTATAGCTTCTGGGACGTAAAGGTCCCCACCCAACATCCACAAAAGAAACCAGCACACAAGATATTCAGAGCTGATACACTTCAACACTAACAGAACACGACAAAACCATTAGCTTGCAAAATCCTTACAGAGTTATAGTCAATGTAATCAGGTAGAAATTTGGTTCAGCTTGTATTGTTGGCTTGTCAATATCCATTTAGATCACCCTCTGGTTCTTATTTATTTTTTTTATCATTGATTCTCCATCTTTCCTGCCCATATTGTACAGCTAAATTCCTCCTAATATGACAAGGCCTTAAGGATTTATAGACATTTCTCTAACTGTAACAAATTGCTATTCTTGTTAGGGTTCCAGCTACAATCCCCATTGGAAAAATGTTATGAGAAAGATACTATCAAAGTGATCCCTGGCTGCTGATGCAGAAACGAACAGAAGTCGTTTTCAGTTAAAATCAAAAGGTGTACAAATAGAAGTAGAGTGAGGGGGTTTATTAAGTTACAGTCATATCTCAGAAAAAGAAAAATTAACTTTAAGAGAAGTAATGCACTTCAAAAGTTTTTGAAAGTCTAAACCCTTAGTTTAATAGCACAGCTAAGAATCCTTATTCATTAAAAATATACATATGGATCATGCTGAAAACAATACTCAGCTTTTTCCTTCAGAGATGGAGTCGCATGGAATCACATCAGATAATATTCATATACTGAAATGACTTATCCTCCCAAACTCTCCTGGCCACTGAACACTTCCTGTATTTTTCTTTAATGCACTATATATTGCCAAATGAGCATTGAATTACTGCCTGTTATGCAATTATTTGCCTCTGTTTATGGAATATTTAGAAAGAGATGTTGTTAGGAAGGAGGTTTGAGGTTTTTTACTTAGATAAAATACACCAAAATTCTGTTGGGTGAAATTGAGTTAACTGAGACCCATTGACCCTGATCAGAACTTTGGTAAATGAAACCCAAACAGAAGAGAAACAATGAGAACATCTCCAAAGGGATACACCTGGGACAATTACTACAAATGTCTTCATCAAAAAGCCAAAATTAGGGAATTAGGTAATCTATCATAATATCTTTAAAATGAAAATGGAAGAGAGAATCTCTTATTGCAGATCAGATTAGAAAAGGAGCAGCAGATGTGAACACCAAGGCCAAAACCTTCATTTTTTAGAAAGGGACTTTAATGAAGACATGACAGAGCAGTTAGTCAGGAAGATGCTGCTAACAGCAGTGTCTTGTAATGAACTGAAGACAACAAACGGACAGGGAAAAATGATGTGGGAAGAGACTACTGCTGTTAAGGGTGGAAATGATCAGATTACAGATGAGAGTTGGGACAAGGAATAAGAGACTGAATTCTGTGTGAAGATTAGGAATGCTTAAACTGTACATGTAGAGGTTTAAACAAGGCTATGTAAACGTGAAGGCCAGCAAGGTGGTTATGGCTACAGCAGAGCTCATGCAGAGGAGAGCACTGGTGAAAGAGAAGTCTGTAAGAATAAAAGATAGGTAGAAAATAATGAAGAGATTGGTAAACTTTGAACAGATTTTGCTACGAAGGTCTGTTCCATTACATGTACAGATGGCCTCACCCTCTCCCTTTTTCTGGTATCTTCCTTACTACACCTTTCAGAATTTAAAACATTTTTCCAAGATGCCATTTATGACAGAATGCACCATCACATTTCTCTCTGAATTTTTATCCTTCATTAGATTGCACCTGTAAGGTAGAATGCTCATAGTAAATACAAACACTAAAGATTTGTGCTCCTCAAAAAATTCTAAATCACAAATCAACAAAACCCTTTATATAAGGAATGCTTCTGTGCATCACCTCCTTACAACAAATTTCCAGCTTCCCTGCTTGACATCAGTATCTCGGACAAGCTACCAGTTTGTTTAGGAAACCTCAAAACGCATAGTCATTAATAGGGTGTACTGAATCCTGCAGAACAGTCTGTAAAAAAGCTAGTCTGGTAAAACATTATCTTAAACTTCCATAATCCTTACAAGTTTGCAAAAAGTTTCTACTATGAAATAGGGAAAAACCTCAGGAATTCAGTTTAAATTTTCCCAACAGCATTCAAAATTTCAGCCAAGTTTTTTTTATATTGGACAATTTGGAACAAAACCTTGCCATTTAACAGAAATTAATGTGCTAGGGATATCAAAAACTAGACTGATGAGGTTTAAGGCTGTATAAACGTTCTATTAAATTGGGATGAAAGGCAAATATGATCCATTAATTTATAAAATTTCAAGATGATAATGCCCTCAGCTACATGAAAGTAGAAAGAAAAATCAATCACTGGGCAATAAATAGATTTACTTAAATAAGATATTATGTAGAGCATACAGAACCACTTGATAATGTTTTAATGATTTTCCATTTAATAGCTCTTCTAAAGAGTTACCACACATGTAGTTCCTATAACAAAGAGTACCCCCCTCCTGTGTTGAAAAGGAGTTACTCCAGTTAGGCTGAACAATGCCGTTTCTTTCCTCATCACAATTTTAGAATTGAAGATTACTTTATTGCAGTGATTTATTCTGGTCATCAGACATTGTAATTACTGTAATAAAGATAACAGGATATAGTTAGATTAAATTAATTACTAAAACATATCTTGTATTAATAGATTAAATGTATTTTAAAAGGGAAACATCAGTTGCTACCAAATTCTAAAGCAAATTCTAAAGCTGGTTATTAGATATCAACAGGACCACATAAAGGTACTTTGTGTGTGTAGCAGAAGTAAATTATCACTGAAATAAATCATGTATATAACAGGAGTTCTTTCAGCTGAGGCTGAAAAGAGGTTGATACATTTGGCAGCTCTATATGCCTCCACCCAACTGGTCTGCAGTTACTGGGAACAGTTTGGAACACTCACATTCTATCTGTGAAAAGACATTTTAATTGAAAAATCATTTGCCCATAAAATTATCATCATCAACTTACATTCTAAAAAGGGACCGCAATTACGGCCATAAAACAATTTGTAAGTAGATTCATTTTACTACTGAATCACTTTACATTATGCTGTGAATAGAATGATTAAAACAGGTTAGCATTTTCTTGGCAAAATAATGATGATGTTACGCATTTCAGCCACACCGATATTTATACTCGTTAGTCCATCTATCTTGGTGACAGAACTTCTATACTGAATGGACAGAATACATTTTATTTACCTGATGCAATTCATTATAAGCACAAAATACTTTCAGATTTAGTTCTTGTAATTAGGATAGCTTTATATATTTATTAGTTAGCTCTCTTGTAGAACAAATACAATTCTGTGTGTAAGTAGTAGTCAAAATCTTTAAGAGTTTAAAAGGAAGTAAAGGTATCTAGTAGAAGTAGGTCACCTACACAGAACTTACATGGTTAAATCAGGGGATGCTGACACAGTATGAGTTGGTGCACTGGTCTTAGGTACTAAATTACTCATAGTGAGTTAGAAAAATAAAATACCAATTCAAAACTGAGAGTTAATGGCCAGTGTTTCAAAGCATTAAGAAAGAATCTCAATGAAAACTTGGTATTTGGCTTGCTCACCACAGTGAGCAATATTGACCACATGAATTGCTCCCTAACAAGGGGTGAGAAAGTCCTGTATAGATAAACCACAACCCACAGAAATTTGGCTCAAGAGCTCTTTTCTCAATGCAGGGAATACAGAACCAACCGACAGACAGTGACTCACAGAACATCCCACAGAAATTTCACCTACGACTTGGAACAGCTCATTCTCACATCCTGAATTGGGCTCAGCATCCATCTCTGCAACTGGTCATCCACATACGCATGCCTACTTGAAAATATATGGCTGAACTAGAGTATTTTTATTTGATGTTCAATCATTTTTTATATGAAGGAATTGTGCTCCATTCCTGTACAATGTAAAAATCTCTTCAACTGCTTTAATTCCACAACTGTACAGCCTTCAGAAACAGGTTGCAGCATTACAGCTCTCCAAACACACTCCATTCTCATTAAATGACTAATCTAAAACCAGCCAACCAAAACACACAGAATAACTGCATAGAATACAAAATGTTTTACTCCTAACACAGAACTCAAATTAAAGCAAATTACAATTATATCTCAGGTATGAATGCCTCTCAGGATCATGTTCTCTGATGGGCTTCGCATAATATTGATGATGAAGTCTTTTTTGTTCTTTATTTATTTATTAATCTACTGACCAATATTCAGTTCATGAAAAACAAACAGCTGTGATCTGTATAATTTTTGAGCACAAAGTCGTTCAAACTGGAAACAAAAGTCTGGCAGTAGCAGAGCTTGAGAGCTCAACCACATTTTAACACAGTATTACCGGAGCACATTTGTGCATCCACTCTTCAAAAATAATTATAACAAGAAAAACCTAATAACTAGAAAAATCAAGTAATTTCTTTAGTAGCACCAGACTACTACTACTGCAAGCAATAACCCATGTAAATAACACAATATACTTATAAATTCCTACAGTATTCTAGAAGTAGCAATCTATAGGCAGTGAAATTTCTAATAATAGTGGAATAAATATATTTTGTTTAAAAATGCCAGAGTGATTTGAAGTATTTCAACTTAGAGAATATTGTCTGAAACCACGTAATATGCAAATAAATGGTGCAGTGATCTTTATAAAGTGATGGAAAATAAAATATATACATTATCTTGCATATCAAAAGTTTGACCAGATAATCAAGTATTATATCTAGTTATTCTATTCTATTCTTTGGAACTGGTTGAACTGTTCTTTCCTTAGATCCAACAAAATACACCTAACTTGGACACGCAATAAAGCATATATAGAGAATATCCACTCGTAAGTTCCATCAATTCTCCAACTTAAAGCAAATAGGTTATACACCAGAATCCCTTTTGCTTGGCTGGTATTTGCAGTTTACATGTCAAATTTAGATTCAGCAGAAGCAGTGAAAGCAGTGATGCTACATAGCTTCGACACAAAAACTATTGTGTCCCTTGAAGACAAACTCCATCCTTCCTTACTTTCTCAACAACATGCAAAATCAAAGGGATAGATTAGAGCAACCTGAACATCTACTAACTGAAACCAATAAGCCAGCTTAGAAATAGCACAGTTTTGTGTTCCTTTATACACACATACAAAGCCACAGGACACTCATCTTGTAGACTATCAGGGACCTAAACATGAACCACAACTTGGAACAAGGGAATATTTTTTTGTTGTTGCTTTGCTTTTAAATACATCAACCCACCAAATAATAACACTCTGAAGTACAAAACACTGGGCTTATCATCTGTAGCACAAAGATTCTTCCAGTTTCACTATTCTTAGTTCCAAGGCTGAACCCCAGCAGTGCACTATTTAGCCAATCCTCTGGTTGATCAAGGAGAATAAAACTAAAGACAACACTCAGGAACTGGAAAAAAAAAAAAAAAAAAAAAAAGAATCTATTCACTAATCTTTCACTAACACTATGCTTTATCCTAGTCCCTAGAAAGAAACTTGCACAGGTCACGAGCATCACAAAAGTACCTCACACATACGACATTTAAAACCACCTATTTCATTCCAGCTGAATGAACAGAGGAAATTGAAGTGTCTAGATAGCACTGTAAAAATTGTCAGTAGTATCTTTAGTCATCTTAAATATCTTCGAAAAACTCTCTATATTTCACTGACTTTTGATAAGGTGCCTACTCATAGGTGGCCATTCAAAGAGCTAGCAGAAATTGTGCTTCATAAAAGGTTTCTGTCTGTATTTTCTAACAGCCTGTATGAGAACTCCCTCAAAAGCTAACAAGGCATCCATATCTAGCCAGGGCAAACAGAAACATCCTGTAATGTTTCTTTAAAGCACTCTAAGCTTTTTTACGGTCTTCTCAGCCCACTTCTACAAAACCTAGTACATTTCTTTTAGAAAATTTCAGTGCAGCTCAGTGCATTCATCATTATCTTTCAATGTTTTTGCCTAACAGCCATTAGTGAAACATTTGAAGCCTCTGTAGCATATCCTGCATAAAAACATCATTCCCTGAATGATTTAAGCAATGGAAGATGACACTGCTCACTTAAGTGTTTCGTAGTACAGAGATATTCTACTAGTAATAATGTTGAAAGACTGCTTTTCTCATGCAATTTAGGGGTCAAGCTTCCAGATGTGAAAGACAGCCAAGCATACTGCTTTAAGACAGCTTAACATACAATAAATTGTGGCATCTCCATAGTTAACTTTTTTGGGTTCTACCTCCCCTGTGTTTTATTACATACATTACAGAACTTAATTATGTTAATATTCTTATTTCTATCTGATATCAGTAAAATATCCCTTAAATAGGGTTTTAAATCTACCATTTATATTGGTAGTGATCAAGAATAGAACCACAATGGGGATGCCTTGAGTTTGTTTAGTGAAATCCATGTGATGTTAATGAAGGAAAGTCCCATACTTTCATGGCAGAAGCTGTCATTTGAAAATCATAAATATACCTGTAGGATCATAGTGATGATGAAAAAATACAACAGATGAGTGGTTTGATTGCTGTATCACATATTCCCTTAACAGCCAGCTATGGAAAACTATGACAGAAACATCGGAGATAGCTGACGCCACGCAAAACCAATGACAAAAACCAAATGCTATCTGAAAAAAGGCAGGTAATACAATTTGGGGGGGGAGGGGGGGGCGGGATTTGGGCAGAGGGGAGAAGGAGGTGCAGCAAAAAACAAACTGGAACAGAGGAAATTCCATACAGACATGAGGAAAATCTTTACTTAGTGACAGAGCACTTGAACAGGCTGCCCAGAGAGGTTCTTTGGAGACATTCAAAACTCACCCAGTCAGTTTTCTGTGTAACCTCCTGCAGGGAACTTGCTTTAGCAGAGGTTGGACTGGATGATCTCCAAGGGTCCCTTCCAACACCTACAGTTCTGTGATTCTGTGACTTTAGCAATTCTAGTCAATATGGAATTCCTCATATGTTCTTATACTGCTAGCACTCTCTTTATAAGAACTTTAACTTAATATGTAGACATTTGCAGATACAATATATAAATTTAGAATTAGAATTATAAATATTTTATAATCACAGCTACAATGCATGCTCTGCAAAAAATTTGTCTCATTTAAATAATGGGATGGAGCGGGGAATCACGCCATGCTTTTGTACAACAAGGGAAAAAACAAAAAGAGAAGAGGAATAGAGCATGGATTACTTTCAGATAGGTGCTTGAAAGCTAAGCTAAAATGACTCTACAAAAATGATTTGGAGCTTATTCATTCAATCAGTTATTTAATTATGAATAATACAAACAGTGTTCGAGCACAAGAGAAAAACACAAAATGCACTTGGAGGCCTTAAAGGGTAAATACAATTATACGCTATAATAAAAGCTAACATCTTTTCAGCCAGCGGTTCAGAGCACTCAGATACGCTTTTGGAGAAGCATAAACAATGCAAAAAACCTATAATTGCAATGTCAGTCATGGTGTCCATACAGAATACCAAGTACCAAATCATATCGTACTTCATTTGTATCCGTGGTTCTTTGGCAAAATACAAAATACACAGCTAATCGCAGAAGCACAGTGTCCTCTGCTGGGGAAAATTACTTCAGTGTCTTACCTGAACATAAGAAAAAAAAAATCTGTTACTCTCATAGCCAAAACTGAGGTAGGCCAATCCGTCATTGTTACCGAAGTCCCATTTTTCACAACCTACATAAAAATAGGAGGAGACAGAAGACCATCCCGGAGATGCTGCTTCAGTGACTTCTAACAATTCAGACTTGATTAATAGCTCCATAGCTGTTACTTACATAATTCACCAGAAGTGATCTTAAAATAGTTGACTTTTTCATGAATGCTGTCGTTACTGAAAATGACCGACTGACTCATTTGTCAGAGCTAACTAAAAGGGCTCTGAGCAACAAGTATTCGTTATCTTCTTCTCCTTTTTCCTAATATCGGAACTTAGCTATAATGTTTGCCATCTGTAAATTCAGAATGGAACAAGAACTGCAGCATAAGCCAATTGCTCTCTTCGATTACTGGATGTGATCAATTCATCTATATACCTCAAGAAGCGGCAGCTTTCTCTTCTAAGACAGCCTCCACATGCAAAATATCTCATAGTAACAGTCAGCAGCACAAGGGAGTAAACTTGAAAACTGGATAGAGCCAACAATTAAAGGATAAACCCCCAAGTTTAAAGAGCAAATACAGCATTTGAAGGGAAAAAGGAACGAATGAATAGAAAAATTAACAGAAACATTGACACCTGTCCCCAGACAACAACAGTGTTTATATATAAATGAATTCAAAGGCCATGTCCCACAGACATTGTTTCTATACTTTAAGACAAAACAGATAAGAAATCTTTTTCAGACAGTAATTGCCTTATTTGCAGAGAAAGATTCCCTTATATTTAAATCAACTGAAAGAGTTATGTTTTGCTTATTTAACCAACATACCATAGGAGAAACCTCACAGCAGTGGTATAACAATGAGAAAGCAGTTGTCTTTCATGGACAAAATATATCCCTTTGAACCAAATGCTCAAAAACAGTGTGAGTTATCTTAGTTTTAGTTAGTACTACTAGAAGCCACATTATACACTAGTAGGAAAACCTAAATATGTGCCAGAGACTTAGAGAAGAGAACATAGCTTGTACATATCTGACACCCGACAGAGGGGGGTCGTGGCTACATACACGTTAAAAGCAGGCTAAACAAAAAATGGGCAAGAGCAACTTTTTCAAAACCCATTAGCAGTGCTTAACATGTTCAACAACACTAGTTTCACTCTAGTACTGAAGGTCCAATGAGTTTATTTGATAAATCTCCCTGGCCTATCACATACTACTCCAGCTCTCTCATTGTGTTCAGATGCGGAAACTAAAACACAGGTGGTTGCTGATAAATCAGTACATCAGAATTTCACCTCTTTTAAACCAGCCTCGTTTATCTATCTGTATATAAACAACAACTGAGAAGCTAAAAACTTTCAGTAGTAGCGTGATTTGGTAGCTAGCCATTCAACCAGAGTGATCGTGATCTTTTCCATTTCTTTAATTCACACGGATACTGTTCATAGTACCACTCAAAAAATATTCTTTGTTTCAGCTTTGTGGCGTAATAACAGCTTACTATCTTCATCTTTTCACTTGAGAAATGATTAACTTCTGAATCTGTTCTTGTAACGCATACGAGGCTTTCATGAACAGGTTCCTTTCATGCATCATTTCAAATTAATTCGGCTGTGCATTATGCACAGATCAGTACCAAACGAAGGGAAGGCTCTGCTCTCATAATCAAGAGAAATTCAAAGGCAGATACACATACCTGTTAGAAGTCCAGGCTGCTCTTAATGAATCAAAATTTTTAATAACACCACTGGAAAGAGAAACGGACCCATTTCACCTTTACCTCTCCAGTGGTACAGAGACATGAATGTTTAAAATGCTCAGTAGTTCTTCAGAATGCTTAGCTTGTACCTTACAGCTAAAGATGATAAAAGTACATCTCCTTTATTCCATGAGTTCACTGACTTTTCTAACCATCAAAACACATCCTACGTCTGCTTTCAATCACGCTTATATCTGCATCGTAAGAACTTAGACAAAAACAAAGCACTTCTGTAGGTACTTGATGCCAATAAAGTATGCTAGTACACACAGCAAAGCACATGTTAACTTGCAATAGTAGTTGGTTCCTACTAGCATCTCACTTATACCCTGATTTCTTTTAAGAGTCAGCAGCCTTGCAATTTTTTTTCTTCTTTTCTTGCACAGGACCTTTACACCCATCTCTGCTATTACTCAGAGACTCCCAAGGAGGTCTAGCAGCAGAATAATGCTCTATACGATGTTCTTGTAGCAATGTTCAGCTCACTAAAAATCTCACAAAAATATCTCATGTCATATGCCTAATGTCACATTATCGTAAGCCAAAGTCTAGAACTACCTTTAATTGTTTAGTTAGTTCATCAATATATTCATTTTCTGGAAAGACGAGTGGAGAGAATCACACTGGATTGCTCAGATGATAAACACAGTTGCTGTTTCAGCTGGAACAGACAGCACAGATGCTTTATGTTTCCTAGTCTACTGATGGAGTAAGGGTGTCATCACTCCTGTCTGCTGGTAAAGCTTTGGAAAAGCTACCACAATCACTTAGTTGAAGTCAAAGCGCTGTCAGAATAATCCCCCAAGTCTGCTTTCTGAAACTAAACAAATGATTTTCCATCTTTGTTTGCCATGTCACAAAAGATAACGGAACACATTCATTTAACATTTGTCACTGAAGCACAATATCCCTCCAGGAGTAATATGTGAGAGTAGCACAGACCTAGTGTTTCAAATTAACCAGGAATAGGATTAATCATGCAAGAAATGGAAGTAAAATGTAATCTTCAATGTTAAAGTTAGAGCAATAGAAAAGCATAATAAGTGTATTTCCCAGCTACTGCTTCTGTTGCCATCTAAAGCTTGATTTTTAAAGCTGGATTTTTAATTTCTTAACCATAATGTGTTACAGGACAGACTTTACTGTATGCTGATCTGAATGACTTCAGAGAAGAACATGGGGAGAGTGGACTGCAGAGTGCTGGGAGCAGTGGACAAGTAAGAGCTGGGCAGGAGAACAGGAGCAGTTTCTGATGGTAATGAAAACACCTTCTGACTGGTTTGGCAGAACAACTGGTTGATGTCAGGGAGAATGGAAAATTACTAGCCAAATTCCAAGAAAAACTTTTACATAATTGGTGGATGAGAATCAAAAAAATCAGTATTCTCACTTTGTAAAGTGCAGACAACAAGGCACTTCTTCCATTTAGATCTTTTTTCAATCTATTATGTTTCACAATGTGCATAATAGGACAGTGGTGTACATAGACATACTGTGGGTGCATGCTGAATTATTTGTTTTAATAGTGAGATGTGCAAATCAAAAGGGATTTGGTAACCACCACACCAGGCAACCACATAGCTGGTGTGACCCAACCTGAGGGCATTCTAATGCAAGTTCATAATTTGTTCATTATAAAGTAAAAGAGTAGAGATCAATTTCGCAGTACACTCAGCTATGCACTGGTCTACAAGCATATTAAGATTCAAAAAAATTCTAAATAAAGCTCCAGTTCTAAGAAGGCATGCAGAAGATTTTTGTGGATTTAGTAAATTATTCTTCACAGATACTGCAAAATTTAGAACAACAAAAACCTTACTCTGAACTTGGACAGCTTAGTTATCCAAATAAAACACCCCACCAGGTGGTAAAAGAATCCAAAGCGTTTTCAAGGAGGCACAGCTTAATGTCAATAATTTTAAGTATAGGCTAAGTTTGCCCTTCTGTATAAACATTCCTATTAGGTCTGTTAAAGTGAAAGGCATGGCAGATTGCTCCACAAAGTTTCTAAGGCTATTCTATTTAATGCTGATCTTGCAAACATTTAGCAAAGCAAACTCCAGGAGCAAATTCAGCAGAATCTCTGAAAGAAGGACCACGAGAGACAGCAAAATCCCACACATTACTCTGCCGTATGATGTGAATTTAAATTGTTAGTTAATTATGAGAGACATTACAACACAGGTCTACTGGTCTGAATCCAAGTACAGTTTACAGCAGGTCACAAAGCAGTTATGTTCCCACCTTTAAAAGAAGCTTCAGTTTAAAAAAAAAAAAGCATTCTGAACAAGATCCAAACTTATATTTGTAAGCTAATAAAGAGCTGTGAGTGTAAACCTTCCTAGAATGAAGGAGAGATGGGGATCTTTGAAAATTAATTAGCTGGTTATTGAAGCCAGGGGAAATTGCTTTTTCTTACGTTCAACAAAACTAAGATTCAAAAAAAAAAACAACTGAAACACCCAACGTCTTCCTCATGCCTTCTCTGTGAAATTTCCACTGTGTTCAATCAAAATATTTTGATGATGGAGTTAATACTAATATGGTTAATGTTACTTTTAGTTTCCTCTTTCTCACATACCAAAAATAGCATTAGGTGCAGACAAAAGATAAAACGATAAAAATGAACAGGGTGGTCCTAAGTGCCTTTCCTTACCCATTTCCACTTTTTTTCTTAATTAAACCAGCAAACTTCCCTTGCAGAAAACACACACTGCTCAGTTTTAAAACTATGTGACTGCAGTATTATTAGTCAACAGTTGCCTTGCAATGCCCCTGCAGCATGCTTTATACCGTACGTTTACTTTTTCTTTCTAACACCCAAGTTTCAAGCATTCATTATTGTTCACAGACGCACAGTAATTTTAATTTATTAATGATGTCATTACAATGTTTATTGGGCCATCTCAGGTAGAATTCCAAGAATACACACACAAAATTATGCTTAATTTGCTAAGAGGGAAATCTTAAAGGAGAGATGAAAACAAAACATGCATCTAAAATGAAGACTGAAGACAGGAGATTCAGAGAGAGATAAACATCTGAAGAGAGAACAGATGTTACTGACTCCTCACTCAAACAGCAAAGCCACTCTTTCTTTAGTAATTAGAGCAGTTTCCTTCATCTTATGCTTAGATGATGAAATTGATCTGTCCTTCCTGTATTATTTTAAAGTAACTTTGTCATCATTAAGATGATCAAGTGTGACTGCCTACTCCAAACGGATCCATTTGGATTCAATATTTAAGATTATGGAGAAGCTTTATTTTGATCAATCACAAAGCCAAAGTTAGGAACTGATGCAAAACAGAGAAGAAAAAGAGTGTTCAACATGCCAATTGTAAACTTAGAAAAAGATTAAAAGGAAACACCTCTTCAATACTGAATATTTTGTATTCAAACAAATTTCAAAAATACACAGAATTGCAGTGAGGAAAGATATGGTTCAAGGGAAAACAATTTAAGATCTCTAAAGGATAGAATGACTTCATGAATGCAACAAAAACTGATGAAATAAAGTTTTAGTGAAGTCTCAGCCTTCCCCCACGCACCAGAGAAATGGAACAGCCATCAGTCTGCACACTGATATAAGTAGCCATCATTTCTCAACAATTCATTTCCTTTTTTAGTAATAATGAATCAATGTAATCTGATCAAGGAAACCTTTTTATACACTTACAGTGGTAAGACTTGCTCTGAAGATCTGTCCAATGACACAGCAAACAGAACTTCAGAAAAAATTCTTGCATGACATCTCGCAGCAAACTACTCAAATGACACATTCCCAGTGAACCATTTACACTACCTGTAGTTTTAGAGTTTGACCTTTGATGACAAAGGGACTTTAAAAGTTACCCCTCTCTGAAATACCATCGTGTTTTCTGAGGTCTCCCATATCATCCCAGAGTTTGATCAACTTCTTACTAATATCAGACAGAACTAAAAGTTTGCATTTGTTTGTAGGAAAGGCCTCTGAGTGAGTAATAGAATTTTATCTTAAGTTTTAGAAAGCTTTAAACAGAAAAATTATTTGATAGCTTCAGCCTTCAGGCTTAGTCAAATCACACTTGAATGAAAACAAGGCACTCCAAGGTATGAATAATACTGGAATTTGCTCTTTCATCTGAAAAAAAAAAACTAAGGGAATGCTGCTGTTCAGATACAATTCCATTTTATAAATAGGCTTGGCAGCTCCTGGCAGAGGTGACATTGCCAGAAGAACTGTGTCATGCTCTTCAAATTGTACCTGCATGATCTTGTCAGCATGCGATTGCTTCACAGCAACAGTATGAGAGATCAGAGAGCACTTCTGTTTAGATCTGCCATTTCTGCCTTTAGCTTCTATATCAGGATGATTCATTTTCTCAATCGTAATTCTGATTCCCTCAGAGCTCCTGATAAAAACTAACCTTCAGCTTGCAAATTCTCTACAGAGCACTCTTGGCTTTCCCAGCCTCAGAAACACAACACATTCTTCAGAAGACAGTTCTCAGAACTGACACTCTCAACCCTATCCATAAGGATGATCAGAATGCCCAAACATCTCCTCAGTTTTCCTTAAAAATGAAAAACAGATGCAGTGCATCACTGTTCAGTTAGCTGAAAATAGTCAAACTAATACTTTGATACTGATATTGAAGGGTCAGCATCCATAGGAACAACTATACCATAAGTTAGGGTCTGTGAATAGGTACGGCATCCTTTCAGAAGGCTTTATAATATAAGTATCTCTTGACATTTCCATTGTTTGAATAAATTACTACAAGACAAGGACGTTTGAGAGGTTGCTGATTAAAGTGCCCTTTATTGTTAAAAGTGTAATTAAGTAATACTTGAATTTATAATTCTCTTCAGGGAGTCCCCACTCCTAAAGAAATTAGAAAATGGTTCAGCCTCAAAGTCATCTAGTTAATAATACTTTTCAATTATCACAGTTAGCCTGTGTAGCATTCACATTTGCAAGGTTTCATTTTATTTTAAGAAATTAAAGTGCAAATCAAATCACCAACCTCTCCTGTTATGCACTGTCCAAAGCCTATTAAGCAAAATATAATTCTAAAACTGCATGGATTTATAAATAGCCTGCTGTTTGGAATAGCCTGTCAGTCTGTTCCCAATTGCATATATTTAACTAACAGCTCACTAATTAGCACTCACTTCTGGTTCTGCAGCTCCTAAAATGTTTACATTTGAAGTCACAAATTACTGTCTAACTATGTTGACTACATTATTTTACATGAAATATAAATATCTGTCCATGCTATAAAAAGAATCACTGTCATCACTGAATGACTAGATTATGTTCCATCAATATTTCAAGCCTTAGAAAAAAACTTGCAAGAAAGGATGCAAGAGAGGCAAAGAAAAAGCATTATGAACTGATCGCAAACCCCGTTCCCTTTTCCCCTGCACTACTCAAGCGGAGGAGGTATGAGAGGTAGGATGGGGTGAGTAAGGAGGTTTTAGTTTGCTATTATTTCTCACTGCTCTAGTCTGTTAGTAACAGAGTTACAATTAATTGTATTAACCTCCCTACACTATGTTTTGCCTGCAGTGCTAATTAGTGATCCAATTCCCATTTGCTGGAATTAGACTTTGACATTTTAAATTTCAGGTGACTCTTCGCACAAGAGATGCAGATACCTCAACGAAGTACGGTACCCACACAAAGAAGCAACAATTTAATGTCCAATGTGCACCTCCTATTACTCCCCAGTAGCATTGCAACAACTGAATACTCAATAACTTCATGAAGGATTTCAGAATACACCAGAGGAGGACTCACATCATCTGCAGAACACAAATAGTCATGAAGGTTGTATGGAAACATTCTTGAAAAAAAAAAAAAAACAGTAAAATAAAACGCCTTTTTAGGCATCACACAAACAAGCTGTCCATGGAAAAAGAAAAAAAATATTACCTGATAGTCATTCTTAGCTATATACCATGTGTAGAACAAAATAAAGTTAAAAAATTTTGACTATGAGCTAATTTTGTCTATTAACAGTAAAGTTGGGTACTCTTTCAAGATGGTCTCGTTTTTTGATCTTTAGTGACCCAATATCCATGTGTCCCATAACCTTCAATTTAACAATTTTTGATTAGAATGTTGATTAGGATTTTTTTGCTTAACAGTATACATGTGAATTGAGTTTAGATGAACAAATACATAGCAATCACACCTGTCTTTGTAGAAACTGGTGGGCATCCTCCACTCCTATCCTCTTCCATGAAGTTATAACTAAGAAAAATAGGAAGCATTCTGTTTTTCCGAAGAGGATTTTTACACGATTGCCAACTTGTGACACCATCACTGAAGCTATTCAAAATAAGGCATAGTATGGTTACTTCCACATTATACTCCATTTGATGGAGAGATTTGAATTATGTTAGCTGAAAGGTCAAATCAGCTATTGCAATTCATATGCCAAGCAGAAATGATTTTTAAGAAAGCAATGCAATATGAAAGGAAATGACTATAATTAGGTGAAGATTAATTACTTTAAACTAACATACCTGGAGAACTATCATTCTTTGGAAAATAACTGTGTATTTCATTTGAAGTTTTTGGTTTTGTTGCTTTAGAGACATAAACAATCTTTATAGCTGGATTTGAAATCAGTGCATGTTAACAATTCTTAGAATAAGGTGCTTTTTCTGACACTTTCAGTGAAAGAACCGCAATAATTTCAGTAAGAGATGCACTAAAGGTACATGAATATCGCTATCTCATACCCTTAGGGGCTGACATCGAAAATTTTAACAGCCACCCAGGCTCGTCACACATTTTCTCTACACAATAATTGAGTTCTGCTTGTGAATTATTCTTCCCCTTCCAAAACACAAATCAAAACAAAAAAACCTGAAATAGCAGTTTCAGTTTCCTCAAGGCCTTCTTAATTATTAATTTTGCTCCCTCATTTGACCTGTTTGGTGATCTCTCACCACTACAAGCACTGCAATTTCCTACTTACAGATGACTCTTCACTGTATTAGAAAACTCCCTAAACAATTCCCTATCACTAAGAAAATTAACTGCCACATATAATTAGGTTAATTTAGTTTAATGTTCAGATGAAATGTGCACATTATTAATGAAAGCAAATATACGGAGCAGTTGACCTTGCTTCTACCAAAGAATGTACTTAGTAGTAGTACATACCATTAGTTGGCCAACTCAACTACAGCAAAAGATGGATCACATCTGTTAATGCTAAAATTATCACAAAAAAACCCTCTACATTTTTTCTTTTCTTCCAAAGGAGAGAGTTAGAGGCAGGAAATAATGTTGTTACAAATCTTCAGCACAAACAGCTGCTACATTTTGAGTTGGAGGTGCCCATGTGCATGTTAGTTCAACTCCAAAGATATCCTATGACACACTTGACAGACCAAGGCTTCCTGATTACAAGGTGTTTTCCATTCTTTAGAGTTCAATTAGCATGAATTCCTGTGACCAATTCCACTCAAACTTTTTTTTTTTTTTTTGCGATATTGATCACTTGATCTGATTTTTTCTTACAAGCACACTTTTTCATATAATATAAGCTCGTTATTAGCATTGTCCTTCCTGAAGTTGTTTGGAAGCTGACACCATTATGGAAGTTTAAACCCATAAACTCATTCATTAGGTGTTTTTTCCCTTCTTGCTTTGTCAGTTCTCTCTGCTCCTGTGATAGGTCTCAGTGAAATACACACATGCCACTTCAAGGAGGCAGCTGTAGAACAGCAAAGTCATATAAGAATTGATACACAAGTAGTTTCTCTGATACTCCCTTTCAGAGGGGTGATGCCTACCTGAAGGAAAAAGAACACATTCACCGGCTTTCTACAAAACCTCCAGAGTCAAGCAAAAGCTTCAGAAGTCCTTCCAGAGAAGTACTGCTAGTAATCCCAACCTGATACTATGGTTAGTGCTATCGCTGTTCAAAGCCTTTTTAACCATCATTATTGTTTCTATGATGAAAAGTTTTGTTTCAGTAGTCGTTTCCCATAATCAATAGGTGCAAGTGAAATTTGCAGGCTTACTTGTATTTTCCTTTAATGAAGAGCCACTTAATTTGCATTCAAATTGATTTTTTTTTTATGGTAAATACTTTATTTTAGATTAACTGAGAATAATTTTTCATCTAATTACTATCAATAGAATCCAATACTCAAAGGAGGAAAATCATGCACTTCATCTGGTTAAAAAGAAAACATCTTTCGGTGTACAGTTTATTAAATTTTACTTGAAATCAGAGTAATCACAGCTGAGTTCAATGAACTGTTAATTCCCATTGTTAGAAGCCTCCAAGTTGATGGAATGAGAAATACATTAATATTTTGGAGAACTTTATGGTTACTTGCCACCTAAGAAATCCTTTAACTAACAATGCCTGAGCACCTTTTATCTTCTAGTTGAAATCTGTTTATTGGAGAGAGGTAACTAACTTCACTGTTGTAACTAACGTGTGTAAAGCAAGGCCAACCAGGGAGAACAGCCATCTTCACACTGCAGAAATCTTTGCACTAACAAGAGCTGACTTGCAGAAATTAAATGTTTGGTTCCTCCCTAACTTTATAGTGCAAATCCAATTCACGCTGGCTTCTTATTCCACCAAAAGGTAATCTGTTGAAAATCTATAGGCTGCATGCATTCTCAATACATTTCCATCATCAACTTCTTCAGCACGGAAAGAAAAATGGCATACTGTTACTTTGAAAAGGTTTGATATGAGGGTCAGGCATGCCAGACTCCTTATAATTAGTTGGGTTTGTTGCAATATTTGCATGATAAGCTCTGTATACTTAATTTTGGCATTTTTTTTCCCCATCAGTTTATTTAACCACATTCTGAAGTCACAGCTTTATGTAGATTAGGAAATCACTGACTTAGTTAAAACATGAATTTAAGACCTTGATATGTTCCTGTCAATTTCACCTGAAATCAAGTATTTTCTAGGATATTTCAAGTATCAGGATGGCACAGCTAAAGTCTACTTAAACACAGCTCCCAGTTTTTCCACAGAAAAGAGTTTTTTTTTTTTCCTTCTCAAAAGAGTTTCCTTCTTCCGTGTTTCAGAAATCAGCTACATTAACATGCTTTGTCATGTTACAGTTTGCAGATTTCCTGAAATCCTTTCATGGAAGTATTTCATTTCACTGCTGTCATGTTTTTCTAATAGCTCATCAGCCTCACTAAGCGTCATAGCTTTAATCTCTTCATGACTTATATTGGATAATTCTTTTTAAGGTAGCTCTGATTTCTATGAGCTATGCTTCTGTACAGAAAACTGTTAAACAAAGTCTCCCAGCCTCCAATAGATGCTAATAACGCACAGTGCAATCCCAGATGGCACAATACACTCACTCCCTCCAGGAACTCCATTCTGTTCTCTTTATCTCACATGAAATTTGGGTGTAAAACAGCATTACTTTTCAATTCTCTGTCTGAGACTTTTAAGAGAAGATCAGACACCAGCCTGAAAGATAATGAACAATCTCTAAGAAAGTTCAGTGGCCCCAGGCTGGTCCTACACAGTTCAAGACAATGGGACTTTTCCGTACTTGGTTAGTACTAAACAGCAAGGACTACTACTCTGGCCTGCATTCTGCACTGACTTTCAGGACTAAACTTTATAGTTCTTAATAAACAGCACGGCATCTACTGAAATGTCTGCATATGAGCAAAATTGTAATTCACATATTTGGTGAAAAACGTGTGTAGGACAAGGTTTCTAGAGAGAAAGCATATTTTACAACACGCCCATGATATAGCATGATATTGCCCCCTAGAAGATAACAGGATTCCTGACAGTTTCAGTTCCAACATAAAACACTGTACTTCCTGGAAATTTAACCTGATGAAGAACACATTACCCTAAACTCTATTGTTCTCTCTCAAACCCAAGGCTCACTAATAGGAAATCAGTTTATATGACTACATTTAGACTGGTAAGCTTCCCTGTCATTGTTATATCAGTAAACATTGTACACGTTATTTCCTTGTAATAAAAAAATGTTTGGTACATATTTTATTTAGTAAAAAAAATTCTTAAGTGAAAATGCAAACATTGTATGATACAGGGCTTTTCTAATCACAAATCTCTCCAGAAGAATGGGCCAGTTTAAAAAAGTCATCTTCAGTTTGTCCATTTGATGTTTTTTGAAATAAATTTCTATTCAAACCTCCTTATTGGTATGATTACACTCATTTACACCCAAAAAGCCTATGAAAAGCCTATGAAAATTCCAGAAAGAAGTTCCCATGAAGAGTTCTATGTGGCTAATTTATTATAGATTAAGGTAATTAATATATCGTTTTTCTGATTCTCATAGGAACTGCAAGAAAAAGACACTTCCATTCTTTTGTGGACATTTTAAAGAACAAATCGTAAAGTTATACGTAGTAGAGATTTGGTGATCTCTACAGACAATTTTTGGGTTGTTGGGTTTTTTGGTGTTTTTGTTGCTTTGGGATTTGTTTAGATGGTTGAGTTTTATTTTGTTGAGAATGATCCAAGACATTTAAATGACCAAACAGAACTGATCTGATCCACCCTTTGCTCCATGACCATCACTATTTCATTCCACTTCAGTTTTAAATTGAGAGAAATAATACTGGTGTTTAACTAGTAAAAAGCAAATAGCCCCATCCCTCCACAAATGACCCTGTCAGCATTTCAGGAAGCAAAGTAATTTCCCCAACTTGTGATATCAAAAATAAAAGTGTTCGCAACATTTGGTGTGTTCATCACAAACCTAAACAAACATGCTTCCAAGAAGAGTAGAAGATAACACTGTCTGCCATACTTGTTTGAGATTATGGTAGGAAAAAGTGTGTACTCCTCAATTTACACTTGGTTTGCTTCAAATCCATAATGCAGGAGTGAAACAATGTAATATTTGTTACAAATTATCAAATAATAATTAAATGTACATTGCTGTGAGTGTAATTGGATCATTAGTCTGTAGGTTTTGCTACTGCAGTTATTCAACTTCAGCTTCAGTGGAGGTCTCCAAACTCTTTCCCATTACCTTATAATGACTTTCAGTAAAGGCTTATCTGTATCCAACAGATTGCTCTGCTTCAATATACTCTACTGCAAGAGAAGGAACTCACTGAAGAATTGTCACCATGAGCTAATTATTTATGGCTGAAAATATCAAAGACTTATAACTTGCTGAAGCATAAAATTTGCCCTACCTTTAAATTGTTATAGTCTAATGAGATTTCAGGTTATAACAGAACATCCCAATGCTTTCTCTGACAGTGTTTTAATCAGATTTTTTTTTTATTTTATAAGCTTTGGAGAAAACATCGCATGCTGCAAACATCACATTAAAAATAATCTTTAACTGCTAATGACCCACAAAAATGGCTTGCAATTACTGTGTAGCTTCCAACAGCTGAAACTGTTCAATGGGCACCATTTGCTAAGCTCTGCTATGTGCTCAATAGACCTACAAGAGTCCTCTTCCAGCAAGTCCAACGCTTCCTGCTTATTTGGTGTTTTGCTTGCGCCTTACAAGATAATAATAAAAGGTACTTTCACTAGATTCGAATCAATAAGTTCACCTGCTAACACACCACAAGACAATGCCATTTAAATAAACAATGAAATGTACATCATAAAATTACTGTTGTACATAAAATCTTGCCAACTTTGACTCGCTAACTTGTGAGAAAAACTTCAGGGCCACTATCAGCTCCCTACGGAGCAATACAGAACTGCACATGTTCTATTGGCTAGACTTCAGGAATCCATACAAAATAGATTTCTGCTTCTATTGCTTTTACAATAACACATAAGATTAACATGTTCCTATGAGCATTCAGAAATACAGGACACTACCAGCCTGTTTCAGGGTCCATCTCCACTATCAATATCTGACATGTTAACAGGTCTTAATTATAAAAGCAATACAAAAACGATTAAGCAAACTGAGAGATTACTGAAAGACCCAGATGTGGCAGCTTGTTTCTTGCTCTAATATATCTATTTTCTATTGAAAGCGAGATTAATCTTCCTAAGCATATAAAAAAAATCTTACTCTAGCAAATTTCTCCCTCATTAAAACCAACTCTTGTTTTGGCAGGAATTGTAGAAACAACGTGCCACCTCAGGCTCAACATTTGCTACTTATGTACTGCCATTTGAAGTGTCACCCAATGAGATCCAGTAACAGTAAGAACAGGAGCTACAGGACCAAAATCGTCTTTTGCCTACTGCATTGTACCAGGTATTGCAAACACTAGAAGACAAAGCCTGGAAAAAGGCATAGCCCTGTGCCATCAGAAGACACCAGTCACAAGCACAAACCTGAGTGTTCACATACTTTGCTTTCCTCCAGGTGTGCCACCAGCAGCCAAGGCTTTCCAAACTGCAATTTATTTTCAGCTCCCACGTTTCCCCTACCACTGAGGACCCAAAACACTGATACTTATCAGCAAAGAGCTCTGTATCAAATTGCTGGTACATCAGCATTCTAAATGTGTTACTTTTGAAAGTTCAAGCTTGCAAACAAGCTTGATATATTGAAGTAGAACTGATTTACCGTATCTTATATATAACATTCTAAAAAGCTCTTCTGGGCTAATTACATACTCAGTTGATCCCTAAGTGATTAATAAAGTTCCTGACTAATTTTCTTTCTCTTCTGAGCTGCGAGATGGAGTACAGAAAACTCATCTGTACCTCATAATGCAGATTCCTTACATTTTTGAATAAAGCTTACATCTAGAATAAAGCAGGGCAGATTTCTCTGCTTTCTTTTTTTTTTTTCTTAGGAGTGTAAAAGTAAAAGAGAAAAATCAAGCTTTTCTTCTAGGTCTCAGATTAGGTCAGAAATCTGTTTGTACTGGCCTTTGTTTATACAACAGCACTATTACCTCCACCCTTCATAACAAAAACAATCTTTCATTACACAGTACAGAAACTATTGCCTTTACCTACACATCTGACATCCAGAGCTGACATAACACCACCAGTGTTTGTAGTCCTCATGCTATCATAAGAACTGGTTAAGAAGAGTTAGTGCCACTTTGCTTGTCTCACAAATAAAAGCCATGCTAAAGGTGACCTTGTTGGTTTTCATCTGTTTTATTTTGTACTGAGTGCAAAAAGTAAACAGACAAAGATGCTCTATGTTCAGATCTTTCAAGAGAATTCAAATTCATTTGTCCCTTATAAGAATCAAAGAAAAAAACCACTGTTCTTAATTTAGGCAATTAAGAGTACTTAGAAAGCAATATCCAGTATACTAAACAACCTGTTCCTGGAGTGCTGTCTACAGACCACGAGAAGCTAATTTTTAAGAGTATTTCAAATGAAGGAAGGTCATTTCCTAGACATGCTCTAGGATTATAATTTCTAATTGGTAATTTAAATGAGAAGTTACTTTTGTAAATAAGGAGTGAATGGTTATATGAATTAGAAATGAAATTGAATACATGCATTACATTTACCGTACTGCTTTAAATGAAATATACCAACATTTATCACCTCTTTCTTTTGAATATTGAATAGAAATACACTGTTTTCTTAACACTGCAGTTTAAAAGCCTCCATACAAAAGAGTTAATACTAAATGTAGATATTTAATCTAGAATCAGCTGATATGAAAACTTAATGAAGTCTATATAGGCTACAACTTTAGCTCTTCAAGAAAAAAGAGTATGACTTACAGTACAACATGGATTCTGCCCTACAACCCTGCCACCTGACATTCACCAGCAGAAGGCAGCCCCACACAGTATATAATAATCAGATTCTTTTGGCTCATCTACAAGCCACTTGACTCACTTTTGTGAGCTGAAAGAACAGAAAACCTAAGTGAAAACTTGGTATCGACTGATGGCATCAATTCTATTATTGCTTATATTGCCTAACTGCAAATGGAAATACACTGAATAATGGATAACTCTCCAAAAATTGTATCAAGAAGCAACGAGCCCCAAACAGAGAAAAATAAAGAAATTATCACATTCTGTCATACAGGAAGAAGAACAGTGACAAACTTCAATATTTTCATTTTGACAAATTGAAGTTCACACAACTGTTGTTAGCAGTCCCATTCTGTAGCCTTTCTAGGTGAACTATGATGCTGTGATGCTGTGAACAGATTTACATCAAGCACATGCACCAAAGTCTGTGGTAAGACCAGCATAAACCCACTATGATAAAGATTGGTAGGTTTTTCTCCTTTGTCTTTCTTTGGGGCTAGCATTTATCAGGTGTGATTAGAAGTATCCTTTATCACAAACAACAAAAGTCGAGATGAATAATTCTTTTGTTTCATTTGGGCGTTTCAAACTGCTTTCATTGCTACACTACTGACTATAAAGCACGTCATGTTGGTGTGTCTTTATCACTGTGATAAGTCATTTCATAGACTGAGCATCATTTAGAACTAAACAAACACCTTCTGTCTTTTTCCTGGCTCTTCTTCAAGTTGTTAAGTACTACAGCCTGTCATCTGTTTCCCTAAACAACCTACATGAGAATAGCACTACAGGATTATTATTTAAGGAAGTGAAGAACAAGCAGCAACTGGCACACATACGTAGTCACAGTTGATTTGATGTAAGCAGACATTTTCATACAATCTCTTCCACCCAATAAAGATGTCTACAAACAGCATTAGAAAATAACCTTTTTCCTGTGGGCACCACCTTCTTCAATAACGCAGTACATGATATATTAGAAGAAACAAATGAACAAAACCCTCAAAGTCATCCTACAGTGATGGTAAAAGAAACCTTCTCTTCAGAACATCTGCCAGAACTTTTCTTTAATAAAGATAAATCCGTTCTGGGAGAATGTTTACCAGACACAAGAATGAGTTTGTTAACCTAAAGCAAAGACGAGTATTCCCAGCACTGTTCCAACCTTCCCTATTTAGCCTGTATATGAAGCACGCAGTCAACAACTTTACCAACAGGTAACTTTGCAAAATATGTTTATTCATCAAGAGCAGAATCAGATGTTTTCACATATTCTCAACACCTCCTGCATTGGCAGAAAAAAAATAAGTCTAGAAGACAACCTAATTAATGCAGGAACAAAAATATTTCCACTTTCTCAATAATGCAAATTAACAGCAAATGTGGGGGGTTAAATTTTCACTTTGTCTGCCTATATATGGAAACAGGGACCCAAAAAATCTAATTTCATTTAGGTTCAGATGAGTTTTATGTATATATTCAGGATATAATACTTTCAGACAATTTAATTTCACTGAAGTCAATGGCCTAGCCTCCAACTCATACCGAACTACAGCTGGAACTGCATTTAAACTGGACTTCATTGCTTATTTATTTTTCCACTAAAACACATTCAAACACATCCTCTGTATCACAGGAAGTGTTGTGAAACTTGATAACACCAAGTACTTTAGATTCAGGCAAAAATGAAGTAAGCCCAGAAGCTTGGTACAGATCCCCTCTCTCTACAGCTCACCTTGATGTCAGTAGATGTGCTCCTGAAGATTCACATCAGCTGCTCAACCACATGAGAGGGCCCTCTCTGACCACATGAAGTTGTGTTAACCACTATGTGTGGGGCTTTGGCATGGCCTGGATCAGAGAATTAACCCAGCTTAAATAAAAAAATGACTGCAACACATTGCTTATAGCAATCACTGTGGGTGGTGCCAGGGGAAAAAAAAAAAAGTAGAGTTCTAGTCTCCACACCAATTAAAATGAAACATGCTAAAACAAAACAGTATCAAGTAAATTGGAAGGATGAAATCTAAAAATAAAAACATAACTCAGCATATGCAAGAATTAAACAGCTGAAGGAGAAGCTGCAGGAAGTGGGTAGTCTACATCGTCTCTGCTTTCATTTGGAGCTGAAATACCTATCTGAACCTCGATTCTCATAACTGCACTAGAATGGGGTAGAATGCTGCAGCATTTTCTGTGACCTTAATTTAAAACAACAATGAAACTACTGGAAGACAAAAACTTCCAGTGCTCTCTCTTTAAAAACAAGGAGACCACTAAAGCTAGTAAAGCCAAAATATTTTTCTTCGAGACAAAAATGAATTCTATGCAAGCTGAAGACAAAAACCCAGATGCAAAAGAAAATATGCAAGGAACAGAAATGAACTTATCCCAAGTATACATTAAAAAGTTCTTCAGGTGGTTAACTTTTTTTTTTTTTTTTTTTTTAGCATTTACTGAACTAGTTTTGGCCCTAAATAGGTACAAGTCAATAATAATTAATATGGATATTTACTGATAAACATTTCTAATGAAATGCGTAATGAAAAAACGATGTTTGGAATAATCCATATTAATTATCTTGATCCGGTGAATTCCTGTAAACTCCCTAATTGGAAGGGAAGCCAATCAAGAGATTGGCCAATCGTCAAGAGATTTTATTTTTTTTCCCCTATTACATGGATGGTTGACAAAGCATCAGTGATGTAGTTTCTGTCATGGCTTTCCTGAGAACAGCCAACCAGAAAAGACATTTTTCCCCAAAGCATTCTGCATCTTGAAAATTTCAAAGCATATTAAAAAGTAACTGCGTAAAGTTACACAAAATCCAAAGGTATACTGCAAATACATGTATGGGACTCCCTGTTTTAGCACCTGCATTTCCACACTATCCATATTCATTTGGCCTGATCATCAGGAAAGATTTGGTCACCCACAGTGTCAACTGGCACACCAACATATCAGAATTGTATCACTTTCTCCCAGTAGGAAATATTTTCACATACAGTCAGTTAAAAAAAGGATACCTGTTTGCAAAAGGAATTGATTTGGCTTGCCTGCTTTTCCACTCATGCACTCCAGTTCTTGTAATTATATAAGATTCTGTTTTGAACAGGTTTCATAGGCCTGGACAGAGGTTATGCAAGAGTGAAACACTAACTCTCTGAATGACTTTAAAATAAAATATAAACTGAATTCAGTCCTTAGATTCTTCAAGAGACAAAATATGGGTTGATCCTATGGACACTGCAAATAACTTGAAAAAATCTTAATCCAAGGAAGATTCACTTATAATTACTTTGGAGTCTTTCTACATTGGATGAAGAACATGAAAGTAAAAGATTTTTTCATTTCTGCACGTGAATTCCTCAGTATTGGCTTTCTTTTCATTTCTGATGCAGGTTAGGAGAGGATATCACACATTGAATCCTCCCTGTAAGGTCATTAATGATATTAACTTGATTTAGATATAATTTCACATAAGCAAAAACACTCAGCAGAGCCTAACATGATGTATTTTTTAGCAAGTCCGAAAGTAAGTCAGGAAAGTGAGCTGGCAGGGTTCTGCCACTATAAAATTCAGATACTAATTAATTTACCATAAATTGAAAATGCCACAAGGTAAAACCTTCCAAGTTTTCACAGCACTGGGCAAGTTACTCTACTTGAAGTACATTAATTTTATCTTCTTTCAGAATAAGTTCTTAAAAGAGCCTCCCCGAGAACTGCTTTCAATCAAACAAAAACTTGATACCCTTCTCTTCAATATTTAATCTTTTCTCAATTCAATCTGTTGAAGTAACAGGATAAAGTCACCAAGACACGTAAAGCTGTGAGGACAAATAGCAAAACCTGGAAGTCTTACCCATTTCCTTATGATACAAAAAAAAAAAAAAAAAAAAAAAAAACCCAAAAAAACCACCACACATTAAGATGTATTCCATTATTACAAAAGGAACAAGATATCATTTATTACTATTATTTAATTGCATAGTGTAACCCAACAGGTAGCTCAGTAATGACAGCAAAGCAGCAAGATCCCAGGCTGCAGCAAGTGAGGATTCATTCAAACACAACAGCCATGAGCAGAGAAATAAAGGAAAGAAACTGCTTACCTTCAGAAGGCCTCAGGTACAGAGGAAACTCCAGCAAAATACCCTTGCCTCCACTGCCAACCCTTAAATGAGGTCTGGGAAGGGGCAGATCCCAGCTACACCCTTCCAGTCACTCAGGTACATTGCGTGCACCTGAGCTCCCCTGGATTGCCCTGCCTTCCCATCAGGTGCTCCATCACTGCTTCAGGCCATGACCTGGCATTTCCACTATATGTAGAGATTAAGTAATAAGTTACTTTTTGCCCATTTTGTGAATAATATGCACATTTTACAGATATTTGTAGAATTACACATTAGAAAAATAAAAATGACCAAAGAGGTGTCTCATGCTCAGTTTGTGATGTTCTCCTTCACAATAGTAATAATAATCTACTATAAGTGTATGGATCTGCTTGTCAGTACGATAGCTCAATTAATAAAGTAGGGAAAAAAAGAGAAAAAAGAAAAACAGAGTTAGAAAACTAAAAAAGATGAGGTAGAATTAATTCTAACTTATCCAGTCAAATAGAGAAGCGGAAGACAAGGTGTGCTTCTCCTCACTTCAAGTATTGATCTACATCGTATTAATTAATGTTGTTGTTCTCTAATCAGTGGTCACAGGTTTCCACAGGAGCTGGAACAATTTAGACAACAAGCATCTACCACTGCAGACTGGAAAACCAAGGACAGTGTTGCAGGAAACGCAAATGCAAAAGGCTGAAGACAAGAAGGGCTGGCTGAAATAAGAGGCCTCTTGGAGATGTTGGTTATGTTAAATAATGGATTTTTTTTTACTCTTTTGCTCCCATTATCTAAGCACTTTGACCTTTCTTAGATGTATCTAAATAACAACTCACAGGCTTTTGGTAACAACTTTTCTAAATATTGTATTATGGGACTTCAGACAAGCCCAAGCCCAATAGTTTCTTCTTCAAACACTGGATTAATTGCAAGTAAGAAGAAACATTAATAAAGGAGACTGAAGAGCTCCTCATAAGCTGTTACTGTTTCTGAAGTGAAAAGTACACGCTCAAAAGAAATACCACCAATCACAAAAGAACACCATACCTAATTACCCACCTGCAGCCTGTGATGTGTTGCCTCAAACCTTGCTTAGATTTAACAATATATTAGCACAGAGTTGATCTTCCGACTTTCAGCTTAGGGTTGCTTAAAACAAAACAAAAAAATGAATGGAGTACACTTTCCTGAAGGAAGGAACTTGTAATCTTCGTTAACCCTATTATGTGCAATATCATTTCATCACCCAGCACTCCCCGCAGCTGCAGCAGTCTGGCAAGCATAAGTCACAAGGAAAACTCATTTACATAGGGCTTCTGGCCTTGTTCACTACGAAAATTTGCCAAGACAAATTACGGTGTCAGAAGAAAGCTCATTAAATTTTTATATCAGATTGCTGTGTTACCCTTAGCTCCCAGGGTACTCATCCCTCTTTCTGTCATTACTTTTCAGACCTTAAGGCTCAAATATTTTCAAGGGCAGAAGAGGACCAATTATTAAAAAAAAAAAAAAAAAATTATTTGCTTACTGGTATAAATTGAAGCATACAACCATCACTAATTCACATCTACCAAAAATATAGCTCCATTCCCATGTCACACTAGGCTGCTGAATAGCAAGATATTCCTGCACGCTTTTAATTTAGTGCCAGGAGTTGTGCCGAAGCTACAACAGCAATTAAACACACTGAGATGGGGATTAAGCACATTTCCCACCATTTGTCTGTCCGTTATAGCGATTACTATTCAATAAAGGAGACTCTGCCCATTTATCCCATGGCCATGTGATTATTTCAAAAGAGTTAAAAAAATCCCTTGACAACTGGAGAGGTTAAAACAATTGTAATCTTCATCAAAACTTACATGGGCTATTTTTAAGGGCCAGCCCTTTAAAGAATTCGGGGACATGAAAGCTACACTCCCAGGTACCCATAAACTAAGTGAACAATTCAGAAAGGTTTTCCTGTTTCAAAATGGTGAATTGTAAAGTGTTTATTTCCCACCAAAAACTCTGCTTAAGAATTTATACTTTTCAATGTTACCTTTAAAAAAAAATGGGTTTAAAATACAGATATTAAAAAAACAACTCAGAAATTACATACATGGCTAATACACCATTACGCATTTCAAACAGTACTTTAGTTTCTGTTCAGAAAGAGTGAATACATTGCAATTGTGATTTTATTTGCCACCACCTTTAGGCTTAGCACATCTAAGCATCATTTGATGGAACGCAGCCACTCCCACCCAGCTCAAACCAGCACTGCAATTGTCAGTTAAGATCCAAATCAAAGCAATTGCTTCTGAAACATCCTAGCAGGTGGAATTTCTCTCTTAGTGTTGTCACAGGCAGCATATATTAAATCTTGAAATGCCTCTTCTCCTCCTCCCCTTTTTAAGCTTTCTGGGTTCTCAGCATTTTGCTCAACTAGGATTATACTTCAAATCCAACACCAGCTGCTGATCTGCACTTCATCAACAACCAATAGTTTAGCTGGATAATTAACCCACAGGAACAGCACAGAGCTGCCTGGCTCACTCTGAAGCTCACATCACCTGAGTGGAGTCAGCTTAGAGAGCCTTGGAACAAAAGCATTCACTTAAAAAAAAATAATAATAATTAAAAAAATAAAGGGGGGTGGGGTGGAGCAAAGCCCTGAGAAAAAAATACCACTCATAGGAAGGAAATGTGGGGTACTTACTAAGGAGTGCTGCTCCAGTACAGGGGCAGGCAGTGTGAGGCACGTATGCACATTCATCCTGACAAGCACTGATGTTAATACACCACAAATTCCCTCACAGTAGGTTACTACCTCTTACTTTGTCAGCCTTCTGAGGCTTTCCTTGTCCAGTATGCAGGCGTGCAGGTGCACATTCCCAGCCAATGAAGTAATGAATGAAAGCTTCACACATAACAAGACAGAAGGAAAAGAGCTCAGACAAGAGCAGCAGAGGCACAGAGCTAACCCAGCGTGAGCAGTAACCAATTTTTTCAGCTAAGCAGATCATGTTTATTCTTTTAATGAGAGAGGAACGCACACCTCACACTTGAACAATTTCTTCTATTTAGTTGTATGAAGATAAAACTTGAAGTAACCTGTTAGCATTAAGACAAGGTTATCCAGCTTATGTTCCTCACATTTAATGCATCACTGGTAAAACAGCTGCATACAGGTGGGAAGATGCTACTGCTGCTAGAGAAAAATTGCAGCTCCTAAAAGCCAGCAGCAGAACCGAACCCACTACGTCTCACTTGGCACACGTTTATTTCTTTTACTCCATAGTTGAATATGTACTTAGGAGGACTATTTTTCAGGAAGCTGCACAACTTTTCAGGCTTCCCAGTGAGCCTGGAAGTATTATTTTCCCAGCTCAGTTAGTACACATCACCTAAGCAATAAAAAAATTGCTTAAATACAACAGGAACTGGTCCATTTTACTTCAGTTTTCCATGTTTTGCTTTAAGCTTCTCTTCAAATCACTCCTTGGGTTTTCTGAGCATAAACTGACTCAATTTGCAACAAGTTATTTGCACTAAATATCTAATATTACCGAATAATATATAGCAGCACCTAACAGAACCATTTTCCTTGCAGTCCTTTTCACAAGTCCTTCCGACTTTGAAGAAGAAAGTTTTTTTGTCCTAACAGATATTTTTGCTCCAGATTCTGTTTTCATCACACTGACCGACTTCTATTTTATCCCATGAACACCACCACGTCCATCTTTGGACACCACCAAGGAACTGTCACTGTTTGCTTTAACACTGGAAACACATCGTTTTTGTTTTGCAAAATACCATCCAGGGACTTAGCATAATTTAGAGGAATTGTGGTAGGAGATAAGGAGTATGGATGGAACCTACTGGAAAGAAATGCTGCTTCACCTACAGATGAAGGTAGAAACAGAAGGCACTGATGTTATTCTTTTTCACCCTGGTAGAGAAAACAAACTCCTGCAACAGCAGACCAACCGGCTACATAAGAAAAGCAGCAAATGCCTAAAGGAAGCTACCATTCCTAACTCCTCAAATGCTTAAAAATGGGAGTATATGCTGCATATAATAAGGATTAGACTTCTGATCACATTTAATAATTTATGCCAAGTTTGCCATTCCTTTTGTATAAACAAAATACAGTTACTGACATTCTTCTAAATCTCCACGGGGTCTGCAGGACTCCTGGCTCAAATGTAACAGCTTACGGTAACTCCCAAGGAAGCTTTCAGCCTCCTGATGTTAACAAACCAATATTGCTCACGAACATTTCCAGGAACACCCAACAAGTCCTCAGCACCCTCCTGGGCAGACCCGTGCCATGGGACTGAGTGGCTGGGCACCCAGCAGCCGCCCTCGCTCCCATGGACAGCCCCACTGTACGCTCCTCTTTCTTGCCTATGCACTGATTTATAAACAGCACATTATATTTGGGCTATTCTTTGATTTGTTTTGCACCGAATTATTTAATTTCTATAGGCCTTACTAACAGGAACTAAGGGCAGAGCAACTCATTTGACATCCTCACAGCTATAGCTGCACAGCACCAACCTTTAATGCTGTAAATGGCCCGAAATTGCTAACCATTTGAAATTTGTGTAGACCAAAGACAATATCGATGAACAAAAATAACAACAGGTATTGCTTAAACACCTAATGCTGTCTTCTCAATTTTCAAACATCAGCTAAAGAACTGCATTTTACTTCTCACTGCTAGCTGAGCAAGGCAGCTCTTCTATCCAGAGCCTGTCAGTCTCCTAAATTAATTAGAGTCAGTTCATTGATCCATAACCAGGGTACTTTCTACAATCATTGGCAATTGATTTCCATCTAATTCACAACGGGACGAGCTCTGGCCTCAAGTACGACCCAATATTCTTTCTTCACCCATGTGTTACATGAGGGCTGAATTCACATAAGGATTTCTAATAAGAAATCTGTCCCGTTGATGTCCCAGCTTTCAGCGAGGTAATTATGCTATCTGTGAACAAGTAACACTCAGAGAGGATTTTCAAGCCTTTCTTGTGAAGGCTCCTTTCCAAATTTATGCACTAATGAGGCACAATTAACTGACATGTGTTCTGCCACTTAAAGAATATTTACTCCATCTACATAAATCCCCTCAGCCTTAGTGAAAAGTTCAGCACTTTGGACAGAAGACCACAACCAATAAAACTTGAGTAGAATGATAATGACATTTGTTGTTCAAATGTGACATAAGCACATAATTCTTCATTACCATCCCACTCAAGAGATTGGGATTGCATTGGTGTGATGGGCTACTGACTGAATCAGGCTTCTGCCCATTGGGAAATCCAGAGGCCTGCTGGTGCCTTGTTTAAACATCCTCTTTTCTAACAACCATGATGATTCAGTGAACTGTGTGTTCTGTCATTCTGAGATGAACTGAGGTAGGAAGGGAGGAAAAAGAAAGAAACAATAACTGAAATAATGACAGTAGCTATCCACAGCATACATCTCAATGCTGACAAAAACACTGTATTCTGAGGATCAGAAAATGGAGGTCAGACACTGGTTAGATGAACACAGGACAGAACAAGGTTCGGTTAAATAATAGGGTGCTTTCCACCTGGCACAGCTCCTAGAGCCTGCTGGCCCTGCCTCGGGAGCTAATTAAGAGAGTCAGGCTAGACTTAACTCTCTTACAGAGGGCAGTAAATAATTAACTGCTCCCTTCAAGAAAGAATGTACGTATTTATGTATGGCTTAAAGCGAGATATTTGTAACTAGCACTTCCCTCAGCATACTGTAAACCTCTGCCTTTCCTAAGAGTTCACACCTGTTTTTCAGCAGACGTGAGAAACATCGAGGAAACAGGAGTTAACTTTTCGTATGTTTGTCCCCAGAAATCACCCCTAAAATTAGAAAAGTTTGCAATATGCTACTGCTACGTTATGGCCAAGATGTTCAGCAACATCTGTCAGAATCCATTTAGCTTAATTGTTTAACCCACCTTCCACATTAGAACTTGCACATTTTTTAAGCTAATGTTATGTTATGACTAGCAAGACGCTTTACATTTCTTACGATGACTCAGAGGATAGCCTCTTGAGCTCCTTTGACAACACTTTAAAATCTGCTCTCAACACAATGCTGAAAACAGCATGAAGATACAAAATAATGATCAACTAGGTCTAGATTTTCTATTCTTCTCCATATCCTTTTTCTTGGGCATTTTCAATTGCTGTAGCACTCAAACTTCACCCCTGCTCAAAAGCAGTAGGGTGAAATACCCAGCAATGAGCTGACACTCCGGTTTTGTGTTCCGATGAAGTTAAACATTTAGCAGTGCTAAAACCTCAAACTCAGGCTATTTCAACCATATCTAACCATAACTTTGGAAAACCAGTCCAGAGCAGTGGAAGCAAATGTTTCTTAAGGAGCTTGTCTGTGGCACACTTGAGAACCCATTGAGATGATGCCAGACGATTCTTTCTAAGTCACTGACAGGTTTTTTCCTCCTATCACCAAGCATTAATGCAGGACGGTAGTATACTACAGCTTACTGCAGAGGGGAATGAGTTGCGTCCTTTCTTGCTTTTTTTCTGCCAAAAAAAACCTTGTATTGGGAACAGTTACAAAAGGTATCTCCATCAGTAATGAGCTTAAGTGTAAGTCACGTGAGCAGTGTGCACAGAATAAGGTTTAAAGGGGTACCATTTTTACTTGTTTGAAACACTAAACTTGCTCTAATCCCCTAAAAATATCTTTTCAATTCTGAGGTACAACACTGGCATAAGACACACCTGAAGGAAATGCCCATCGCATGATTTTGTGCCCTACTCAAAACCTGCCATCATTCTTCCCAACAAACCATTGATCACTTTTGTGTCAAACTTCTCATTGACATGTTTCAAAAACCTGTGGCCCACGCTGGTGATACCACATAACCATGAATTCCCAGAATGTTTAACCTGATACAAAGTCAGATTCTCCCCAGAATATAAGAGGCATCCCTGTCACATTTCCCTTGTAGCTTCAAAAGTTTGAGTTTATAGGTATAAATATAAATAAATAAAAAAGAAGAACATCCATTGGAATTTCAATGTATCTATATCAGTACTGTCCAAACAGGAGCTATTCCCAGTATGTTATCAGGCACTTTTTAAGAACACTTTAATACTGTATCATTAGAAAGGCTGGAAGTCCTATGATTAAGATTAAAATGAGCTACGCGCTGCAACTGCAAATCCGTACTGCCTGTAATATAGCAAACCTTTCAAGCAGAAAAACATCCCCTCTTACATTGATTGGATGCTGTAAGCCCATGTCTGTGGGGGGGTGAGCCCACTTCAGGAGAATTTCAACTACTTCTGCCTGCGATGCACGTTAGGATTCACAGCACATCTACAGTTTGTCATAGGCACTACCCTTGATACCATTTGATTTCAAAGCTGCTTGCTACAAATCCTCTGCAATCAGGTTGTGCTTGTTATTAATACCTTTAATCTGACCTCAGACAGGAAATCTAGCGCAGTGTGATTTGGCCAAACAGACTGAGCAGTAATCAGCAATCATATCTGATGGATTATGTTCTTTGTACAATATTTATGGTGAGCAATGAACACAGAAAGGCGGGTAAGCTCATACCTGCGTGTTACTGTGTGTGCTGCTCAGGAGTTCAGTCCATTTGTATTCTCACCATTACTTTATTTGCATCAAGATCAGCTGAAAAGAAAACATTCTGGGGAGAAGGGACACACTCGCCCTCTAACAAAATGAAATATTCACAGCTTTTATCAGTTAAACATAAGTATTATAATTTGCATATACTGTGAGGGAAGTAATAACTCCAAGCATTGTAACATACGTATGATTTCCTTAGGCATATTTAGCTGAAAGTCCAAGAGCTGCTTGGATCTTGGGAAAAATAAAGAATAACCTTTTCTATTCTCCTTCAGGAAAATGTCACTCACCACTTCACTATTACTCATCCCTTCAATTTAAGATTAATTTAAACTGCCATTACAGCTATAATTCTGAAAGCCATGACACTAGAAGCCAGGCACTGTACTAAAACCGATTTTCCTTCCAAGGAATTCATTCTGACAACTGTTCATCCCTGTTTTTATTATTACTTTCTAATTTCAGTGATTATTATATTTAATGCAAACGTTAACTTTCCCTAGATTTAAGTCAGCCCTCTAGTCCACACCAGCAACCACTAAAAGACACCAACAACCCGTCTCATCAATGCGTTCAGATACGGGTAGTTCCACTTACTTCAGATGTGTTCTCAAGACCCAGGACCTACTGAATCAGTACCTGAAGGAGAAAGTTAGGGAAATCCTAAAATGCTACATCCATTCACCGAGATTATCCTACCACATTTGGATAAACTCCCAATACACATTCAGAAATCTAAGTACTGTATTTTTATCTAAATTGAATAACCAAAAGGCAAATCTGCAACAAGAATATTTTCAGTTGAGTAACTAAACTCGGAATAAATGCTGAGGAATTCTGCTGCACAGATCTGGTGGTATCATGTTTGAATAAATATCTAGATTCCATCATTTGCAGGCTGGAATGGGTCAATCACATTGATAGTCTGCAGGGAAATATTATCGATAAAAAATAGATCATCATTTGAGGTGAATGCACATAAACACATCTCAAAAACCGGTGTTTGAAAGTCTGAAAAAAAATTACCTGCCAAATAATGACTGTCATTACTGACACTCTGAAACCTACAACAGTTTGGTTATTAGTTTTGGGTTTCTCAAGAGGCTGTTCCGGTTTGATTCTGGGGTGTGAGCGGAAGGTTTCTGGGTGGTTTTTTTTTTGAGGAGGGATGGAAACAAACAGTCTCATTTCCATCTGCTGTCTATTGATTTTCTTTCTACCACGTAAGCATGGATCTGTGTGCTGAGTTGTATCTAAAATGTTCACTTATTCAGATCTCTGGGGCCCATCAAGTCTGGATAAGAAATGACAGACTATCTGGGGAGAAAGGAAGAAAACAAATAGTCCAATATTCATGAAAATAAATAGCAGGCAATGTGGATATTCTAAAACAAACCAAGTCTAACTAACTTAATTTCCTTCTATCACAAGGCATAAGAGCTTATAGTTATAGAGTAATTGGCAAGATTCTTGTAACTGTTCTGTTATGTTGTCTTTTTTTTTTTTTGTCATCATTTCATGCAACAGTCCTAAGGAATCTCTGAAAACAGAAAGATTTAACTACTGCATGGTAAGAGAGAAAATGGTTGAACAACTCCATTCAAATGCCAATTATTAACGATTACCTGCCAAGAAGTCACCAAGAATCATAGAATCAGAGAATCGTTAAGGTTGGAAAAGACCCACAGGATCATCCAGTCCAACCACTCACCCTTCACCAATGGTTCTCGCTAAACCATGTCCCTCAACACAACATCAAATGCTCTTTGAACACCACCAGGGTCAGTGACTCCACCTCCTCTCTGGGCAGCCCATTCCAGTGCCTGACCACCCTTACAGAGAAGTAGTATTTCCTAATGTCCAGCCTGAATCTTCCCTGGCGCAGCTTGAAGCCATTCCCTCTCGTCCTATCACTAGTCACCCGAGAGAAGAGGCTGACCCCCAGCTCATTACAACCTCCCTTCAGGTAGTTATAGAGAGCAATAAGGTCTCCTCTGAGCCTCCTCTTCTCTAGACTGAACAATCCTAGATCCTTTAGCCACTCCTCATAAGGCCTGTGCTCCAGACCCCTCACCAGCTTTGTTCCCCTCCTCTGGACATGCTCCAGGGTCTCGATGTCTTTCTTAAAGTGAAGGGCCCAAAACTGGACACAGTACTCGATATTAAGACAGAAATAACAGCCACAAATACAAGAGGAGGAGAAGGTGGTTAAGTAGCAAGTCTATACTGGAGTTATAGTCTACCACATGCTGCTGCTTAAAAACCAAGTGCCATACTGCAATGCATGGTGAGAATTCAGGAGAACCTTTCTGTTCTACGTAGATGATTGAAGTCTCACCCCAAGAACTCCAGCACAATGCTTCAGTAAAGGAAGAGAAACATACAGACTGACCAAAAAGATTCCAGAAGATGATCTCTGTTCAATGGAACATTCCTTAACAGTCAACAATGTTTAATGGAACACTGAGGTTAAGGAATCGCTATTGCTTAATCTGCAGAAGTGAAGAACACAGTAAGAAGAATTAATCTATTGAAAATACCACCAGAAATAAAAAGCAGTAATTTAGTGGAGGAGAATTAACATGCTTAAACAGCAACCAAATGGACAAAAAAAAAAGAAACAAAAGAGGACATGCAAAAGAAGCAGAAAAAAATGACAGAGATTGTGGGTGAAAGAAGTTATAAGGGTGAGATAGAACACCACACATCTCTCAGCTGCTACTTATTCCAACTATACAAACCAAAACCAATATGTAAAATGAGCTTTCAAATATAGAGCTTTAGTCCAAGGAAATATTACACACACTCTCACACCATGAATATTCTTCATTCTTCTATTTAGCAAAAATATGCAGTCTAGATCCAAGCCAAGAGAGATTCTATGTTCATTTCAATTCCAAATTCCTCTTAATTAGAGTCACAGTGAATACACAAATCACCACAAACAAAATCTTGACACTCAGAGGCAATCCATCAAGGGAATATGAATCTCAGAAATCGGGAAATAACATTAAAACAGTACCTCTGGATCACTGATAGCTGACTGTTAGCAGGACCAAAAGCATAATGACTAAGTGCAGAGAAAAAGCTTCATCATTCACACGCAGTTCATCCTCTTTATAGTGATAGGTCATTGATATTTAGAATGCACTATTATTGAGTTGCCTATTCTATTAAATCACCTCTTTTCAACACGAGCTCTACTCGACATTATTGTTCAGTTACAGCTATAGGAAACTCGGAACACTGCCCTTTGCAGCATTCTAACTCCTAACACAAGAGAACTAATTAGTTGCCTAAGGTATTTATATGGTGTCCATTTATTATAGTATCTTTGCAGATCACAGTCATTAATATAATTATTCTCCCAACATCACTATGAAGTTCTGTTTTAACTGAAATTTATTTACTCTCTGCACACTCTCAAAAAGGCGACTGTAAAATATTTTATTAGTATTAAGCATTATCCTGATGTCTGAAATGCCAAACATTTAAGCAGAAAAATAATAACTGAGCTTTTCTGATCTGATTTTCACCAAGGTAACACATAATCTCTTACACCTAAGCTCTTGCTGCAAAGGATGAGCATTGTTCCCTAAGGATGCAATAGTTGGCCACAGCTTCCTCTACAGATAAGCACGCTGGTAACTAATTCATTCCAAGTCTCTCTCCATTAGGTTGTAACCAAGTTGGTCCAAGGCCAAAAGAATTAAGAAAACTGCTTCTTCTTTTTGCCAACAGCACAATGAAGGAACAAAAGCCAGGCATGTTATACTTTCAATCCATCTGCAATCAAGACTTGGATAGGATTTTTCCCTGAAGCAGCCTTCTTAATCTTCAAGGCATCTGAATATAAAACCACTGGTAAGCAGAAATACAGAGATTCACAAAAAGTGACACCCTCACATTACACTAATGTGTGTTTGTCTTTAAAAGTGGACACGATGTGCACCCTGCGGTAAGGAACACGCATTGGCAGGGTGGTTGGACCCAACCTCTTTAGGTCCCTTCCAACCCCTGCAATTCTCTGATCATCACCACAAGGAAACTATCCATTATAATGTTATAATCCTACTCACAAATCACAAGAATTGGTTTGTAGATGAGTAATCGTTGCAAGAAAGACAGCAGCTCACCAAAATTCAATTCCTCCACATGCATCCTTTCAAATCAGAAGGGGCAGGGGGTAGCTGGCCCCAGCCCATCAAGCAACAGTAAGAAAAAATGGCTCTTGGAAGACTACACTGATAGAAAATAAGAGAACACACAGTTGCTGGAAATGCTTCATTCCTAATCCATATGCATGCATTCACAGGTTAACGTCCCTATAACGCACCAGAGCACAGACATATCCTGGCTTTCAGGGAGTTCACATAATTCATTTGCTGTTGCTTTGTAAATTCCTTGATAAATTCCTTTTTAAATTCCACAAGAAAAACAAACAAAACTATTCAGTTTGTCCATAGCCTGAAAGCAATTTGCCTGTTCTCCTCCATCGGTTTATGCCACACAGCAACATTTAATAAGCAAAAGCAGTACTCCAGCAGTACTTACAAACATGTCTTTGGGCTTTTAGCAGAGATCAGCTTAAAACTATTTTTAAAATGAAGAAATGAAATATGTGCTCCTGTGAAGAGAAAATAAATATCAAAACATACTTCTTAGTGAAGAATTTCTTCACATCCTACCTTCTTTACATTGGCCATTGCTATCATTTGTGCTAGCTAAAACGTGCATCACTCCAAGTAGAGAAGGCAGGTCATAAAACATAACTGCTCTTGCTCTGGGTCACCAGCTCAGCCTGGTGCTTGCCAGTTAACCAGATCAGTCACACTGTTCAGCCTACCTCTGTGCCCACTGTTGATAGATTTCTCAGATCGGGACAAAATTCCCTCACTGTGAAAGACAGCAATGCTGACTTTATCAGCCTATGTTATTTTTAAACCTGAAAAAAAAACAATGAATTCTTATTTTGAATAAATGCCACAGCAGAATGAAAAAGCACCGCATTAAGCACTTCACTGCTTGCCAACCCTAATGACACCTCAATTAACACAGCAATCAATGGTATGGGAGCCAAGCAGCCTCGATGGGCCATACACAGCAATACCGTGCCTTACGGCTTTGTATTTTCATGATGGCCTCTCCCGCACCACCTGATAAATCAACACATAAGCCATTAAATGGTTCATTATCCCAGTAATATGATTCACTCTCTCTGCCAGGAAACACAAGAGACAATGGGCACCATCTACTTGCAACCATGACTGTCCATCAATACAACAGATTAACTCTATGAGGGAGTTGGGTTTCGTGTAGAGGTCAATGGGATGCTTCACATGGTAATATTTCTTCTGCAAGTCTTGACCTCTTAACAGGGAAAAAAATAACAATGTGAAAAAAGAAAAGACAATGTGATTATCCTGCTGCAGAGACAGCTTTCTCAAATAAAATGATAATTAGATTAAAAAGTAAGGATCATGACTGTAGAAAAAGAGTCAGGGCTCATGTGCACCTGGCGAGCTCTTTTCACACGTGAACAGTTACGTTAGATTCCTTCTTAGGAAAGCAGAACTTAGTTGCTGTTCAAAACAGATAATAATTCTCGTATAATCCAAATATACTCGGGAAAAGGAAGGAAAGTTGTTCAGGGCAGGAGAGGTTTTATTTTTATTTATTTATTTCTGTGGCTTTTATTGTTGTTGTTTTTGGTTCTTCTGGGAAGTATTCTTAAGATAATTCCTGTTCTTAAAATAGCAACATTATTGTGTTAGCAAAGTCCATACTTGCAAAGGCAGAGCCCTCCGTTGCAATAAGTTGACTTGGCAGAGGTAACTTGTAAGGAGGTCTAACAGTTCCTAAAATCACAGAATCGTTAGAGTTGGAAGGGACCTCTGAAGGCCATCTAGTCCAACTCCCCTGCAGTGAACAGGGACACCTACAGCCAAATCAGGCTGCCCAGAACCTGATCCAGCCTCACTTTAAAAGTCTCCAGATAAGAGGCAACAACCACAGTAGGTAACCCATTCCAGTGCCTCACTACCCTCACTGCTCTCAATCCTTTCCTCCCTCAGTTTGTATTGTTAATGGGGGTTGCCTTGACCCAGGTGGAAGACCTTGCATTTGGACTTGTTGAATCCTCATGAGGTTCACCTGGGCCCGCTGCTAAAGCCTGTCTAGGTCCCTCTGAATGGCATCCCATCCCTCTGGTGTGTTGACAGCACCACACAGCTTGGTGTCATCAGCAAACCTGCTGAGGATGCACTCAACCCCACTATCAATGTCATTAATGAAGACATTAAAGAGTATTGGCGGCCACAACATCTACCCCTATAAGGAAGAGCAGTATGGGATTGTGGTCTGTCAGTCATACTAGGCTAGGTAGCTTCCCAGTGATGTTCCTTACCTGCAAGCCAGGAAGCCAGAAAACTTCTCAAGGGGGTCTGCTCAGCATACTGGGCATTCAGTTCCCTGTAGGAAGGAATCACCTACAACCAATAACCTTTTCTTCTTCAGTGAAGTACCCTCAGTGTTGGAGTTAGGCTTTTCCTGGTTTGTCTGTTAGCACGTCAAAACTGAGCATGCTGTTACCACTCTCAGATGGGCCTTCGACATCCAGGCCCTCACAGCTGTTGTACAGTGGCACCTGGTGGGTGGAGCAGGCAAGGAGGGCTTTTGTTTGCAGCTTTGAGCACAGACTTGCCATTTTTTTCCACAACCCGATGTGATACAGGCTGCCTTGGGTTTGTGTCTTTTTTTTTTTTTTCTTTGACATAAGCTGTCCGTACGTGGATGAACTGCAGTTTCCTTTCTCCTTTTTGTCTCCCATGACACTTTTTAATCTATATATTTCATCCTGCAGCCTGGCCACAAGGCAGAGCAGATCGCCTGCCTTCTCACACCGCTGCCCCACGAAGGCGGCGGGAGGCTCGTGCACTGGGAGGCTCGTGCACTCTACACAGCCGCCGCTCTGAACGGCAACGTGTTTACCTCCGAATTCAGTCACGGTTGCAACACCCATCCGGACAGGGGCAGACACCCCAGCTCTCCTTCGCGTGGATACCACGATTAAATCTCTATCCTTGCAAGGTGATAATCCCGCATTTCGGATCTGAAGGTCCTAAACGTGGCGGATGCTGAGCTCCTACGGAACGTACCTCTCCAGCCCTCGGAGCGCTCGCCCTCCCCACACGAGCTGCCCGCCCCGCCCCGCGCCCTTCCGCCACGCGCTGCTCGCGCCGCTCCGCGGCAGCTTTTGCACGCGCAGGGCTTCGGCCGCCGCACGCCCGACTCCGCCCACACCGCGTCAGCGCCACCGCACCTGAGGAGCTGCTCGCGCCCTTCCCAACGGCTTTACCTTTCCGCGAAGGCTCCCTCGGGACGAGCTCCCGCAGAGCAGCTGAGCCGCACGAAACCTTCGCGAACGCGGCCGGAGCGGCGCTGCCGGCGGGATTTCCGAGGCCTGAGAGGAACCAAACGGCCCGGCGCCAAACCGCCCAGCGCCGTGCGGGATGCAGCCTTCAGGGCGTGCGCCTCGGTTAAAGCCTGGAGGAGCCTTTCAAGCCCTTCAGCGCTTTCATTCTTCAAGGCGGCACAAGAGAGTTGATGGGGTTTATGGTCAGATACTCTGCACTGTTTTGTTCCCCGGGTTTTATGGCAGCTCCACTTTGCACACACTTACGTGGTTGGAAAAAAAAAACATTTCCTGGAATGCCTTAATTGCAAATGTCGGTGCGTTCTGCACAGCCCTGCCCTCCCACAACACCACTGCTTGCAGCTTTGTCCCACCATAACATAGGATCATCATCCTCCCAAGCGTGCAGGGAAAGGAACATTCTGAAGGGCGTCTAAGAGGAAAAACAGTCGTACTGAAGTTGAGAGCACTTGGGTGTGTCTCTCCATGCAGCAGCAGTGATGCAGAACAGCAGCAGGACTGAGGCTCCAGCCCCAACAAGGACCAGGGCCCAGCTGCTACTGCAGCTATGGGGACCCACTCCTACCATGGAGAAACACACAGGAAGTGCTTGAGCAGGCTTACTGATGAGCCACTGGGTAAACTAGAAACATAAATACCAAGGGAAAAAAAACCCGAACGCCTCTGAAGTTTCAGACATTGACATTCAACATCTAGCTGTGCTGATTATCAGGTGTAATGCTGCCATGCCTGAATTTCATTAGCCAGATGATTTCTTACACTGCTATTGCCTTTTCTGAGCACCTGCATATCTTTTCATTAAACACCAGCAAGTACCAACTGCAATAGAAAACCTTTCCAAAATGCTGGGACTCTGCATGATCCAATATAAAATTCCAGAGGTCTGGGCTTGATTTTACTTTTTTGAACACAATTTATAGTAATGCACTGTATAGAAACACAAATTTAGTCAAATATAGATGAAAAGAAGAAAAGAGCCTGTTGTGTATAGTACAATACATGCGTATCAGTTGTCTTCATTGGTGTTTTGACTTGAAAGCTCCTGTTTTCTCAAGTACTCACTAAACTGGAAATATCTCCTAGCATCACAAAACAGAAACAACGTCCAAGTGCATGAAATACAAAACAATTTAGTGTTACTATAGCAACACTTCCACATTTCTATGCTTGTATGTTAATTTTAACTGTGAACCTTAAAACTACATGAATGTACTTTCACACAGATAGACAGTGGTGGATTAACGTCACCCCACAGAAGCCAACAGAGCAATTTGGTACTGAAAGCAGAGCTTGATCTGTGCAGAATCCTGCATGCTAGCTGTACACATCAGTCATGTATTCAGCACATGTGTACAGAACATGAGACAACACAAACTCTTCCTGGTTTCTAGAGGCTATTCAGTGAAACAGCAGTAATAATCAGCATACTGATTGTTAGAGGGAATGGCCTCAAGTCGCACCAGGAGAGGTTCAGGGTGGATGTTAGGAGCAATTTCATCTCCAAGGGTGGTCAGGTGCTGTAATAGGCTGCCCAGGGAGGTCTTTGAATCACTGTCCCTGGAAGCATTCAAGAAACATTTAGATGTTGTACTGAGCAGCATGGTTTAGCAGGGAAATAGTGGTGGCAGGTGAGGGGTTGAACTGGATGATCCTGGAGGTTTTTTCCAACGTTGGTGATTCTATGGTTCTATTACTCATACATATGCATGCAGCATGTGTGCATTTCAGTATAAGCTCTAGTGTAGCTGGACAAACAACAATTTGAAGGTTATCATCTCACATAAAAGTGAAGAGAGCTATCTTTAGAAGGAAATTGCTTAAAGCCAGTCATGTTTGTTTATGTTTTGTCCTTACTTAGATGCAGGTTTTGTAAGCTTTTAGTAAGGAAGCTTTATACCAGAGTGCCTTCTAGTGGCTATGGAGCTACAAATCTCAGCCTGAAATAGAAATTATAGCATTTACCAGATAATCATTCAGTAAATGAATCCACACAAAAATATACGTTCATAGATGTATTAGGAATATTTGATGTGAGTCAGTGAGAGTTTTCCATGGTAATGCTGTTTTATACGTAGAAACATAATTTAGGGATTACAAGAGGTTACTTAGCACATGAATAAGAAAGCAATAGATAAATACACAGTTCAGCTTTGGGAATATACTGTGTCTGGATTTCAAGTTTCTGTCAGGTGTGAAGAATTAGCAATGTCACAAGTTAATTTCATTGAACAATTCTATTAGTAGCACTTACCAGAATGATTTTTAACTATAATGGCCACTTATCAAAAGTTTATGCAATACTGAACGATTAAAAAACATGAGTTTGTACTGGTTCATCTTAACAGCTTGCAGGCACATACCCCACAGCAGCTGAAGACCACTGTCTGCTTGGAAGAGACTGCAGAACCAGACCTGGAATCATACCAGCACTGAAACAAGGCACAGTAAGTACTTTCAAACAACTTCCTCAGGCATGGCAAGCACTACCAACCCAACAATCAGCCTGGGGTCTATAGAAGTATTACAAACAGACCGTCTGTCTTGCAGAGTTACAGGAAGGAATGGAAGCTGCCAGTGAGGGTAGGGATGGAGGAGCAGACACGCTGCTTGCCCTAACCACCAGCTTAGCACTGCATTGATTGAAGTCACTTCATCAAGTGGCCCTTTTCTCCTCTGGAAGACCAGCATACAGGAGGTACTGGGAAACTGTGTCCTAGTCAAGGAAAAGCGAAAGAGGTGATGCACTGAAAGGAGGCTAAACTCACCTAAAGGTTTTGTATGCATTTATGAAGAGACATAATGGTTATAGAAGACCTTAGTTAGGAGAGATTCAAAGCCAACGGTAAATTAACAGAAGTTACAGATGACTAACAAGCCATGCCTTCTAAAATCACTTCTGTGACCGGCACCCAATAATCAAACACACATCACCGCTAATTACCTACACCCAAAAGGAAACATCGCTGGTAACATAACTCCCAATGGAGACTTCTCAGGACAGTTTTTTACCACAGAATTTGTTTCTCTCACATAATCCTGTGATTAACTTATTTACATTTGTCAAAACACGTGATGAAAAGCTCTAGTAATTCATGGAATTATGCACACACAGATAAAACTCAAGAATTACAAGCACCAGCCAAAGCATTAACTGTTAAAGGGCCCTCAGGCAACCTCCAAGCAAACCACCCAGCAGATAGAAAACTCTTTTGCCTTTTTCCCCAGGTGGTCCCCTCAGGAGGTTCATGCCAGCATCATGGGCACACAGCTGATAACCATTAACTCCCCCATGTTAACATATATATACTGGTGTTCCCAGAGCCCTTCTATGTAGCATAGCAATACCAAAATGAGTTTTCATACTGCAGGTGAACGCTTTAGTAAAAGGAGAGTAATTAATCCTCTTTCAGTTCCTCCTTTCTCTCTATTTCTTTGTAAACTCTTTCCCCTCTTCTGTCCCTCCAAAATATTATTGAATCAGATCTCAATCACCGTTTGTAAACCAAAAGAAAAAGCCTTCAAGGTTATCCTTAGGTGGGTAACGTATGAATGAGGGTAGATTCAAACTGAATTCACATTTAGTTCAGCTACTAAACAGGAAAAGGTTGTTATTGTTCACATTTTTGCAAACTATAGAACAGTAGAGTAGGAGTGATTTACTTACAGACACTTTATGTCATCTTGGTGATACCTCATAGTATGAGTTGTGTGGCCCCTGGCACTGTCAGGGAGTTTAAATACATCTGACAACAAATCACACAAATTCACATCAATTTTAACAGCTTACATTGCGATCCCTGTAGCTTTCACCTGAGAGACTCCTGCACCCTAAAGCTCTGTAATTGTTTTGCCTTTTGTCAAAGCGAGATTTGGACAAACAATATTTCCACACTGAATTTTGCAAGAAGGCAACGTAAGTTCCTTCTGAGTTTTAAAAGCAGAAGATGGGCATAATAAAGAGTAAGAAGTTTCATCCCCTTACTATCCCATGAGAACAATACCCTCCCCCCCACTTTTCTTCTTTGGCCATAAAAGCCACTCCTACATTTGGACCTCTGCACAGTAAAGCCTGTCCAAGGGAATGAAGAGCACTCAAATAATATAACTCTGTGGTACTGCTACACTTCAAAAATTAATTTGAAACATACACGTTTGACATACATTCATTCTAGAGCAAAACTGAAGCAATTAAAGATTTCACTGAGAACAGAATCATTTTGATAACATGAAGATTAGCTAAAATTCTTAATTAAGTTTCAGGCCATGAATGTTTTCTAATTCAGTCGCCTTAAAAGGTGTCAAAGGCTAATGCTATTTCCCTATTATTAAAAATGAGATTAGGTTATTAAGAGGAAAAAACAGTACTGGGAAGGCCCTTGATTTTTCACTACACATGATACTCCAGATACTCTAGTCTGGCCTGCTAGTCAGATTAGACTGGTACAATAACTGCACCCAGCTCACCTGGCAGAGATGTGAATGGCTGATACAGCAGCACGTGAAGCATAGCAGTCAGGCATCCCCTTTCTGAATTCCAACTGAGACAGGTGCTTATTGCTGTAAAGCAGATGCCTCAGCCACGTGGCATCTCAGGTATGAAGAAACAGGCTATGCAAAACCTCATACCAAACCACAACTGAAATGAGGATAAACGGAAACAAAGTAAAAATTAACTAAAATAGTAAAAAGTAAAAGTAAACCAACAAAACTCGTTCCCTACTCAACCTCTGTATTCATACAATGAGCAAAGTAGAGATCAAGCTCAGCTTTTGTTAGCAAAGGACTTAATCTCAATACCAGGTAGCATTTTTATTCTTAAAAGAAATATTTTGTGCAAATACAGCTCAGGTTCTGGATTGCACACACGCGTTTTGCTGTAAGCTGCATCACCTCTTTCAACTCAAACAGCCCATATGGGAAGGTTCTTTCAATTAGGAAGAAAACACAATAGTGAAAGCATAAATTTTCTTTATCTTTAGTCACAGAGAGTATGTAAAATTTGTTTCTAAATTATGCAGAAAACAAACAGTGAGGTGCAGTTCCACTCACTATTCTAAGCTCACCTTCCCAGCCAAATCTCCATTTAAAATTGACTTTAGCTTCCTCTCCAGGCTACAAGACAAATGTTTTTGCAAATGGATCACTGCTGGATTTGTGGCTTCCGAATGTTATCTCATGGAACACATATACATATACACAGAAGGCTAAAACACTTCTACTAAATCCAAACACTTGCAGTGCTTGCCTGTTAATAAAAAAATACTATGCTGTGACTGCCTGCTTTTTCTCTTTTATTATTTGTTACACCTGGAATATTAGCCCTACCTGCAGTGCTCCAAACATACTGAAGCCAATTGCTCTGAAGAGCTCACAAGCAAAGTGTTGGAAGTGTAACATCTTACAACACGGGGCTACTGTAACATGATGGAAAGTACAGCAATGACAGCAGAGCAGCAAGATCCCAGGCTGCAGCAAGTGAGAGTTTGCACAAACACAACAGCCACAGGCACAGAAATCAAAGAAAGAAGCTGCTTATCTTCAGAAGGCCTCACGTACACAGGGATCTCCAGCAAAATACCCTTGCCTCCACTGCCAACTCTTAAATGAAACCTGGGAAGGGGTGCATCCTGGCTACACCCCCTTCCAATCACTCAGGTACACTGCATGCCCCTGAGCTTCCCTGGGTTGGCTCTGCCTTCCCACCAGGTGCTCAATCACTGCTTCAACCTGTGACTTAGCATTTCCACTACAGGCTACTAAGAAAATAATCTCCTGAAGTGATGTCTTCACAGTGTTTTAGCCTGAGCCTTCTGCTGCTTCTTCAGTCTCGATACCAACCCAATCTGGCTGACAGTTCCTTGTAGGTTTAATCTATACTGTTACAGCTCCCATCAAAATAATTATAGAAAAAAAACCCCTCTTCTAAATTCACTGTGCCCACCAAGTACATTTGGCACAAAGCTCACAGATTAGCAGTATCTAGTATATAATTCAGAGTCAGACTTAGGCAGTTTTACTCCTGAAGCCTCCCGGACTGAGGTTTCTGGCACCTCTCTGACTGTCTCTCATCTCCTTTCTATAAGGAAGCCTTCACTTGTCAGGTTCTTAAGCACCTGAAAGCAAGCTGTACCTTCAGACCCAATTATACTGCTGCAGCTGCTGGAAAGAAGCAGATAAAACACCACTGTGCAGCAGAGGTACCTCATAACCAGGTTAAGAACTTCCTTTGGGTTTGTGATCTGCTAGGGGCAGAAACATTTGCTAGGAAATGTTAAATAAAATAAAATGAAAGAGGTGTGGAACATTGGAATGACTATTGACTCATTACAAACTCTATAGGTAGAACACAACATTTTTCACAACTATATTCCAATACATTAAAAAAAAGACCATGCAATGGATTATTAAACTACAAAACTTCTAAAAATATAGGTTTTTTGTTTTCAACATGGGCTTCATTCTGCTTCCCAGGAAAATTCATGGTCAAAGAAATTATTTTCAGCATCAGTGAGCAAATGAATAGAAATTGCATAGCTTACTATAATAAGAACACCAAGGTTTTGTAGTACATGAACAGTTTACCTAAGCAGGTGGATGCAAAGGACTAATTAATAGGATATTTTAAAAATTAACAGTAGCTTTGTTGTGCTGATTTGTTCTTGCTAAATAGATTGTCATGTATTGATGAGTATCTCACAGGCTGTTGAAGGCATAACAGTAAACACCTGTGAAATTCTTTCCACGCATCTACAAGTCCACAAGTTTATTAAATATTCATTTGCTTGCCTCATTTCTCCTCCAGTGGCTCACAGACTTCAGACTGCATCTATTTAAACCCTCCAAAGATATTCCTGGATACAGGCATGAAAGGCATGAATTGAAGCCAACACCGAGGGAAAAGGAGGACGTTTTGATTCCTAACGTTCCCACACATGAATGCTCCATAATTACTGAAACATCACAGGATTATTCAAACAGTATTAATCAGTACAATGTTTGTCAATGCCTCCAGAATAAATGCCCTTGTTTAGCTATAATACAATTTCTATATGAAGACTTTAGTCCAGTTTTAGGAAAGATTCTCACTCCCAACTCATTATTCGAGTACTAACATACTTCAGAACAAGAAGAAATTAATCAGCTTGTAAGTCTACCCAGGTGTCTGAAATAAATGTTTGGCAGCTACTATGTTTTTCAGAAAGCTTTCAATTCACTACAAATTCTACGTCAGAAGATACATAGGCATTTAATTTGGCTGACAGATACCTGATAGTCCACTGCCTTTTGGAGACAATGTGGTGTTAAGAATGTACTGAAACAAACACTGTGCCTGAACTTAGATGGACTTGTATTGGTAAGGGAGAGCATCCATGACAGCCAGTGCGTCAGTAATGCACCATGTGTTTGCACCAAACTGAGAGGAAAGGCCTTTTTCAAACTGGTTGTGCAGGGAAGATTTAGGTCCAATGACATTTTATTTCATCTGGAATTTAGACAGGAATATTAGTTTAACTGTCCAACTAGATTAAATGTCCAATTACATTACACCAGTGTGAAGATTTTGGGTGGAGCGTTAAACATCTTACTAAGTTATTTGTCAAAGCATTTTGACTATTGCCTACCACCTGCAAGAAAATACTGCTGCACACTGAAATGCAGCTGCAGTATCCAGTTACTCGTAGGGGTGCCAGTCTTTTTAGCAGTCACTAGACTATATCATCTATTACTATGCTGCACACATGCCATACACTGTATACTCGGTATTGTAATTTAACTCCCATGCACTGCATGAATATCATTTTCAAACAGTATTTGCATGTGGCAAGAGCTCTGAGAAGCAAGAACTCACAAGCCAGCAACTGTTCCTCAGAACACACAAATTTGACTGTGGAGAACAACAGCAGTTCAGAAACCAAGAATACATCAAAGATTATTCATATTTAAAGCCAACACCCCCCAAAATCTTACATAACATTCCTTTTCCTTAGCATAGCCTGCTGGCCTAGCAGCAAAATGCCAACGATAATACTCTTTCATGCTAATGGTTTAGACTTCAAAACTGGAAAAGCATCCCTGCTGAGAGAAGAGAACGTGACAGATGGCATGAGCTATTGCAGTAATCTTACTGACAAAGCACCAGGCACGTGAAGGAAGTTCAAAATCTATTTGCATTTCCCAGTTGAAACATGGAAGCTTGATAGTAAAGGTACTCAGAAAGAAGTTATCTACAGCTTTGAAAATGTAGGTGTGATTTTTTTGCTTCTACTTTCCTAATGAAGATTTATAACTTCCACTTGGAAAATAAACAAAGTTTACAACTTACATTCATATGCTAGGATAAGATTAAGAGGCCTGCAGCCAAGCCTTGGAGCACTGTAAGAGCAGGTTATTTCAGGTATTGAAATTGGCAGCCATTTGGGATTTAATACAGGCTAATGCTTCAAATAATTGGTCCATTTAAACTAGTACTAAGAAATCCATACGCTTCTGCTGACAAATTTGTATTCAGTTTAAAGAAACGAGTAAATGGGTCACTACATTTATCACATTTTTTTGTTAAGACATCACTTGTTTATGGGTAATCAGATGTACACAGATTACTCACACTTGTGTCACGTATCGATACCAAATGCTCTTATCCTGCAAATAGGGACTGATTAAAAGATAACTTCATCTGATCCCAATTCTACTACAGTCCTTTCATGTGACATTGGGAAAGCCATTCTACTTCTCTGTTTGTGATTTGCTGTTTACTTCTACTTCACATTGTCAGTCTCATCTATATTAAATAGAGAAGTTAGGGATCAAACTGTGACACAAACAATAAAAACCTTGAAAGAAAGATACATAAATTACTGTGGAAAGACGAAATAAATCAGCAAAAAACTGACATGCTAACAGTGCTAGTATTCGGTATCTTAAGCAAAAGTCTTCACTGCAGCACATCAGGAGGAAAAATATATAAACTTTTATAGAAACCTGAAAGTAAGAAACTAGACATCAGCACTACAGAAAGGATTTTGTTTTAGAATTGTCTAATTCTAATTCTTAGATACTTTTTTTTTTAAATACACAAGTGGAGAAGGTTAAATTTCTGATGTTATTCTTGCATGTTCTCATACAGCTGAGGTACATACTCTGATTATCAACCAGCTATGATATACTTCTGCTGCACTACCAGAGCTATAAGCAAATCTATTGTTTAAAAGAGAAATGCAGTGAGTGTAAAAGAAACCTAACAGCTCAGAAATAACTACTGCATGTGACCATTGGCTATTGCTCACAGAACCCCATACACTCAGCTTAAATAATGGTCATTGTTACTCCATTTATTGGAAGAAAATTCTAAGTTTCTCCCAAATGGATTTCCTGAGAGGAAAGTAGCAACACTTATGCCTGCAACGTGCTACAGATTTTCTGATGGTATTGTCTATAATACAGTTTTAAGAAAGTACTTTTTAAGGACATGAGTCTCTGGAGATGCAGATCACACACATGAGAATTGCAGACATATTATTGCAATTAACTGAAAAAGAAAATAACAAATACTACATCTATAATCAAAGAAAAATCTTCTCCTAGTTACAACAGTAAGGTTGATAGCTTGATTCCAGGAACCTGATTGTTAAAGAAAGATATAAAATACGTGAATGATAAGAATATTCATCAAAATGCAAATGCAAAGGGTATTTTTCAAAACGAATAATGGTAAACACGAAAAAGCAGCAAGCAGCCAGAAGAAAAAAAAGTCAAGAGGGTCATTAAGGAACACGAATGCACTAATAGTGACAGATGAGGCTGGTATGGCTGAAGGCCTGAATAAGTTATTTGCCTTAACACTCATGGAGTAATTTGAAGCACATCCGTGAGACTAAAATATATTTTCACTGGAGAAAGCGACACAGTGGATGAAATACAAGGCAGATGTTTATTATTCCAGAGCTCAAAAAATAGTTCAGTAATCAAAGCAACTGAAAACTGACATGCATCAGAATGCAAGAAGAAATAAAATAACTTTAAAAGATTTTCACTTTGATTTCTAAGAGCTCATTGATAACAGGAGCAGGGAGAGAGACTTCCAGTGTCTATTTCTCAGTTTCTGGGAAGACCTGTCCACGTGAGACGTGCTTAAGTTACAGAGAAAGGTTTAGCCTATTTTTTTATTAAAATGCCTCCAAATGGTAGTGGAAAAATCCTCTGTCTCCTGATTAGCAAAAAGAAGATGGCAGTATATTCTCTTCAGTCTTCTACGAAGCTATTATAACCAGCAACATAGCAACGATAGACAATAAGCCCATGAAAACTGATCAACTAGCATATATTAAAGTGTCTTGCAAGTTAGTTCCCTAATATACACTTCAGAGCATCTAAAATTAATGGACGTCAGTAAAATAAGCCACTTCTCTCATAGAGCAAAATATCACATTGCCACTAAAAACTACCATGTATAATTTTAAGAAAGATGTATAATATCCTATGGCTTGTTCTAAGGTCCAGGAGGAAAGGCTGTTCTTTACTAAATCTAAACAATACACAAGAATATTCATGAAATAGGTTATGTTTTGGCCATTACTGACAGCAAATACTATAGAAACCAACACAAAGTTCCTTAAGGAAAGAACTATAACAACAACTAGCACAGCAATAACGAATTCATTAAGGGGAATTCAAAATTCCATGTAATTAATTAAAAGATCCTGAAGTCAAAAATAAGGATATTTTTTGTCATGTAGTAATTAAACTAGGATTTGAATTGGCCAAGTTTCACCAAATCCCTATAGGGAAACTATTACAAACGCAAGATAGATTTCTCAACTTCAAAAGTGCACTACGAGACCTTGCACAAAGGTCTTAGTGTACATTTCTATTAGGAGACTGTGACAAAACACAAAGAGTAAGTAGCACAAAACTTTGCAACAGATAATATGACACAACTTAAGTACATCAGGTAGAGGAAAAAAATCTGAAAGGCCTAACGTGCTTGTTTGAACAACAACACAGATACTTGAAAAGAATAAGGACAGCAAATAAATCAATTGCCCCACGGAACTTACACCTTTTCAACAGGAAACATGCTACAACAGCAGAAAAAAAAATGCTAGAAGAGGACTGGAAGTAGCCCAATCAGAAACAAAATGGCTGAGATGCTGACTAGGAGTTTCTCACCTGGTAGCATGGAGTACAAGACAACAGCTTTCACTATTTGTATTCTATTGAGAGAAGTTGTAGACCTCACTAATCTAACTCCAGTGAATTGGCTACAGGAAAGAATAGATAAATTGTAATAATCACAAGATGAATTTTAGGCAAACACTACATTTTCTACTGAAGAAAATTACTTCTTTCTATGAATGAGCAACATCCTTCAGGAGGCATCGTTCACCTGCCAGTCTTTCGAATCACAGTGCTGAGTTGGATTTGAATCTCACAGGTTATTTAAATACAATTTTAAAAGACTTTCAAGCACATTTCAGCAGGAAAGTCATATACTTCCTTATTCTTTGCACTGATTGCACCACTGACCCAAGAGAAATACCTGCTTGAGCGTAAATTCTGCAGAATTATCTTCTTCTGGTTAACATTCTGTATTGCCATTACTATGAAATGTCTTTTTTCTAACCAGGTAGCTATAAGAAAAATTTAAAATCAATCTAACATGCTACAATTAAATGTTATCACAATAAATGAGAAAATTAAGCCAAGACCATAAGGACATCAAGGCTTCTGCAGCACCTTCTCCCAGTTATAGGGACAGAAGAAGAATTGTCATGGATAGGAAGAAGGTAACTTTCCACAGACTCTTGGAATACCAGGAAGTTCAGATATGACTGACTTTACATGCAGAAAATGCATCTTTCCATTACATAACAGCAAGCTGCTGTTCATTGGACTGTATGCAGAGGAGACACCTAAAGGCAGTATCTATCAGGATTTTCTACAATGCTCTTTTATAGTGGGCAAACAGCAGAATCGTATAGAACAGAGAAGGTACAGCTGCTTCAGTCCCACTGTTGTTATTAAATCCTTTCCCAGGTAAAGACTAGGTCATTTGTCCATGGATACATAGCTCATTTCAACTGGGCACTTATTTAAATTTAACCTGAACAGAAGAAAGCAAACATCTGTATTCATCATGCTCCCGTCTTAATTTGTAGCTGGTTTTCTGGCAACAAAGCTTGCCCTATTTACTTGTCCATAATTGCCAGTGTAATGGGATCATTGGTGGATGTTCCCCAGCAGCTTTGCAAAGACCTTTCTCACACTGAGAACTAGCAGTTGTCAGAAACTGTTTTCCAGGAGTAAGGTTCAGTGCAAATCCACAAGGGATGTAGTTGTTACTCACTCATTTAAGGACTTTCTTCCATTAGAACTTGCCCTACGCAGACACTTGACTAGTACTCTTTTCAGCAGAAGTACTATTTCAGTTAGAGACATTTTCTCTGCGCACTGTGTTGGTATGGCTGTCACTTCCATGCAGTAACTTGAAAGATCCAATTGCATTTCCATATATAAAACTGTCTAACCTGACAGGACGCTGTACTTTTTATGTCCACCCACATTTCCTGATGTTTTCACCTTGATTTAGAGCACACTTCTAAAAATAATTTTAAGTTCCGTGTTGCAAGAGGGAAGGGGGACAAAAAATATCTGTGCTTATGACATAATCCTACAGCCTTGCACATGAAAATGACTGATGTAACTCAGAGGAATGGGGAAGCAGTATAGTAAAGCACTCGGGTAAATGCTTTACACAAGTGGAAAAAGCTGCATCTCCCACAGGACTGATTTATGTGAGAGTTAAATTGCTTGCGTGGAGATGTTACACCAGCATGTTTCCTCTCTGAAACAAAACACAATGAAATATAAAGCCTCTCCCACTGTGAGCTAACAAATTTAAATCAGCCTCTTTTGCCTGTTGCTGTGGTAACCAGCTGCAGGAAGGGCTTTGCAGAAATTCCAGGCAAAAACTGTATGAATTGTTTATGTAATCACAGATCTCCATATGAATAAAAATCACTCACTGTATCACAGGAGAGACGTGCTTTACTGGCTGCATTAGCAGAACAGATGTAATACATGACTGATATTAATAAAGCAAGAGACCGAATGTTCGCTATGAATTTCTAAGTTGTGACACCTCGTTACTCACTGTTTGGAGACATGAAACAGCGTTCTGCCCACAGGACCATCGCTGAAGCACATCAAGCAGCATTAAATTCACTCTGAATTTTGTTTATCCTAAATGGTAAATATCTTCCAAAATTACAGTTATGGTTATGTAATTGTGGAGTTCAGAGAAAACACAAGTCCTGGTAAAGGAGCAGCATCAAAGAAGATGCAAACGAGGAAAGTTACAGCTATTTGCCTACAACTGAAATGGAGTATTAACAGTCTTGTACAAGATTTAAGATAATTCATGTTACAGAGAAAACATACCTAATGAGAGCCTTAATGTCAGGAAAGCTTTTGTTGTTTGGTTGGTTGTTTTTAACCTGTGGCTGAAGTGCTTCAGAATAAAGTTTAGAACAGAGAATAACACTTACTAGGCTAGACCACAGAAATTATAACAGATATGGTAAAGAGAAAACACTTCAAAACAGCTTCTGGGGCACTTCACACTCCTATTTTATTTCTCTGCACATTCTGTGGCATAAATTTGTTATGTGGCTATCTGGATTTTGTTGCTGTTGTTTTCCAACCATGCAGCGACACCTTCCAGGTAAGCATCTCACTGAATGTTGTGTTGTTTCACTACTTGCATTTCTTCTAAAGCAGTCAGACCGGTGCACAGGTCACAGGGTTATCTCTCTGCTTTGTATAGCAAGGACATGAACTCCTCACAGACCCCTCGCTGAAACTGGAGTTGTCCACCTCATTAACCCAACTTTCACCGAGAAACAAAGAGCACACATCATTTATGCCTGTACTCTTAAGATGCAAAGCAGCCTGTTTTCTGCTGATTCAATTTTTCTTAGTTGTTTGTTTTTCTGGCTTGTATTGCCTATCTCTTTACTGAGGTGCTAAGGAAACTGTGCTAAAACCTGTTTGTCCCTGTTCCATTTGAAAGCAGAAATCTATCCTGTGTATTTCCAATGGATTTTTACCTACTAGAACTGGAGACCAAACATCCAAGTTTTTCATGAAACTTTTTCATTTCCTAAAGATAAACTAACAAGAATATTTGACAAAAGCACTATGGTAAATATTTTAAAAACTAATGTTTTGTGACAAGTTTGTTGCTTTAAGATGGAAAATACTTTGTACCTGGTACTGTGTTTCCAATAGAGCTGTGGTAGGTCCTGACTGGCTGACAGCTGGGGGCTCCTGGGCTGCTGTTTTGAGGCAGTGGCTGTGCAAATGCTGCCTATGCTCTCTCCACTGCAGTGTTTTCTGCTGCAAGGAACTCATCTCCAACATTGCACAACTGAGACAAGACTTCACTGCACGCTCTTGATCATGATAAAATAAAGCAATGCTAAGTAGTGCAGTTGTACAAGCCACCCTACCTTACAGAGTGCAACAGATGACAGTGCCTGCCTCTTGGTTAAAACTGCCCCATCACTCACTGTAACAAAACAAAGGATACTGAAATACATATTCTTCTGCCAGTTCCCTACCCCTCTTCTTCCTCCTTACCTTGTATGGAGATGTTTCCAGTGCCCTGCTTTATGTACTTTGAAATGATGGTCTAGAAACGGATCTGATCTACTCTGGAAAAATAAAATTTAAGCTAGGACAACAAAAAAAATACTTCTTTTTTTTAAGTGTTTTTAAAATGCATTCTAGGTGGGAAAGAAATAGTATTGATAAAGCCTACTAGCAGATACATACGGAAAAGTAGAATCAGCAACACTATACAAAGTTCTGTCCTAATAGCATTATTACAATTGCAAAACTAAGAGAATGCTTCCTTACTATAATACACAGCCTAATTTAAGCTGGCTATCCAACCTGTAACCTATAATATTCTAAGAATCCAAACATTCCACAAAACATAATGTAAAGCACACTCTGATAATGTTTCCTCCATTAGCTATTCTTGACATGAGGCTGGGAAGAGAAATGGTGTATTTCATCATAATAAAGGGCCCTTATACAGATTATCAGTCTCAGTGAGATTCCTATCACAACATTTTACGTACTACAGCATAAATTTATCAGAGTGAAAGATAACTTCCTCTACACCTTCCCTATAATTATCCCATAACATTAAAGTCGTATAAGACAAGATTTCCCACTATAATAGCAATACAGGAAAACTCTGTGTAGCACTAACAAAATAATTGTTGGTTTGTTCAGATTACACTCTGCAAAAGAAGAGAAACACATAGGATGTTCAAACTTGAAAACAGGAAAGTAGCACTCTTGAACAGCAGCATTTACCATGCATTAAAATGCCGAAATTGGTTTGTCATTAGGAGTAAAGATACTTCATAAACCTAATGGCAAAAACAAAAATTCATGTTCGTGTGCACATTTTTGAGCAAATTCTTTATTGACTGGGAAGAAATTGCAATTTAAACAGTGGAAGAGTCATTTACTTTATCACTTCACTATTCAGCAAACAGCAAAAGCAAGCCTGGGGTATGTGGCTGGAGAGCCAGTATAAGAATTATTGTAATGAAGTGCCCCTGCAGAAACAGATACCCAGATATAACAACCTAAGTCCTGTTATTTCAGCTGCTCTCTCTGAATTTAATTATTTTAATTAAAATCATCAAGAACCTGCCATCCACCACAAGCCAGTTACAGGCTTGTTTCATATCCAAAGACAATGCAGAGCTTCACAATTGAAAAGCAGTGTGGTGCTACAGGATACAACACCAAGAAGAAAAATATCATTGTCCACAAAATCACTCTAAAAACAGAAATGGAGCATAAGATGTATCGGAATAGTATGTACTTGATGTTGTTGTGTGTCATGCAGCAAGTTTCTTCCTCAATCAGGTAGCACAAAGTACTTTAAGATCAAAAGAAAAGCAGTAAGAAGTGGAAAAAAAAAATACAGTAACTCCTACCCTTCCATTTTAAGGCCAAAAGTGTTCTGTGTTTCATCCCAATATATCAAACAAGTCTAAAAAGAACGTACTTCAATAAACAAAATGCTTATCAGGAGTTCTGTCCACCCTCAGAGTCAAATACCAACACCCAAAGCCAAGGAAAGGATGGCACGCTCTCCTAGGCTGCTTTGTAATCCAAGATCAGGGCTTGCAATGCCTTCCTCTTCTTCTGCATTTCTGCCTTGCTTCTGGTGTCTGTTATTAATGTACTGGGATATATCGCCAACACAATACATTGCCTGCCTTGTAGAACCAACTGTCACTACATCCACTGGATTTTATTGCACCTTTCTTTACAGTTGCTTTTAAAAAAGGAGTTGAAGATGATCAGATTCTTACCATATCACAGAAATAACATGCTTTTTATGACATGGCATGGAACGTTCAGAGTGAACATACGATTCAAAGTGAAGAATTAGGGATTTAGTCTGCCAGCTGAAGTATACCAAAAAATAACAAAAACAAACCAAAAACCAAAATAACGGCTTTCTCTTAAGTTTAAAATGTTCAGTTAGCTCACATAGTTAGTGACTCAGCAGTAATCACCTCTGGACACATTCCCACAGCTCCCTGCCTGTAGGAAAATAGAAGATGCATCACACAGACTCTTTCAGTACTTACTGGTTATTCCCACACACACACACACACACACACACACTTCTGTTCCTGGTGGTGAATGTCAGCTTAGATCCTTGCCCTGTTTTTTATTTTATATACAATTAATATACAACTCTACCATGACACGTTTATATTGCTCTTAGAAAACTAAAAACTTGATGAAGGAAAAAAAGCCAAGAGTCACAAGTAACCTAGAGATGACATTTTCTTCAACATTTCCACATGGGTACACTTAAAAACTATTCAGCTTATTACAGGTGGATACAGTAAATTCCATTTTGTTTTCTGACCCACGTGGCACGAGCTGTAGTTTCACACATGAGCTCTGAGGCCTGCAGATATCTTCTGGTTCTGAGACAGCAGAGCAGTGCTAGTTCATTTCAGCTCACGTAAGAAAAATAAAAGTTCTTTTTGCCATTTGTGCTGTATTATAATGCCTTAGAGAAGAACAGAATTGTGCTTCAGAGGGCAACTTTAGAGAGACAGCAGCCCACAGGAGTGCTTTGCAAGAAAACCCTGTATATGAAAGAGGGGAAAGCAGAGTACAGAACTGGCCGTTGCCCAAGGACCTTGCGAAGCAGGAAGGCACAGCAGTGCTAAACAGGGCCATAGGAAAACAAGACAGGAAATATCACAGGACATGCTGAACTGATTTGATTTTCTTATTGCGAAACATGAAAAATACTGTCTGTGGCAGTCAGGCTGCTCAGAGGACAGGTAGAGCAAAATTGTTTGTGAAACAGAAGAATTAACATCATCTTCCAAAAAAGGTTTTGGTGCTTCCTTTTCGTTCCTGGGAGAAAAAACAAAACAACTAGAAGAGAAGCACGTATCTGTGAAACCATCTTGAATGTGTGGCAGCCTATGGTCATTCCACTTAGTGCATCGATCTGCCTGCAGTAACTGCTTCTGTGATGTATTCAATTCACCATTTCACCTATGTCTGAAAGCTGGCAAGAAAGCAACAGCGAAGCCTTGAAAGAAGCACAAAAGAAGTGAATAAAGCAAGGACATATTTGAGAAAATAAACATGTAACGTGCCAAAGACAGATGAAACCACTGGTTAGGATTTCAGCTTGTGAGAGTATTTCTGAAACAACGCCCTGGACTGAAGATGAGCATGCTGAAGTAGACAACAGTGGTATGCCAAACTCCACACAAAGGGGATGGCTCAACTGGAAGTTTGGTCCTTCAAAGCCTTAACATCATCAAGAATTAAACCACAATTTTATAGCAGAACTTTATAGTAGAACTCCTGCATCAAGTCTCATTTTTCAGATGGTGCCTCCTCACCTGCTGACAACCCATACAGTAGCAGCACCATTGGCATACGGCACAGGAACAGACCAATAAAATGGTGATATTGAAATAAGAATATTTTAGTTTCTGCCTTCATAAATTTAAATGAATGTAAAAAGGGAACTCAAAAGCTGTTGACGGAAGCCAGCTTTAAAATTAATTGCAAGAGAAAGAAACGCTGCCTGCATATCCAAAGGCAGCTTACTACAAAACCACAAAGTCAGTTTTTAGCTCTAGATCTTTAATTAGGATTACACTCAGGAAGTAAAAGTATAACATCAAAGCATTAAACTTGGCACATGACATGATAAATCCCATAAGATCACTACTGTCAATCCAAGTAGTGGGTTTTCACTTGAGTCAAGTATTTTGCTATAGCCACTAAACTGCAAGTATTTATTGTCTTGTGCATGTTAAGATGTTGTAGTGGCATTCAGGCTCAATAAAACTCAAAAGCATAGTCCTGAAGTCAAGTGCACTGAACAAAACAAAAACAGCAGGGGGATAGGAAAGCTGCAATTAATGCTGTGGTTCATGTTTAAAAAAAAAAAAAAGCAGGAAAATATGCTTGTAAGTTAAGTTACACTTTTCTCTTTTCCTTTCTATCAATTGCTCGCAGTAAAACAAGTCATAGACTTGAGAGAATTTTGATTCCCACCGCAGTTCCTCAAGTGGGTGGGGAGAAAAAAACTGGAGTAGACAAATCACCTCCACCTTAAGCAACACACCACAGTGCCAGGGAAGGTATATACCTGCTAAGTTACTTGCAGAAGTTCTTTTGCTGGCACCTTCCTCCTTCTCAACACCATACTGTGCTTCCCAGCACCACCTTGAATGACTTGGGAGTTAGTATTCTTTTTACATGTAGAAGTGGTTTTGAACTGGTGTATGAAAATACAACTCCGGAAGGCAGTATAAGCGTGAATAAGGTATTAAGATTTATATTTAAAAGGCATAAGAAGCACTGAGAAGGCAGAGTCCTGAAGCAGGAAGTCCAGCCAAGTTTCATCTCCAGTTAATTTGTAATGAATGGTGAGCCACTGAAATGCCTTTATTTTCTAACTTTTTTTTAACGTTCCATAGCTGTGTGCTGATGTGATTTCAGTGCAAAGTTCTTGGTCGTCTTTCCTGTTTAGTTTTCTTTTTATTTCCAAGAGGAAATGTTACACATGGCATAGGAGTTTTAAAAATTTTAGCATAATGTGCTGAAAGGTATAGTAGACACGTAGAAACATCTGTTTTGATTTCTCCTTATTCAGAGTTTTAGTTAGACGCTGTCCTCCTTATGTCAAAGGTGCACAGGCTGTGGCAGCTGCTGCTGTGTGCCAGCTTGTTATTTCCACATAAGACTGAATGATGCTAACCTTCCAGATGCTAATTTCTCCCAAAAATCCTTCAAGCATAAAGCATGGCAGCCAGCTACTATATTTCATGCAACTGACTAATTCACCAGCTTCTGTTTGACACACATAACTACGTGTATCATTCTCTTACAGGAGGGATGCAGAGGTTAACACCACTTTAAAATAAAAAAAAACTATGGAGGAAGGTGTACCACTAATTGCTGAGCAGCGGTTGTCCATCCTTCTATGGTGAACCTTTTCTTTGTAGAAAGACTTCTTTGTATGTTAAAAAAGGACCAAAGGAGTTAAATAAACATACCAAAAAGAAAAAAAAAACAGAAAACGACAGCTAGCAAAGAGCAAGTCCATAGTTTAGCAGAGTTCTGTTTTCTACCAGCGTTGCCCATGCTTGTACAAAGGAAGTAAAGTTTTCACATGCTGTATATGTGTGTATATATATACACATATATAAAATTAATAAATATTTTAGTAACAGTATGAAAAGCTGATGGAAGTTACCTCCTCAGAAAGCAGCACTGAGAAGAACAGCTTGTGCAAATCTTATTACAGTGCCACTAGGAATCAGGACTGTCAGAAGAGAAAAGTACCAAAACTTCCTTTGCCATTCCATTTGAACTGATTGCCCACAATAGAAACAAACATCTCCTGTGACATTAAGTTGTCATCAGCTTCTGTGATTCCCAGTTCACTCAGCCTTTTCCTGTGCATCTGACTCTTCTTTGCAGAAGCAGCACCAAGTTCACTTACAATTTCATGATTGCCTTCAGAAATCTCAGCTTGCTTATAAAGTTCCAATTCATCAGCTACACACTCAGGTAGTTCTTCTCTGAAGCCTTCTTCGTGTGCTCTCTCATCACTTGACTGCGTAGACTGTGCATACCCTAGATCAGGGAACAATGAGAACGTCATTGCCAAACATGCAAAATAGCCACATCAGTTAAGACTCCCAGAATGAAGTTGTCTTCAATCTTAACATTTGCATACCTCATACACTTGGGTAGCTGTTTAGTGACAACCATATATTCCAAATACATTATATGGTAATTAAAGCAAAGGTTTCCTCTCAAGAGGACTTCCAGCTACCAAGTAACAGTGATACTAGACTGTTAACATACCATACTTGAGACTGTGGCAGTTCTCAAATAAGACATATGAAGAGAAATACAACTGTCACGTTTTATTTACTGCAGAAAACAATTTCTATGCTGGCAGACTGTGCTAACCAGCACGTCTCAGCTCTAGTGCTGAAAGGAAAAACAGAGCAGAGAACTATAAACCAGAAGAGCTGTAAGAGAAGTCATATCTGCTTTCTTGCTGATCAATACTCTTGTTTCTGTACAACCAAGGTAGTTACACAGGCTCTGCTTAGTAGGAAGCATAGATTAGATGCTTAAGGACTTAAAAAAAAAATCTAAGTGTACACACAGCATGGAGCACAGATATTCACAGTATTTATCTGCAGTAAGTCTAATTAAGGAAATTCCATTGTTTTGATAGTTACAGAGATCTACTCCAGCTAAATCAAAACAGACATTGTGAGAAGTTTTTAGAAGACTCACTTCCTAATTATGGAATGCAAAAAAACTTGTGTATACTCGGTTTAAGGGGATTTTTTGTTTGTTTGTTTTTTAATTTATTTCTATCAAGTCAGAGAAAAATACCTGTTGTTCCTTCTGCTGAAGCATCCTTTACATCAGAAGCAACAGTTGGTTTTACCAGGACCACACCATACCCTTCATTATTATGGATCATATTATTGGCCATGCTTATTTTGGGGATGTCAAAATGTTCATCTAAGAAGTTCTATAGAAAGGAAATAGAAATCCAACTTGTTATGTCCACCTAATGGGATGCAAATCATTTCACTTTTAGACAGAATTAGCTCTCTGCATTGGCTAGAATGTTTTGAGTGTATGCAAGTAATGTTGCAAAAGATCTTCTCTTTCTGGAAGGTAAGAAAGAAAACATTGCTTCGGTGTACCAACCCAAGGCAAACATGAAATACCACCATCATAAGATGTAATACACAAGACTTCCACTCTAAGGAAGCAAGGTTACAAGCCAAATTAAACACAAGTTATTTGCACGAATTCTGACAGCTATAAGTTTGTTTGTTTGTTATTAAGTTCAAGAAAAAAAAGTGCATTCTGCCTTAAACTGACCTTAATAAGTATTCCCTCCTTGCAATGGTGTATGCCGTTGTCCAACAAGGTGCACGTACTACCTGGATATATTTCCACACCAGCACCCTACAAGATAAAACTCACTGCAGTTCACAAATAGTTCAGGAATGCTTACAATTTGGCTTGACAACTCCATGGTTGATCTTGGTGCTCATTCATTTATCTGCACCACTCCAGCTTCATAGCTCCATTAACTTGAACAGCAACATCAAACATGGAGGCCCCACAAGTAATGCTACTGTTACTAATCTATAAAATTACTAGCAAAGAATAGCTATGCATCCTTTTATTGCTTTCTTACTCTTTAGCCATCCACCTCAACACCCAAAGCCCTATCATCCTCCCAAGTGTGCTAATCAGAGTTCAATTCTGTATTTATCTGTAAGAAAAGGATAAGGCATCTAAAAAGGGCACTTCATTTGTGAAAGAAGGATTAATGAGAAAGTTATTTATAGGCAGAGGAAAAAAAGAAACACAGAAAACCTCTTGAAAGGTACAGCAGCACATGAATCAGTTCAACAATGCAATAATCACTGTTTCATAGATAACCCATGCATGAGATACTTCATTGGATGCTACTGAAGACCATAAGATCCCTGGGAACAATCTCTTACAATATAACACCCAGCTGTTCAAGATGACCTGTAAAGGGTCTCACAAGAGGGAGAGAAACCACTCCTTTATTGAGAGTATTATTTCCTAGCACAACTCTTTATTTAAATTTAGGACATGCCAGTTAAAAATTTGTTCATACCTTGGCACCATACAGATCTGAGTTCTTCATTAATAGTTCAGCTGAAGTTCGTACAGTTATGCCTGTAGTTTCACACTGTAACACACAATTCTCTAAAGTTGTTTTCCCTTGATGAACATCTACATACACACACATAGCAAACATTGTTAAATGAATCATACATGCAAAAGCAAATCTACAGGTAGACAGATTCATAACATTGTTACAGTATGTCAAAATGACCATTTTAATCATATCTTATGCAAACTGTACTGATTTGCTCAGGCATAGTTTGAGCTCACGGTATTTTGACAGGATAAGCAGAAACACTACAAATGAGCACTGATCAAAAGATTAGCCTTAACGGGTTTTTTTTTGGTTGGTTGGTCTTTTTTTGTTGTTTTTAAAGTGTCAGCTCAGTTTGAGCGTGCTGTCAGAAAACAAGTTTCTCAAGTCCATATTAACCCTCAGCGAAGAGCTGTTCAGTGCTGGGAGTTCTTTGTAGCATGAGAAATTATTTCCTTTTCCAGGCAGCCTGACACAGTGAAACCTGAGCTACTGCTGCAAAACCCAACAGCAAAGAACTCAAGTTATCTTATCCAAGATTATCTTACCCAAAAATTAAGCCTGAGTGCTACAACTTGAAAGTTAAAACCAGTACTGGATTTTCTTTCTCTTTTTTTTTTTTTTTAATCACAGAAGATTTTAAAGAAAGTCACAGAAGATTCATAAAAACATTAAAGTGCTTTTATACTTACTTAAAATCCCCTCCACAGCATCATGTTGAACCAACTTCAAATTGGAGATCTTTATATTGGCTCCTGTACAATCTACAAAGTTGTCTCCTTTCCCTTGCTTTTCTATCACAATGTCATCTGGCAGGCCATAGCCTTAAAGCAGGGGTGAAAGTTTGATGAGTAACTGGTAAGAATAAGGTACACTGACAGACATTCACATTAAATAAGAAGGGCTTAGAACTTGAGGTTGGATATCTTAAAAAGTTTTTTATCCATTGGCCAGGCCACAACTTACATCCTATCTGCACTATGGTCTAATGCACTATGGACTTAAATAACCCAAAATTCCAAGTTACCCTCTTTAAATGACATTAAATGCCAAATTATTTTTGCCAGTTGAACAGATGTGTAACAGAGATCACATTTGCTGAGATCGAAGTTCTCACTCCCCAGAGCTGCAACGCTATGGAGGGAGATATAGTAACAAAGGCCACATGAAAACCTGCAGTTGGCTTTCAAAACAGGTAAGCACAGCCAAGCAGGGGCTCTGAGGAAGCAGTCACTACCACAGTGTAAGGAAGCAAAAGGAATTCATGCTATAGTCTTAAGTTTCACTCAGCTTTCCTGTTTAAATGAAACCTGGGTCAAAACGACATGTTCCTGTGTTATATGGACTTCCAGATCAAAAAGGAACTTTCAAAAGCATATGCCACCACTGATTTATTAAAGCCATCCACACTTGCCAGCATTCAAACCCTTAAAGGGAAATTTATGAGCATGTAAAGCTTTTATTGCTTGTCACTGGCAAGAATCATGATAAGGAAAGCAGTAATGCAACATCTATTAAAGCAGCATGAGTCCTATCATTTTCTGAACACACACACACAAGCTTAGATAAGAAGGGCCCGTACAGGATGCTAGCTTTTAACCAAGTACATAAATAAATACTCTAATGTGCATGTAGAAAGGTTGAAAAAAAGCCTTTGAACAAGAGCTGAGAGAAAGTTTTAGAGACAGCAACTGAAGGTAGTTTAGTAAGTGATACTTCAGCACACTACAGTAGCTAGTAATCTTTTTCTAGGGCTCCTAGAGAGGAGGCAGCAAGGGGCAGTTTACTTCAGTATGTAAACAGTGTGCACCCTGGGACTCTAAGTGGCAGATCCTGTTTAGTTATACACCCCAAAAGAATGAGGTTATTTACTATCCAAGGCAGGAGTTTTAGGAAAAATTGTCCAGACTACCCGCAGACCTCCTAACCAAGGTTTTGGCCTGCCTCACCTATGAAGCAGCAGCTCTAGCAATAAGGAAACTATTGAAAAGACAAGAAATAGAGAGGGAATGATTCATCAAGCACTGTTCAATACACAGCCAGCTCAAGGTTGTACACTCTGCCTGGAAGTTAAGCAACAGGAGCTAACAGCAATTGCCATCCCATAACTCTGATCACAGGTATTAGGATTGAGGTACAGCTTCTCTTCCAACTCCAACTATTGTACAAGCTGCAAAGTTATTTGGTACCTTTGCTACATACCTTTACCAAGTACTTAAGTTATCCTTACTATAATTTCCTGTGTTACAGCTTAAACCTTGCCCAGTTCTCTGACATATTTCTTTTTCCTCATACTTTCAACCATAGCACTGGTTTGCACATGCATGGAAAAAAATAAAACCACTACTAAGCAAAGCAATGTTATATCTTTGGTGAGTCACAACTTCATTGCAGCTATATCCAGCTACTCAGATCAGTGCCAGCAATTTTTTTCTTGATGCTCTTACTTCAAATGTTTTCAGCTGCTATTGCTGTTATAAGAACTTCTTTAACAGAAGTCCATGTAAGAAGATTAAGCACCCTGACATATTCATTATTCAGAGTGTGGTTTGTACTAAAGACACATTTACATGCCTTGCTTCTTAAAATAGCATAGGTCATTCTTTAATGGGAGTGCTATTTTACCATTTGCATTACTGTTTCCTCAAAACTATGGAAGAAGTTGTCATAAATACCAGCCCACAAATCCATTTTTGCAAGCAAATCAAACAGTTTGAGGTCCTTTAACCAGCACTGTCCATCAGCACACAACTCTATATAAATCAAACATACAAGAGAAGGGCAAAAGAGAAAGTGATACTTGTAAGAGAAAGGCAAGAATATAATCCCAATCAGCAGGAAATTAAACTCCCAGCCTTTCCCATAATGAAGTTTTGACAAGATAAAATTACAGCTGAAGAACCTGAACAGCTGCACAAACCCCAGTGATACATAGACTATTATGTTACGACAGCATGCAAGCCTAAAGCAGGGAAATTATGCTGAGAAACTAAGAATTATGAGGAATAGATAGCAGCATAACCTAGACAAGGCAGTAGCATTTGAAACAAATACTTGGAGAGAAAAATAGAATCACATATGACGTGTCCACTTCTACAGAACAAACAGAGACTAAATCAATAGCTCTTTCTATCCAGGTACTTGATATAATGCACAGATCTACATCAGCAGGCCACACGCATAGCTGATACAAATACCATAAACTGAGATGACAGAACTTGGCTTTTTCCCCTCTGCATTGACCAGGGCTATCTGGCTATTCCCTCTCTGAAGTAGATTAAGACATGTAAAGGAGAACAAGAACCCAAGAGCCTCCACCAAGTACTCAAAATGAATCCTCTCAGAATGATCTGTGCTTGTTAGATGTGAAAATATATAATCGTGTTCCTGTTGCATAGAAATATAGGTACAATATCTAGCTCTATAGGTAATATTACTAGATATAGTGCCAGTGTAATTCAGACAAATAGAAGAAAATAACTTTGCTATTCATCAGCAAATCTTGAAGCTTATTAGCAGAAATAACTGTTGTTAATGAAAGACTGTACTCCATCCTGAAATAGACAGCTCTACAAGCAGAAATAGGAACACTCCAAAGTAAAAAGCAAATACCCAAGTTAAGCTCCACCAAATAAAAAGAAAGTCTTTATGCATAGCTAGTTTAAGAGCCTGGACTCTCCCCTTAATGAGCTTTCTACCTTCTATTTCAATAGAATCAGCAATGCAGAACATGCCGTCTACAACATAATGACCAGGACAGATGATGACAGTGTCTCCTTCATAACAAGCATTTACAGCTGCCAGAGGATCATTGTGGAACTGTAAAAGACAAACAACATAATCAGCTTCTGAAAAAAAAAAAAAAAGCTATAAAATAGATGTATTTATGCCCTTAAACTTGTTCTTTAATTAAATGTTGCTGCCTTTGCCTGAAAGAAATCCTTTATAAGGGCACCAATACCAGGCCATTTTTACTTTGAATTCCAGAATCATAACACTCTAGACAAAAACAGCCTTAAAGCATTCCTTTGTGTTATGTCCATTCCATGAGAAATATGGGGCAGAGTGGCAGATTGAAGAGCAAATGCACCGGAAAGCAGACCTCAATATGGCCTGGGTTCCAGGCCAACATTTGAATTCTGCTTCAAGTGACTTGCCGTGAATTACATGAAGAAACATGACAGAAGGGGAAAAAAAAGTCAATTAAAGCAAAGAACTCAGCAATTAGATTTGAGCTGGTCCAAACACTGAAAGAACCCTATTTCTAGAGCAAGTCATTCCAGAACAGAATTCAGTATTAATAGTGGCAAATAGTGGGTCCACATGGTTCTTTTTCTTGAAAAAGACTTCAGTACCTAAGGAGTGCAGGCTGATATCCTTCACAAACATTACTGAGCAATTCTGCATGAAAGGATAACAAATAGTACAGAAAAAACGGAGTTTATTGCCTCCTAGCAAATTCGAGGATAAGCGCTGTAAGAGAATTTTCCAATTGCCAGAGAAAATCAGATTTATTGCCCCAAAGCTAATAGAGAATGCTCCATTTGTGTCTGCTTTGCCCACCTGCAATTCATGAACTTGATCAGAACACAGCAAGCAATTTCATTCGGGCCCAAGGACTATAGACTATTCTAAATGCTGAAGTGCAAAGTCCTAGCTGAAGTCACTAAAACTTACTGTTCTAAATAAGTAAGTTTCCTGCATAGAACCACAGCAACAGAATGACATTTCCTTCTTGAAACCCCAGATCACTATCAGCAACTCAAAAGACACAGGTATCTAGAGCTTAGAGTATTACTCCTTCACACATTTCATTATGGAATTACAACAGGTTTATTTCCTATACACTGGAAGGACACTGCTCACAGAGTAATCAGCAAACAAATTAAGAGAAATTACTTGCAACTTTCAGTCTTATCATTTATTAAATTACAGTTCTGTTTCTGGACTCAAAAAATAGTAATGTGCAAGTGTATCGTCTTTCATGTACACAACACCTTCACATTGTTTCTTGAGTAGGAAAAAAAACCATGAGTGAACAGACAATTGCTGTTACTTTACCTGTATTTCTAGTTCTTCACCACAAGACTCAGGACAAAGTTTGTCCCTTATCAAAGACTGCAAGAGACTCGCCATCACAGTTGAGGATACAACATGAGTGATCTTGATACCTGTTGGTCTCTGCCCTTTAGCTTGGAGACCACTGTATTTTTGGTAACCAAACACATACCTAGAACAAGGAACAAAGCCATCAGTTAGTTCTTCAGTAAACAACACTCTACATGAGGTTTCCCCATCAGGGCACTCCTTCCATCAAACCCACTAAGTACCTCAGCAGAGGATTCTCAATTAGTTTTAGTTTTTGTTTCAAGTGCTCTACTTTCTCATACAACTTCAGTCCCTCCACCATGGAGACATTTTCCATTTCAGAGTCTGAATCACTGCTTGATATGTTGTTCCTCACATTTAAAAACTTCCTGTAGAGTTCTTCACACTGAGACAAGTAGTTGTGGTAATCAGCAACAAGACCAGAAGGCACACGGTGCTCAAGGATGTCATAATGCCTGCAATTCAGAGCAAGAGATGAGCGTATTTCCCATTTCCAATTTTGAAAGATCAAATACAAACCCAGAGAAAATCTGAGGCATTCTGTATCAGTGCTGAAGTTAAAATTCTCAGTAGTCTGCATCAAACCAAAACCCTCAGACACATACAAATATTTTACTTTCTTCTCTAAATAATCTCTCATGGCAGACAGGTAACGGTTGTAAGAAACATACTCCAAAACAGAAGGTACAACTTCTAAGTCAATTAGAAATCAACGTTAGCCTACTTTTCAAGCATTTATTGGAAAGCCTGAGAAAATTACATCTAAAGTAGATGAATAAGCCTATAATGTGAAGTCTCTATCAGGAGCAACCTAAACAATAACCTGGACAAAATCTCAGAATGAATACGGCAGTATCTGCATGAGATAAAGATCTGAAAGAACTGCATAGGAAATTTTGTGCCATCCCGTAAGTATCTTCTACAAATGAAATTACAGGGCAGGAAATGCCAGCCTCAAGTTGCATTAAGATTAAGATACCCGCCAGCTAGAAAGTGCCAGGCAGCTACATAGAACTTATCATGGTCACTAAAAAAAGAAAAAGAAATGCTGGACAATAATTAATAGCATAAAACAAAATAAGATTTAATACTCTCATTTTAGTAGAGAACCAACTTAACACAGCATAAATAACTCTACTGAAGAAGCTGCATGAGATAAGGCCAAACCTTCACGGTTCAAAAGATTTTATTATTTTTTAAGTGGTGCATTTAATGAAGAAAAGAGCAAGGAAAAAAAATCTATAATCAGAGCAGTAAATAAGTATGCAGTTACAATAAAGAGGATATAAAGAAAAAGCCTCACAAGATTTTGGCAATGCAGTCAAAGGCAGTAGAATGTTAATGCAGCATGATTCAATGGAAAAAAAAAGGATTTATAGCAGTGTAGAAATAAAATATTTGATGGAAACTAAAAGTTAAACATAGCTTGGCCCTGAAATGCATACTTAGCTTTAGGGCTGCCCACTATGAAAATGCATAAAACTTGATCTTTATTTTTTCTTCAAGCTTCAGTTAAACAGTTCATATTACCTGCCTCAGAAAAATCAGTATACTATCTTAACACCACACATAAATTTATCTGTTGTGATTGAAAGAGTGCACACCAGAGGTCTGTAAAGTGTAAAGCATTACATGTTTCCATGCAGTTTCTGAGTCAACACACAAGCACTTCAGTCACAACACAGGAGGGCACTCACATCAACATAGCTTGGAGGATAGGCTTTGCATTAAGTATGGTGTGGGAAATAAAATAACATTTACTTCTCTACTTGAAGATGTTGTTTAACCATTTTGGACCCCAAATAAATCAACACAGATGAAGACAATCTCTCTTGGCATACAATTGCATTCTAGTTAATTCCATGCAAAGACTTCATAAAGATCCAAAACTTCAACAACAGAATAGCCACGTGTTGCAAGCACACAAATATAAACGCTTAACGAACATTTACAATTCCTAATTTCCACATAGAACACTTTCCTCTAATTTGTATGATCTCTTAGAAATCCAAGCATATCAGAGTTCTCAAAGCTCAGTGTCCTGTTAGAAAGAGAGACCCATCGCCACCTTTACATCATAGGTAATGATACTAATTTCCTTTGTAAAGCTCATGCTATACACTATATTCTAGCACATAACGTTATGTTCTGAAGAGCATTTCAGGGTTAGCTGTAAATATTTGCTGATGTAGCTCCAAAGCATCATAGCAGTATCAGACCTACATCTGAATGACAAACTCATGCTTAGTTATGCTATGTTTAAAATAAAAGTGTGCTTGGGTTATTTAACCCCCTCAAGCATGTAACCAGACTGTGTCCTCACGCACTGTACAGTTTCCATATAACCAGATGGCACTAGAAAAATAAAATCTACCTTCAGGAAACCTAATGCCAACTAATCCCAGAGAGAACAGAAATGCACATAATCCTCCTTCATCAGGATGAATGATTTACAAGTTTTTGTTTACATTCTATTCCATTCTGGTTCTTACTCTATGCCCAAAGGTATGAGAGCATTCCATGCCAGCTTTAGATAGGGTTACATTAGTTACTCCTGAAAGTCTTAAGGAGGCAATAGCTGGATTTGGAGCGCCATCTGATGGGAGGTTAGGGATTACAGAAAAAAAAAACAAGGGTTCAGCAATCAAGTGGCAACCTCAGTTGTACACTCCTATAAGGAAATAGAGCATCAGACAATGTCTGATACCAGAACAGACTTGCTTTAATTCACTACTGAAAACATTCCTTTGAGATCTATGCACACCACTATTCCCACATCACTCTTTCCTGTGGTTCCACCCAATAACACAAGAAGTGTTGCACTTACAGTCTCAGTCGAGGCTCAACACACCGCACAAAGTAATCAAAATCATCCTCCTCCTCCTCATCCCAGGTCCTCCAGATGCACTCATAGAAGAACCTTTTGAAGCAAAGTAAGCTTTTAAACACAATGGAGGCCACATTTAACCAAGCAGGGACAACAGCACTAGAGATACAGCTGTAATTGGTTTCAGAATGCAAATGAAAACACTCTTTCTCCAATTCCACGTCACCCTCCTGTAAGCCATTTAGTAGACACAGCAGATGTCATTTTGTATGAAGAGTTTGAATTTGTATTTATTGGATCAAAATCCATAACAGCCTGAATCCCTCTGACCTCCATCAAGAGACTGAGTGAGTATGAGCTGGATTTAAAAGAAGACTTGCACAAGATTCTGAGGCTCTTTGATTATTCAGTTTTGGCCAGGCATCCATCCACTAAGCTCTTTCTCGCCACAAGAAGTTTGCCACCTTTATGATACACGCTACTGAGCAATGGTCAGCAGAATGAGTCTGTTCTCAGATAAATCCACCTCATTTTTGTGTGACTGCCTTCAGCTACTGAAGACAAACAACCTTCCTCTGTGATCAGAGCCCCCACAGCCCTCATGGTACCAGTCACGATATTGGCTGTGGAAAGCTAGACACATAGGGCTGTCAGCATGGCCACAAGAACTCAGGACATGACACATCAGATACAACCAGACTGCAATCGCTCGACACAAGAATTAGCCCTAAAGCAGTTTCCTACCTGACATGCTCCACAGCTAGTGCCGTCTGATCAAAGTCCCCCGACTCATCATACACAACCCACAGCTCCTGCAGTGGTATCCGACGCTCCTTCAGCTCCAAGAGTTCCTGCATGCATTCCAATGTAAAGGTGCTAACCTGTGACTCACATAGGAAAGGCTCACAGAGCTGCACAACTGCCTTCAGAGCTGAGTACTCCACATCAACAACCTGTTGGAATGAACACCGCTTAGAATTTCTCTATGCAGAATCACAGATACGGCTGAGGAAGGTGAACATGATGCATACCACCCAGCAGACATCATTAGGTGCCAGCTTACCCACATAGATCAACACACTGAACATATTACACCAAAGGCAATCTGGTCAGCTGAAATGATAATCCCAGAAATGAACTCCTAAGAATCAAAAGATTTGGAGTCATCTCTTTGACATTCAGAACCAGGTTCAAAAAGATCTCATAAGATAACAAGGCCAGTAAACTGCTTCCCAAATTGGTTTTAAAACAGGAAAAATAGGATCTTCAGGTTCAAACAAATCAGTGCTTTATAGTTCTCCTAGACTCTTCTGGGGCTCATTTTCCAAAGCATCCACAAGATACAAACCATCCCATGAGTTAATCGGCAAGCTATTTTATCACTAATTTTGCTGAAAAGATCAAAAGATAAAGTTTTTCCCCTCTGAAAACATGTAACAGAAGTTCAAGCTTGAGTAAATATGCCAGGTTTGCACAAATATGAAAGACTCAGATACTGGCAGGCCTAAAAAAGAAGGATCCCAAACATGCAATCCTCCAGCGGGTCTACAATAAGAGCTATTGTTAGTATCAAAGTCAATTAGACAGAAGAACGTTAATGATAAGAAGAACTTAGAAGTGACCACAGCCTGGTATTTGCAAAGACTACCTCAAGAGCCAGCTCTGAACAAAGCACTTATCCCTTCTATGCCCACCAGGCTTAACCTTACAGCACGTCCATGCTGACTTGGACTCCTCCTCCTTATTTCAAGGATTCCTTTGAGAACGCTGCTTCCTTTTAAGCACAGTCCTCCCAGGAAATATTCAGATACTAGAGAAGATCTCTGAAACTAACCCACATGGTGTGGTTTTGCTACAGATTTCACACAGGGATGTTATACAGGCTCTATATTGCCACTCTGAGGTTTCATATCATTTGCCCAGTTCTTGAGAAGCTCAAGAAAAGGTAAGTGATTATGCAGTGCTCGAGCACACAGAAAGCATAAATGCTGTACAAACATTTTGGTTTAGCACCGATAAACTTATCTCGCAAATAGCAATCATGCTCTATATGCTCTGCTAAGAATTCCAAGTCCAGAAAACCACAGATGACATGCTGACCACATCAACTTTATGGAACTAGATGCAGCTTATTCTCAAGATAGCAACTCCAGTTTATTCAGAATTGTGTCTCAAAGAAAACGAAACTCAACTGTCCCACTGAAAATACTGTAGTTTAAAAGCAGAAGTAAACTTTAAGTAGCAGACAGCTAAATTCCAAGGTTAAATTACATGATAAAGCAAAAAAATAGAAAGCCTACCTAGTGCTTAATTTTCTGGAGTTGTGACATGCTGTAGCCCTGAACAGCTCATTCTGAGCAGCAGTGCCTCACTGCCATAACAGTCTCTCATGCAAGTAACAGATCACAGGATCCAACCTCATGCTTTTAAGTAAAGAAAGCACACCAGTGTACAAAAATAGTGTTTGAGAACAAGGACTCTTTTGTAAGGAATTCCTATTGCTTTAGTCCTCACTGGCAATTACATACAAAAAACGTACTATTTTCTAGCAGTTCATAAACCTCAAAGATAAGTGATCTGCCTGTTAAAGAGGTAGATGACGTTAGTGGGGGACAAATGTCTGAACAACCACATTCCATTTACCTCAACGAGGACCTCAAACACATTAGTGCGCCACACAGCCTGCCATCCCGACGGCTCAAGGACCTTCTCCAGGTACTCAGCTGTGAATTCTTTCACCTCGGAAGCTTTGCAGTCAGCTAAAACAAAATGGAAGGCAGTACATTTATGCAAAAGAAGAACGAAAAGTCCTCCATGAAGAATGAAAAGCACTAAAGGTTTCGACAGCAGGGCTGCTGCGTCTGTGCCTCATCTCAAGGAGTCCCACTGCACACAGAAGAGTTCTAACAACACCAATTAAAACCAAGCACAGAGCCCAGCAATAGCACTTTTTCCCTTCAGACGTTCACATTGTATTTACTGATGTTAAAGCCATTACCTCCTGGGCCCATCAGCCAGAGCAGCTGAGGTGACAGCATGGCAGCCCAACACCAATGACATACACACACCATGTGTGTTCCAGTCCTCTCTATTAAGAGTGAGCATTTCACATGGAGCTGACTCCACATAGAGCAAAAGCCTTAAGAAACCCGGCCCCATATTCTTTCCTTACTGAAATCACTTACCCAAAATATAATCCTGGTAAGCTTTAAATCGCTCATAAAACAAAAGATGATCCGTGCGAAAAATATCAGGGAACAGCACACTGCCATCTGGCACGGCCCTCCCCAGGGCGCTGCCCGGCTTGTCACGGCTTCCATAATCGCTGCAGGCGTCCTCGTCCTCCTGGGTGGGAGCTGGGGGAGGAGTGGGAACACAGCAAACCCCGCAGGCCGTCACGTCCATGCAATCATCGCTCGCTGTTCCATTCCCAAACAACTCCCGCCCGGCCCAAGATCCCCCACACGCCTGCTTTCCGTAACAAATCTTACAACGCACCGCAAAAACGCTGAAATCCACGCACTGAACGTTACGAGGCGATTTTAACCACCAAGTATTACTTCAGAAGCGCTACGACACACGCCCAGAAGGCCGTGCCCGCACCGCAAATACGAACTTTTTCCTGTAGAGCCCAAATTGTGCAGCTGCGGTAGCAAACCGGAACGGGAACGGGAACGCGAACGCACGCGTCGCAGCCCCCGGGCCGCTCTGCCTGCAGCTCCCCGAGCCCCAAGGGGTGCGGGCCCTACCTGGCTTCGCCTCCTCAGCGCCTTCCTGCAGCCCAGCCTCGCTCCCGCCCGGCAGCCCCAGCCCGGCCATACCGCCCGCTCCGCGCCGCCGCCCGCACAAATTTCAAACTCGCCGTGCTGCCGCCCCGCGCGTCACGGGCAGCGCCCGACTCCCATTGGCTGCCGGGCGGCGGGCGGCGGCCGGGCCGTTGCTCTGAGGGGCGGGCCCGGGGGTCACTATGAGGTACCTACGCTGAGGAACCGGGCGCTGAGACGGCGGCGTTTTGTAGTGCTTGGCCACAGTATGAGTCGGATGCGGTGTATCTGAAGCACTCTGGCAATGTCAGCCTTAGCAAGAAATAAAACTGCCGGGTTAGCCGCAAAACAAAGCAAATGGAGTAAAACTTGGATGCGGGTCAGTGCGCAAGCCCAACCATCAGCCCCCGTAAATGCTGCTTTTATAGGCTGCAGGGACACAACGGGATTTCTGCTCAGAACTGAATCTTACCCTCAGAGATATGCCAGAGTCACAGCGTTCCTGCCAGTAAAACATGGCTCCTCGGCAAAGGAAAGGCAGGCAGAACGTGCACAGTAAGCCAACGCTCACGTCATGGCAGACTTACCAGCAAAATATTTGTTCCTGTCTGCAGGAACAAATTTACCCTCAAAGAGGGGCAAATGAGACTGGCCAGCAGCCTCCCTCCTCACGTTCAGCAGCAATACAGCTCATTCCATGCTGGTACTTTGCTCCTGTTTAGTGCTGTGTCTGCTAGAAGGGTCTTCTGGAGCAGATCCTACTGTGGCTATTGAGATCATGAATCTGAGAGTAATGTTTCCATAGGTCCAGTAAGGATTAAATTCCAAACAAAGTAAGTAAGGTTAAGCTAAGCAGTTGGAAGATGTTCGTATTTTACAGAGTGGGTATTTGGCAGAGATGAAGTGACTGGACGTCACTACAGGAGCTGAGGACAGGGAGCAAATAACAACAGACAAGAAACATGAGGATGCTCCAGCAAGAATATGCAAACCTGTGTGCAAAGCAGTTCAGAAGGAAAAGATCAGTGTCCTGTGGTGGAACACAGCCTGGCAGGTTTGGGACAGAACAGGTGATGTTCATACAGCACACCTTTGTCAGTACTAGGCGTGCAGAACTGGTGCTCTGCGGAGCTGCTCCTGGAAACCCCACCATTTCAGATCAAAACAGAAGAACTGGCTTGGCCCACGATTAGCACCACTTTAGTGAGCATAAGAGTACACAGCAGAAATCTTAAAGTGAAGAGGATTCATTTTTCCTCCAAACAATGCCATTAAAGTGTTTTTTTTTCCTTTTTTTAAAGCCACAACTGCTTTAAAACAGAAACGGCCACGAGAGGGCTGTCTTAGATCTCAAACAATATCATTAACCAGCTTAGCTTCCAAATGTCAGCACTAAAAAGGATTCATTTGTTTTCTTTTGATATCTCACTAGTTTTTAAAGGAAGGAACACCATGGTGAAACAGCTCCCACGTGTGCCCAGGCAGCATGCACCTCACAAGCAGTCACATCACAGCAGCTCCTATGCAGGTGTCATAAACATCAGCCAAACACTTTTCTCAAAGGCTGCTGTAACACACAGCCCTGGCTCAGGGAAGCTGCACGGCAGACAGCTGCTGAAGATTGCTATATGCACGTCAGCCTGTGACCCCTGCGGAGCAGGGCTGCCATGCAGTGGGAAATAAATTGCTGGGGAAAATTCTGCTGAGCTGTTGCTTCAGACCTCCAAAGTGTGAGCCTGATGGCTGCCAGTTATTAAAGGTAAGAGCAGGCAGTTCACCGGGCCAGGGCGGCCCTCAATTTTAACAGTGAGGTTATGAAGAAAAAGCATCTGTCCACAGAAATTGATGTAGGATACAAACACACCTGGATGGTTTGGACCAGAACTTCATTATGTGCCACTGATCTCATGGAGCAGTGTCTGTTCATGCAGCCTGGAAAGTCAATTCCAAAGTTAAAAACCTAAAGAAAAATAGCAGTGTTTTACCCGGTGCTCCTATCCAAAGAAACAACATCTTTATTTTAACTCACTGCTGGATGACAAACCCCTCGCCAACATAAGTGGAACTCATTTGAGAGCACAGACTGTTTCTTCTTTAAGGTGACTTAAAGTAATATTTTCCTTACCTCTCATTACAAGGCAACCTTAAAATACAACAAGCATCAAAAGATCAAATTATATTATTACATGTAATGAAAAAAAAAGTTAATATAAGGCTTATCAATCTGAAAATGTCTATCAGATACGTGTGGAATATGGAGACAAGCCAGCACAGATTCACAGTGATGGGAAAGAAACAATAAAAAGGCACAAAATAAAAGAAATCTAAAAAAAAAAAGGTACATAAGGCAATACAAAGTCTGCATACATTTCTGTTCTTGACAAAAATTCCTTTTGTTACCATGGCAATAATTTAATCTCCTTAGGCTTCCATTTGTCTATCATAAAATTTAGACAATATTTTTTTACTGCATGTGCTTGATTAACTCAATTGTGAACCACTTATAATATCTATGATATAATAGATATAATATCTAGGGATGAATCGTGCCATGTAACTGTAGACTGCTGTTAATTATTTGGGTTATTAGCTATAAAGTATGTTCTTTGACAGGTATTTCATCATTGTAAGCCTAAATAAATCAAATCTAACCAGAAAAGCAATTGAACTTTTGCAAACCTCTATAGCTTCATTGCTTCATCCCCTCAGAAAGTCAGATCCAATTCATGGGCTTTTTAAAGGACTACTTCGGAGCTTCACATATGAGCTCTCTCTTCATCCAAATGTTTACATCTATCAAAGATGGAGCTGTATCACTGTAACCAATATATCTTTGAAAGTCAGAAAAATTAGAGCTCAAAATCATTTGCTTCCATTACTGCTTGACTTTATGAGCAGAGGATGTTTTCTGAAGTGCTTTTTCTACTATAATTTAAGTAGTTTTCAGAATATCCTCAACACTGGCTTCTTCAGAAATGTGCTTCATGTACTTAAAATTGGTCCAACAGACATCTTATTTCTTAAAACTACAGGAACAGCATTACAGATTAGGATTTTTGTGTTTGTAGGCACCTCTTTTCTTGCAATTCACCTAAGGAGTTTCAAGATTTATGCTACTTTATCTGCTGCGTATTGACTTTCTCTTAACCACTAACATGCCTGACATTGCCAACTGCCTCATTTTCAGAATGAGGGATATTCACTCTAGATAATGACTTTCAGGAGGAGGCTGCATAACAGGAAATTCAAGCCCATGCAGATTACTTAAGTAAGACTCATCTACAATGCAGGTGCCATCAGCCATGCTCCCTTAGCACTGGAAAGGCCACCTCTCCAGACAGACACATTGCTCCCTGAAGGAAGGCCAGAAAAGAGCTAAATCCCTTTTGCAGATGTTTCAGTGTTGTTCCCAAGAACTCAGTAGACTGAGTGCCACAAGGTGTTCTTCAACTGACTACAAAGATGCAACAGGAACAAAACCCATAATAAAATGTTTTCTTTCTTCAGACATGGACAACAGCAAACGTTAAAACTGAAGTTGAATGTTGATGGGAATAAATAACAAATTTGGGCAAAACCAGAAATTCCCAAGAGGATTCAGCCTTCTGACTAATACTGCAAGGATTATTTATCAGGCATTGCGCACTGCACAACACTACGAATGCTGTATTTTGCCATATTACCATCAAAATTTTCCATGGGCCTGAATTCATGGATGGTTGGACTGGGTGATCCTGTGGGTCTTTTCCAACCTTGGTGATTCTATGATTCTACGATTCTATAAGAACAGGCATCACTGCTGTCAGTGACCCCTTAACTTTCTGCCCCCGGAGAGCTGCTGACCACATCTTAGAAAGATAGCAAAGATGCAGTGATTAAAGATAAGGATGAAATCACAGTTACTGCAGATGCAGAACGCAACAAATCACTAGGCATAATCACATCAGGAAGAAGGCATGCTTGAAAAGAATGAAAATTGCTTGCTCTGTTGATTTCAGATGATCACTGCACCTCCTCATTCACTGTAAACAAAGCAAAATAAAATTCACTAGAGATGCAAAAGAATGCAGCTGTTGGTGATGGGATATTATCTTGTTGTGATCAATGCTTCATTTCAGTTCAAATTTTGAACATGGCCATTTAGAAGTTATTCTCCCATGATTTTGTTGTATTTCAAGTGCTTTAAGTTCTTTTTTGTCTGTAATACAGCTGTGCCTCTATCTTGAAGAGGAAAATATAGTAACGATGGCTCTCAGGTCTTAAAAATTAGCTACCCAAGTGTGTCGGAAAAGAGATCAATTAGCATGAAGAGATTTCTGACAAACACTTGTCAGTGGGCTTACGATTATGTCTTAGCAGATGGTAGTTTGAAAGGCTGCAGCTATCTGAAGTGTGCTGCTTCAGCTGATAGTCAGAACAGTACCAGGCAGCCAGTTTGCTTTGGACGTGGTAAAGCAGAACTAAGTATGCACAGTAACACTGGAATTTTCTAGATGCTTTTCTGTAGTTGACTTCATTTTCTGTGCTTCCAATCTCCTTAACAATTTGTGTGTAATTACAACAATCTCACTGAATACTGCTGAAATGTATATGCTTACGTGCAATTACAAAGCAACATGTAACTGCACATAGACTCAAATGATAAAGTCAACTCTCCTGTAGTGGAATTCTTAAAACATTTTACAGTTTTAAAGGTATGTTTAAGCCCTTCCAGGAAAAGCATTTCTCACAGAATACAAGTTTTCTGCTCAGTACAGATACTGTCGTATCTTCTGTGGTGGCTTTCTGAAACAACAGAATACGTGGGCCAGTCATTCCTAATGACTGCAATCTACTCATCTAGATAAAATTGGCAAGAAAGTTATTTTCGTAGGTCGGACGGCGCATATGTTTGGAGGCAGTTGGATTCATCTGTGCACACAGCTCTAGAACTCCTCCAAAGTGTTAGTAATAAATTCCTTTGATGAAAGCCATCGTTTTCTGTGGTTACCATAGTTTGTTCAGGATGGGTGCCCTGGGGGGTTTTTATTTTGTCTTGTTTTTAAGTAAATGCAATATAACATGCATCCTCTGGGAAAAGCAATTTATTCATTGGATCAAATTCACTTAATACAACAGCTTGAATCAAAAAAAGCAGGTTGTTGTTGGTTTTTCTTTTTTTTTTTCCCCAAAGATCATGATATATTTTAGTTATCATGGAATCATAGAACCATTCAGGTTGGAAAGACACTGAAGTCACCTAGCACAACCACCAGCCCATCTGCTGACTGCTCCAGGCCACGCCACTCAGTGCAACATCCACCTTCTTCAACACCTGCAGGGATGGTGACTCCCCCACCCCCTGGGCAGCCGCTCCGTGCCTCACCGCTCCTTCTGAAGAAATGCTTTAATTCAAACAAAACAATGAGAAGATGCATTTCAACCAGTATGTGTTATCTTTAAATTATAGCCAAATTAATAAATGAAATAATGGTTAAGGAATGAAGCGTTGACATCCAAATACATTTTTCCCCCGGTGTTCCTGTATCTGGAAACCTTACCCCTCAAAAACAGGTCCTTATTTATTTGAAAAATAAAAGTGATACATTTATATGTATTTGAAGCCACTCTATTTCTTCCCTTTGTATACGCTGCCACTCTGTAATAATGTCTATAACGTAGAATGGAATTCAACTGAAATAGAAAATATTTTTTGTGCAGCTTTAAAAAAAAACCTTGAAATTATTTGGATGCTCTTTTATAAATAGGCCTTTTGAAGATACACCACTTTTGCAGCAAAGCAGTGCACTGTGTGCAAATGAGAATCTGCCTCTACATTAGTACAGCTGGGCTTTTTCACAAAAGAACAAAAGATTGTCTTCAAAATAAGACAGTTGGGAAGGATGGCGTCCCCCTGGCAAGCTTTCCTGATAGCCGTCCAACACAGGAAAAACACTCAGAAAAAGTCCATCACTGCAAACCAATCCACGAGGGTAAAAATTCCCAATTTGAAAAATAGCCTGAACTACTTCAAATGCCTTCAAATCTATTTCAGTAGCCTTAACAATTTGGAAGCCAACAATTTTGCAAGTTCCCCAAATGCCACATGATGCAAATAACACAGTACTGGCTAGCTACTCCCCCAGGCTCAGCCTCATCCACAGCTTTCTCCATCTTGTACAGCCATCAACACCACAACAGCGCTTACATGAAATGCATGAGTCTCCTTACTGATCCTTACCACAACCTCCTGCGGCCCAGAAGTTCTCCTCTCAGAGCTGGACAATCCAAGCACATAGGAGCTCATTTTCCAGCTCCGATGTCTCAGTTAGGAGGGGTTACATATACGTAACAAGAAACCCAAATATTTTACGAAAGAGCATTAAAGGTTCACTCTTCAAGCTCTATGTGACCAGTACACGTGGCTTTTCTTAAGAGAGGTAATTACACGTGTTTGTTGCAAGTGCAGATAGGGATTACCAGCAGAATCAGAAGAAATAATTGTGTATGAAACAGAGATAGAAAACAATGGGATTATTTCAAAATATACATTACAGAAAAAGATTATAAAAGGATTTGATTTGCATCAAATTCGAAAGCTTTTTTCTGGCAGAAAGCTTCCTTTCTTACATTTTTTTAGTTCCCTGCTTGAGAAATAATTCATAACTTTATCCAACATTTTCTTCTATTTTTCGTTGCCGTACTTGTTTTGTTTGAAATGAAAACTTCCTTTACTTGAGAAGCTAAACTATTGCTCTTTAAACACAACATTCCAATGCAGAAAACAATTTCCTACTTTTATTCAGTCAAAATGTTATGTCCAGTATAGACATGAAGCTCTCCTGAAGAAATAAATTCAGCATTCAGCACAATAGGACATGTAATGACATTCACATTTCACCAAACACCTTCAACCAGCTGTGCCCAACACAGAGATGTTATGGTTTGGAGAACTGCTAAAAAGGCACACTTCGATTTGGTCAGCTTTTTAACTGTAACACACAGAAGCAATGGCTTTAATGCTGCTACACAGTGCTTTAGTCAGGACAGGATGTTTGCCAGCACAGGATCAAGGATGAACTTCAAGCACATGAGGAGCGTCAATGACTTCTTTACAAAGAAATAAGTGTCCGTTCAGTTTAAGGTGGCTTTTTTTAAAATAAAGGATGATTAAAGGCTATCATTTCCTCTTAATGTTCTGTAATTGCTTATTTAACTCCCACTGACACTAATGGGAACAGCATGCTTAATCACCACACGCAAAGATGAATATATCTGAACATGCAGCAGGCGGGAGCTGCCTTGCCTATAGAGTTTAACTAGGACCAGAGGAAGGATGTGAGAGCTATTGTTCTGCTGGCACAGTTTTACAGTCAGTCTGGCCGTGAATGTTTAGCACTGTAGCTTCTAGAATATTTCTGAAAGACTTAAGTGCCTTGTCCCATGCAAGAACAGGGAGACACGCAAAAATGGAGCGACTTTCTGGGAACCCTAATGTACAAGCTTGTGACAGAGCCAAGAACAGAACATAGGCTTCTGCCTCCCACTTACGCATTTTCCCCTTTGCACATAGCTAAAACCAGCCCTGTGCTGCGCAGAGAAATGTACAATTAGGTGCTGATCAAAGTATGCTGAAGTCAGTGAAGGAACTCAGTGGCTGTTGATGGCTTCCTATCCTTTCCAAGTGGTACACCTTTCAGGAATGGTTGATTCATAGCAATGAAGACTGCCTGTGTACAGAACACCGGGGGGCCAGAGAGGGGAACATAACTGTGTGAGTACTGCTGAGCGTTTGTCTCCCAAGTGTTCTCTCTAGATTTGGTATTGTTAGTGTTTTTTGTTTGTTTGTTTGTTTTGTTTGTTTAATTTAATTGAATTGCATTGAATCATGGTAACAATTTAGTTTCATTAAATGTATTGGATTTTCTCATGTGAACATACTCTTAATTTCTCCCATTCGTACTGAGAAGCCTCACTGTAGCCCAAGGTGAAGGTAATGTAGTCTCCACAGGGGACACAGAAGAAAGATGGGCACCAGCTCACTGCTGGAGGATGCCATTTACTGGAGAAAAAGGGGATGTTTCCCACATGCACCCAGAAGCTCTGGGATCCTGGGACCCTGGCACCACTCTGGATAGAAATACTGCAGCATTTAGAGCATGCTAAGGCCATGCACAAGAGCACATGTCTGATCATTGTCAGTGCAAAGGAGAGAGAATCAGTTAAGAACAGAAAAAAATCCACAGTCTTCTGATTTTTGCAATGTCCACCAACATACTGAGAGATTTTTTGGATGTCTGTATACACGTAACTAAATAAACAAACAAACATTAAATCCTCTGCAACATGCTTACAGCCAAGAGATAAAACTGTGCCAATACCCTTTGATGCAACATGAATGAAAGTACCTCAGTGAAATATCCATACAACAAATAGCTAGGATAGGAAGGATACAAATGCCATATATGTTGCATCACTCAATTGGTAATACCATGCACAAGCAATAGCATGAGAAACTGTTGACCGTATCCAGGAGGAGCAAAACAGAATAAAACTACTCCTAGTGCCTATAATATATTCAGTTATGATGTTTCTCAGGACTAACATAATTTTGGTTTAACTTTGAGGCAGGTGCCTATGGGATAGCTATTTCTGGGATGTTGTTGGCAGTCTAATTTTCCAAGAGCATTAGCTAGTAATGACATCACCTGGACGCAGAATACAGCAGAACCCAACCAGCCTGGCCAATACGGCCTCCTCAGTGCTGCACCATAGTACACCTGTAAGCAAAACAGGTCTTCATCAAGCAGCAGATCACACTCGAAGTGGATGGAAACCAGTTTATTACATGCAAAGAGGTGACAACACTGCTCATAAGGACTGAGCAGGTAGCAGTACTCTTTCTTTGCACAAGATAGGAAGTACTGTCTCAATTTTAAGCTCTAACCATGCCTTTACGTGTCTTAAAAGCAGGTGGGGCTACTCACAGCCGGCTGTTAGCACTGATAACTACACCAAACCTTGCTACCCCACAGCCCTCATTATGCACAGGACTGAACTGTACTGAGTGTTTCTTTAGTGAACAGAAGAAAATACATAATCAGTGGATGGTAACACTGAGTACTCTGAACTAGATGTCTTTACACTGGCACAGACGAAATAGGTGTGTTTTCTCTACATGTGCAGGAACAAGAGGAATTATTTTAAAATAAATATTGCATCTCATGCATAGAGATATCTAGAGAAGATTAAAAGAACAAAGTGAACCACTATGCAGGCAAAACCCTGACAGGCAGTGTGTATAAACTTAATAGGAAATGATCATTTTGGACTTTTGTTCTCCTGTTCATTTAGCTGTGCTCAGTTCCATTTGACAGCAGGATTTGATTTATCATTTGATAGAGCAATCTGTATCGTCTTTCAAGTCTAAAAATCATTCCACTGTTCCTGGCCAAAGAGGCTTTTTTTTCCTCTGTGAAATACCAACAAGTAGCTAGAGAACAGATAATAAAACCTTAAATGAGGCTATTAGAAATTATACAGAAATATGCAAATTAGTGAACGTCTTCCTTTACATAAGTGAAGGTTCCAGCTACAGTACGCTTTCATCTATTTCACTGAGAAGTGCAACAATTGCTCTTCAGTCCACTGGAAAGCAAAGCCTAAAGCTTCAGTACCAGTCATTCTGTATACCCACCAGGAAAGAATTATTCTGTATGCGTAGTCCTGGGACTAGAACAAAATATCCTTAAAAGGAACAATCAAAGGAAGAACTAGTATATACAACACGTTATTTGGTAAAAGACACAACGATGTAATTCCAAATTGAGATTCTGGCAAATATGCAGTTCAAGTATGCTTACTACCCCAGTTGTACTTCAAAGGAGAGATTAACTAAAGAGGTCTTTGAACCAAGGGGATATGCAGCCAGCTGTAGTCTACCCCCTCACAACACGGCTTCCCCAGATCCATTTGGATGATGAATTTGGCCAGAGTCACCTGCCTGTGGTAGGGGTAAACACATGCTGTTTTTCTATCATCACTGTAGATATGCTCACCCACATACGCCAGTCATGGGAAACTGCATGAATCAGACAGCTCCCTTTTTCAGCTGAGAAATCTTCTGGAAATTAGAACAATCATCACTAAAGGAATCATGGAACAGAAGTTTTAAGTTTCAGAACGTGTCAGTAGTGATATGTCTTGGGAAGTGCTGCATTTTGCATTATCATCTTGGGCCACTGTCATTCCTCTTTAACAATTCTAATTATCTGATTCTCAGCAAGAGACTATTTAAGATGAGGAACAGAATTTGTTTTCAGAAGCCTACAACTCAGCCTTACGTAAAAACATTTCATACAGAGCTCTTCACGCTTTCCCTTCATCCTGCCAGGCCCCACTATCAGTGCTTTCCCCCCAGCAGAGCCTGCTCTGGCGATGGGAACAACGAGGTGCAGCTCACCTCTCTCACCTGGGTCTGTTTGGAGCTTTTCCCCCCACAGTATGCCTGTATCTATCCATACCACTACAACGTAATTCTCGGGAGAAGAGCTTCCCTTCAAGAACTGATGTTCTTAAAGGACATGCAACATAACTCAGTAGAAAACACCTAAAAAAAATCCATTTAGGAGTGATTATTCAAGAAAGAACAAATGAACTTTCCCACACTTTCCTGGTGATTGAGATACTTCTTTGTTGTGTCTCTCGGCTGCCTCTTTATCTTTCTCATACCAGACAGCAGTAGTTAGCAGTAAGCAGTAGTTACCGACTTAAGTGAATGGAAAACTGAGAACTCAGCTCAAAACTAAGTGAAAAGGAGCCCTCAAATAAGGGAATATTCACTGTGGTAACAAGCTAAGGTTTCCTGTTGCTTTGCTGTGGCAGCTTCACTTATTTGCTTGAGGGAGATGATAGTATTGAGATACACAAGAACATTCTGCTGCCAGGCATCGCACAGCCAGTGATCTGGGGGGGCCTCGCAGGTGCACCTCCAGCACACGAAGGGACAACGCACCCCGGGCAGCAGGCCGGGCCGCTCGGGAGGCGGCACCTCAGGCACACAACGGACAGCCGCTACGGAGCTGCGCTGCTTGCCTTACCTGATGTCGCAGCCACCGTCCTCTCTTCACAAAGCTGTTGTGATTGCTCCTAAAACTTATTTCAAACGGCAGATTTATACAAATATTTTGCCACTCATATGCAAGTTTACCAGCGGCTGTTTTCAGCGAAGGTTACGACGGGGACCCTGAGGGACAGGGGGAGGACCCGCAGGTGCGGGGCAGGGCGCGAGCCATCGAACAGCAGGCACAGCGCGCGCCGCGCAGCCACGAGCAGCCGTCGGTGAACTACATTTGCTATACACTGACGCCGTCCCCTCTGGGCGAGTCTCCCGCCCGGCCCCTCCCTCCGCCCGCCGGGGCGGCGCCAGGAGCAGAGCGGGGCGCGCGGCAGAGGCGGGCCGGCAGCGCGGCGCGGCGCGAGCCATGGGCCAGGGCTCGCCGTGGCTCAACCAGTCCGCCATCCCGCGGGCAGCGGGCGGTGCCTGCGCGGCGGACGGGCAGCGCGCGGGGCCCTTCTCCGGCACCGCCGCGGCGCTGCTGACGGCGCTCATTGGGCTGCTGGTGCTGGCCACGGTGCTGGGCAACGCTCTGGTCATCCTGGCGTTCGTGGTGGACCGGCGCCTCCGCACCCAGGGGGACTACTTCTTCCTCAACTTGGCCGTCGCCGACCTCCTGGTGGGTGAGTGTCAGGGCCGGTGGAGGGATGGGGGAGCGCAGGGCACTGCGCGTGTCACCACCGGCTGTGTCCGCAGGCAGCTTCTGCATCCCGCTCTACATCCCCTACGTGCTGACGGGCGAGTGGAGGCTCGGCCGGGGATTGTGCAAGCTGTGGCTGGTGGTGGACTACCTGGTGTGCGCCGCCTCTGTCTTCAACATCGTCCTTATCAGCTTCAACAGGTTCATCTCCGTCACCAAGGCGGTAAGGGCTGCGCTCCAGGGTACAAACAGCAAAAGCGGGGCTTAGCAGAGATGCTCATCACAGAGCAGCTGCAGGAAGGGCTTGCTTGGGTGATCCTCGTGCTCCTCAGACACCACAGGAGATGGGAGCAATCTCGACACACCCACTGTTCTGGAAGTAGGCTTAGGAACAATTGGCTTTGGCAGAAATGAGTTTCTTCTCACTTTTACGCTGCTTTAGAAACGGGCACAGGCTGTACATGCTGCTGTTGAAGCTAGAAGAGCAGAGTTTTCTTATTTCTTCTGCAGTCACACCTTAGGAAGAGCTTAGAAAATCATTACCTGGCTGCAACAGAGCATTCCCTTAGAACACAGCAACATGCCTACAGTAAAGGCAGAGCTCTGCAACAGGTACTAAGCCGTTCCATGGTGCCTAAACACCACATTATCTCTGGTGCTACTCATTCTTCTACAGTTCGTGGCTATTCTTCAGCACCATTTCATCTGTATTTTGTGAAAACATTGATTTCATTGTTCAATTTAAATCACACTGAGGCAACGATAACTTTTCAGTAAATAGTTAAAAGGAACAACAGCACTTAAACAGTTTATAACTATTTTTTTCAACAGGGAGAAATGAACAGATTAATTCTCAAATAGTCAACACAACACTCCTTTATTTTCTAAGTTCTGTATTAGCCATGAATTTTACTTTTATAAGCCACACTCATGACTATACACATAGTATAAATATATAGACTGGATGGTTTCAGAAACAAAGTGTTTATAGTAAATGATAGAGTTCAGCCTCTTTGAAACGTTTCAAATAAATCTTCCATATAAAAATCCCTCCCAAAGCAAAGAGTACAGAACCTGTCCACTGGTGTAGAGCAATATGAGAACACATGAATGAGTTCTAAATTATTCTCTCAGTGAAAGCTTCAAACTTCCTACAAAAGTTGCTAATGATTTCAGGAGCAGTCTTGAAAAGGATTGCAAAAAACCAGACTGAATTCAGACAAACCCGGAATTCCTCAGCTGTATTGCCATCCTAAACAAAACAGCATAAGCCCTGGAGACCAAAATCCACAGACTGGGACAATGGGCATGAATTCGAGGAGATTTCAAGCCTGAGGACTTCATATTCCAGAATAGTGTCAGAAATCCCTGGGATTAGCCACTGTAGAGATGGAAGATGAAATTCCAATTCATTTTATGAACATTGCCTGGTACACTAGAAAATTAGAATATAAAAACTTAGATGATCTTGAGATTCTACTCTACGCTACTGCTGATATGGTTTACTGACTTACTGTTACTGCCATACAACCCTCGTGGCACCTTAGATTCCCTGTTCTTTAAATAAGGAAAATTACTCATCCTGTGAAGCATTTTGCAGACCACAATACTCCTATAAATCTCACTTGGAGGTAACAGTTCTGTAAGTAATTCGTGACAGAACGAAAATAAGGACGTCAAACAAAAGCTCTTCGCCAATTCTTTTTGTGGGCAACTTTCCTAGTAAGGTAAGCTATCTATACAAAGCAGTGAGGATCTGCATTCACAGAATACCCATGCGAGCTCTATTCATTTAATAAAATTTTTAGATCGTTTAATATAAAATACATTAATGAATTTCAAAGAGCTGTCTTTGATAAGCTGTAAACTTGTATCATAGCTTATGCAACAGAATACATAAGCAACTAGTAACAGCTAATTCTAGAAATTGCAATGGGTATTTACTTAAGAAAAGCCTGTTTTTTAGTTTGTAAGATCTGATGCACATTCTAAGAACATATCCACCACCGTGATAGTGTTTCTGAAATACCCATTCTAACAAACATCTTCTCCGTGGCTTCGGTGAGCCCGTAACCCCTACCCCCAAACCAATATATATTATCAATCACCCTTCAAAAGTTAAGAGGTCCATATTCCAAGGTACCCATAGAACCGCTTGAGATGCCACTAATATACATTACTTCTCTCTTTCTCAGGTGAGTTACAGAGCACAAAAAGGGAAGACCAGAAATGCAATACTGAAGATGATCACTGTATGGATCGCTGCTTTTCTTCTCTATGGTCCAGCCATTCTCAGCTGGGAGTACATTGCCCAGAAGAGCATCCTTCCAGAAGGAGAATGTCATGCAGAATTCTTCTACAACTGGTATTTCCTAATGATTGCTTCCACCATTGAATTCTTCACACCTTTCATCACTGTTACATACTTCAACTTAAGCATTTACCTCAATATTAGGAAACGCATAACCCTTAGAAATGAGAACTTATCTCCTGCCCAAGAGGACTGTGAAATGAGTATCCGAGGGAAAAAAAGGGAACACACCATGGTTTTTGTAACACCTGCTAACACAGAAAAACATGAGAAGAAAGCAAGCAGCCTTTCTCCCCTGCAGAAGGTTTCAAGGCTCAGCCTATGTAAATTTGACAATCAGTCATTAAATTTGAATGTCAATCAAGACCTTAGACCACTTCAGGTGGATGTAGAGACCAAGCCTCATAGGAACAGTTTCTATAAAACTACAGAAAACACAGGTGACACCAACACAAGAACAGACACTGCTATGACAAATAGAGTTAGACTTTCTCGAGATAAAAGAGTAGCAAAGTCCTTAGCAATTATTGTCAGTGTGTTTGGTTTGTGCTGGGCACCTTATACACTTTTAATGATCATCAGAGCAGCTTGCCACGGGCACTGTGTGTTACATTCACTTTATGAGACTTCGTTTTGGCTTCTGTGGGTGAATTCAGCCATTAATCCTATTCTATACCCACTATGCCACATGGGCTTCAGGAAAGCCTTCACCAAACTCCTGTGCCCAGGAAAAGTTAAAATTCATCCTCATATTTTCACATAAAAAAAACTGTGACATTTGTCAGTAAGTACATCTTGCTTTCAGCAGGAACACAAACTGGCCAGTACTCATCTGTAAATATTAAATCCACTGTGCACTGAATATTTAAGGGAACACTGATCAGTAAGTATTCAGGAATGTATAGGATACAGTCATCTGCATAGCTGCAGAAATAACAATCAGTGTAAACAAAGGTAATTTCTCAAAGCTCTTTGGGGATTTGCCTACAGCATACTTTCTCGTGATGATGCACTAGCATTGAAGAGACAAAAAGGGAATACCAAATTCATACCCAACAACTGGGGAGTGTCTCACTATTAATATTCCTAAGTAATACCAGTAAGAAATTTAATTGTTACTTTGGATTTGTTATATTTTACCCCCAGCCACTCTGTAAGGACTTCAGGGTCTTAGCTGCTAAGTGTATGCACTTTAGGGAGGAAATCCCCAATCCCTAACTTAACAACGGTACCCAGGAAAAGCTTGGAACAAGAGGTACCAGAACAGTCAGGTTACCAGAAAAGCTGAACAACTATACCAATAAAGGAGCACTGACTTGGGTGGAAAAGGTGATTTGTTTCCACCTTCATTAGCATCTTCTACAGTTTTACAGACACTTAATTCTGAGGACAATTCATAGCTATTCAACAGCCACAGTCACCCACTGCCACAGCCAAAAAGCATGTTAGCACAGCTGATCTTAAGGTTCACAAGTTATGAAGTTCATTTTGTAAAATTTCAATAAAGATCATTACAAACTGTGAAAGAGTTATGACTGTCATCTTAACTAAGCGCATATGGAAATAAGCACTGGCTTATAACATTAGAATAACTGCAGCTGAAACCACAAAACTATTATTAAAAAGTAATTCCTGAGTTACAAGTACAAGTTACCTTAAGAATTAAACATAGTTTCACAAATATTCTAGGATAAGAGGGCATATTCCAACCATATGAATTTATCTACATTAACATAATATCACATTTTACTATGGATACTTTATAACAAAGAATCTGCTTTAACTTTTTCTTAAACAAGGGACAGCATCAACAGATACTGAGTAATGGTACTCAGAAGTTCTTTAGTTACACCACAAAGCAAATGAGGCCATTAGATTCCCTCTATTCCTCCTCCACCTCCAAACTAGCAGAACCACCACCTGATTTTTATCTTCTCTGTAATTCTTAGGTTTCCTAGGATTATATTCGTCATTTTCAAAAACAAGCAGTGACACTAAATTAGACAACCCAGCAAAGTCTGACTTCCTCATCCAATATAGTCTTTGCCATTTTAATAGCAGTGACCAACTCAAGGAGTGAGGAAGTTCAGTCAGGTAGCTTGAGCACACTGCAGTCAGTTAAGGTAAAGAAGCAATGTTTAAACTTAAAGTTCTTAGCAAATGGTATTAATCTACAACTAGGTCAGTCTCCACATACCATTGGGAATTAATTGTTCTACCACTCAAATTTCTACAGCTTCATCATTTAATTGCCACATATCTGTTTAGCATAGACCTAGAATCTAGTAGGATTCTCCACCACTCTCAAGCCAGAAAAACACTGAAGTATGAACAGGCACCTTTCAGCAGAAATGGATTTTGAATGACAGTTTTCTACATCAGGAAGCTAGCACCCTCCTTAGTATGTCCAGGTTAACCATGCCTTTGTTTTTTTGTCCCTTCAAAGCAGAAGTCCCTTTGCTTTTATCAGAAGGCAGTACTAGGTTCAACAGTGGGCTCTGACCAGACAAAACAACAAGGTGTTAATAGCAACTTTATTGTTTCACTGGTGCAAAAAATCATGATACTGAATAAACTTGTGTAATGCATTTTCCCCTAAATTTACAGTAATGAAGGTTATACATATCTATATAGATTGCATTTTCTCTATTTTTATACTATTTGGAACAAAATTATCTTGATAAATATGCCCTGTGCACAGTACTGGCTCTCACTGAATGTCACAGAGCCTTAATATGCAAAATATAACTTCTGTTTTTGAACATGGTATTTTAAAACTCTTCAAACATGCATTAATATAGTCTAGTTTTTAGGGAAAAACATTACACTTAGTCTTAACTTGCATTAAAAGAAAAGCACAAGCAGAACCTGACATACAATAATCCCAAAAGTCTGATGCTCTGTAAGGATCACAGCTTCAGATGACAGTCACCGCCAGTTTAGAACTCTAGTGCCACAGAAGCAACAGCAAACAGACAAGAGAATTCAAAAACAAAAAGAGCCCTACCATGTCACATAGATTCCAAAGAAAGATTCAGCCATGCTAACTGATGAAACCTGTAGTTGCTGGTCCAACCTTTCAAATTCGTTAGAGTACTTAACACAAGTGTTTGAAGTGCCAGACTGAGCACATGAATGTTAACTTGACATTTCTGAAAGGCACAATCTATGAATCTATCTTAAAAAAAAAACATACGGTATGTAAATGAAAAGAAATAAGTACAGTGCGTATCTTCTTTAAAGAACAAGACCTTCATAAATTGGCCCCTCGGATTCCGGTGATTCCCTCCTCAGACGCAAGTGCTCCAGTGTGTTGTGAAAGTGTTTGTTAATTTGTTCTGTTTCTTCAGTAGATTCAAGGTTAGGAAGATCTTCTCTTATCTTTTGTATGAGTTGATTCAAAACTTGAATTGTCACCTGTAGGAGAAGATATGAGCACCAAAGTAATTGACAAGACCTCTGTATAACACATAAATATTAGTTTTAACAGAATTCTCTAAAGACAGACTCCTCTTGGTATTTGGACAGTTCTTAGAGCTATTACTGATAACATATGCAGACAAACTGCTGGACTCTGCACCTTCTCTTGCTCCTCCTAGAAGCCACAATACTTCAGGTTTCAGAATTTTGTGAAAGTTCCCTCCAACTCCAGCAAATGTGAACAGCCTCTCAAGTGAAGAAACCTATAGATTTGTAACTTCACACAGTATTTCTCTCCACTTTATTCATTACAAATGTTAACAACTTTAAACAAATAAAGCACACAATCAGACTGCCTAGACAACCCATCTCTTGTAGAAGTCAGGATGATAGCATCGGATTTTAAGTTATTCTTAGCAACCCAGTCACAGCTTTGAAAAGTACAGCTGCCTATGGCACCATGTCCAGCATTACACAGAATACCACAGCAGAAAATGCACTGCAGACTGCCACTATATCGTGGACTGTTCTTACACATGTGCTCAGTGCTTTGAAATACAGTATTTTGTCTCAATCTACAGATCCAACATCTCCAACACTATTGTAGTAGCTGGTAATTTGTTCAGCTACTGGAAGTTATCAAATCCCTTTCATGTGATGTTACATTATATTTATTAACATCTGCTCTTTACTGGTGACACTGGAAGTTCAGAAGATTACCAGCTATATACTAACTAAAAAATGAGTATGCTGCAACCACTACCTCAGATATAAGATGTAAAACTTAGGCTGGCATGCAAGACATCACACCAGTTTGAGATTAAAACCTACACCAATCTTTTGTGGCGCTCTCAGCAGTGACCTTGAATAGCTCTAAGAATTTTATTTCCTTTAGTGTATATTAAGTTAAATACCGCTGAAGTTAGATGAGAATAAAGTAAGATTTTACGTCGTAGTCAGTTTTAACTGAATAAAAGTAGATGTATCCAAGTCTCGCAATTTAAATTCAGGACTAGATTACAAGTGTTTTTCTTTCCCCATGTAAGAAGTTCTCTCTACAACATGGAGAGTATTGTATTTTACTAGCATACCAAAAATTGACCACTTAGTATTACTCTTTTGCACACTGAGCAGACATGATCCAGGGTATAAATGACTACAGATGTCAGAAAAGAGATTTAATGAATAATGCATTTTTACTCACTGCCTCATTTTCCTTTTCGTAGAAATAGATGTATCTATTTAGAATTTCTATGAAAAGTTGGACTTGCAAAGAAGGGTCCATGCACTGATTTGCTATTTTTAAAGCCTTCTTCAGGCACTCCATCACTCTCTTTCCTCCATGAAGCTACAAGGAAAAATAAAGTTACAAGAAATAGAAGAATAAAATAGTGTAATAGAAGAAATAGAACAGGGAGAACCAACATCTCTTCCCTTGACACATGAATAGCATTTCACAGTGGTACACTACAAAAACAACCGTAGAGAACTACACAAACTGCAGAACAACCTACCATTAAAACTGTACCTTTCTCGATTGTAACAATTTAGGTAAGCTTTCTGTTAAGTCAGACAATAACGAACAACTGTAGAAAGCATTCAAGTATCAAACTTAATTCAGTTTTATAATACGTATGCTAACAAATAGCTTGTGAAGCAAAATTTCAAACAGACGTTTGTAAGTACAACAGCTCATTTGGAAAGAGCACTCCTTTTTACCTTGGTATTCAGTAACTTGTACCTTCAAAGTTCATTGATTCATGTGCAAACAACTATACAGATGTGTAAAATGCAGGTGATTACTCTGAGCCAGCCTTAAACCACCTGACACTCACAAAACCTTGCACGGTACTTACACTTGTAAGTTGGAGTTTTTAAAAATTCTATATTTATGCACACTGTAAGATTTAGAAGCTTCATATATTGGAACACATTCCAGCCAAGCCTGCATCACAACATTGTGTTCACTTCAGAAGCTAGTGCATTCCGAAGGAAGGCGTGGCTACATTACTGAGGTATGATGTGCTGCACTGTGTCCCTTTATTCTTACCTCCTCTCCATTTTTGTCAGTGTTTCGGCCAGACCAGAACAGATGGGCACAAGTACTCACAGCCCGGCACTGGTCTGGTTTCTTAAGGAGCTTAGAGGCTGCCAATGCACACTGAGTCCTCAGAGGCTCATGGTTCTCCTCACTGAAGCACTTCATCCTCTCAAACGTCCCAATTATCAATGTGATTGCAGCCAGCTGTGCCTTTGAATCACTAATTTCATCTTCATACAGAGAGAAAGCCTAGTCAGAGGAGAAGGCAAATCTTAATTATTGCTTCAGAATATACAAAAATTACACTTGCTAATGACACAAGAAAGTGTCCAATTGTGTTTGTTATATTTGTGTATTACATAGAGACTGTCACCATCAAGTCAAAACTACAGACTAGAGATGTGTCCTGCAAGAAACAGTTATTTAAATAGTCATAGAAAACATGGATGGTTCTCTTATAATCCAAAGATTGAGTTTCTCCTTATTTCAAGCACCTGTTCAAATAAAGAACTTTGATAACAGAAATATTCAATAACAAGAATTCTCTGAAATGCAAAAGAGTACAGAAGTTTAAGTGGTAGGTTACTGACTACATAGTAGGTAAGGAAAATGTTTGCACTGTTGCTGTGTGGATAAAGAGCCTTCAGAAAAGAATGTACCACTAAAGAAATTTCAAACTATTATTTCTAATAGAAGGCACAGATTTGGCACATTAGTCCATCAGAATCATGCTGTGTCAGAATAGCAACCGATCCACAGTGAGTAAAGACAAGGGGTTATCAGTGACTCAGTTTAAGAACATACATTACAGGCAATATTAGAGGAAAGATTAGGACAAGGCCTGTAATCCAGATAGCATTAATCATTAATAAGTCAGTTCTTCATCTAATGTGGGCAAGGGGGAGAAAGGCTTAAGTTATAGGTAAAGCATACTTCAAAATAATTTAATGACTTTCAACAAAAAGACTGTTATCAGTAAAGACCAGCATGACAACTGAGAACACCACAGATTCTATAGAACTTCCAAGAGTGCCTATGATCAGTACAATACTAGCTACGGGAGCTGGGAAATACTTTATTGCTTTTAAGACCATTTTACATTGAGAAAGCCACACTCCTCCTGCAAACCAACTGCATGAGGATGTGGCTGCACTGCAATGTGTCAGACTGAGGACTAAAAATAGTATCAATGGAGCTCAATTTCACAGAACCCTGGGAAGCAAGAATGAAGTTTAGGGAGTTTTTACCTAATAGTATTAGCTGCAATATTTGATGTTTAATCACACTAGATTTTTAATGTTCAGAAAACTGATACAAATCAAATTTAAGGTAGCATAGGACAGTGACTATAGCAGCTGGACACTTACCTGGGACATGAATTCATAGGCCACAGTTTCATGATTCTCAAAGCCAATCTCTCCTGCAGCCAGTGCTCCTTGTAGGAAGAGACGAAGAGGCAGCTCTGCCAGCTCTGCTTTGATCAAAGCACTGATGGTCTGATGAGCAAATGAGAAGATTTTCTGGCACTTCTTCTCCCATTTGTCATCCTAGAGAAGTAAAACAAGTTAAAGTCTGAACAAGACCATAGCTATAAGTGAAAAGAATCTGAACTGTAGCAGAATCTGTTAAGTGCTCCAATCTGTTCCCTTCTGGATGCCAAGTCAACTACTGAAATTCATGTGGGCTGGTATATGTGGCCCTTGCAGTACTGTGTGGACCTCAGTAGGTCTTAACAAAACAATTTCAAGAGAATTTCAAGACATTCAATTTCAAGAGTGCTTTTAACAAACAATATTCCATTTCTTCACACTATAACCCCACATTAAGGGGAAAATGCGTGTTTAAGCTATTACTTTCAATTAGAAAGCATTAAAGGGATAAAAATTGAAGAGCAGTTGTTTTAGTGTAACTTGAGCAGTAGTTACAAGAGAGCAATCAGCAGAGGACTGTGCAGTCTGCCTTGAGGGGGGAAAAAAAAGCACTAACATTCCATGTCAAGCTTTCGCACACTATTAGCACACTATCGGCCAGACGAGATGCTCCCCGTTCTTCTTAAAGAAGCAAGCAAAAATAAACAAGTATACAAAAGACATCCAGAAGCCAACTCACCACTTTGGAGTTCTCCTTGTAGCGAAAAGCAAGCTGGTATGCTGCAAAAACCAACGGTGGCAGTGTAAAACGAATACGTTGGTTCCCACCTGCACCAAAGTGTTTTCGAGCAGTGTTTAAGATCTAAAAAAAAGAAGGAGCAGAAGCTTAGAACATTCTTTAAAAATTCATGTTATTTGCATCTACAACAATCTGCACTCCATGGCACAAGAAGACCAGGAGGACATGGAGTCAGTATCAGGTACATTACAGTATTTTATGGGTGGTGATGGGGAAGACATACAAACTGTTTAACATGAATTACATTTGTGCAGTATCTGTAGTTTTTTTGTGCATTGAATGACAAAACTTCTTCCTGTAACTGTTTGATAAGCTGTAGGCAATGCTCATACCATATTAAGTACAGATACAGTCTGGATTGGGTAGTGAGACAGAAGTTGCCTGGGCTCACATTTAAAAACGGCAGATACCTTCTATTCTCAGAATAGCACAAACTGCAAAAAAAGGACCATCCCTTCCTACAGTAGCCTGTAGAAAACTATAAAGCAGTTAAGTTTAACAAAACAAGTGATCCAAGTTTCACTTGATGCTTTTGAAATAGATGGTTATATGATGCAGTTAGGCAGCTAACTGAATTACACCAGATTAATAGACCCGCATCCAAACTACCATCTCTCAGAACCAAAAGCTTAAATTCACAAATGCTTTTTTTTGACTCCTCAACACACTATTTCTAAATATGCGGCCTTCTACACATTTGCATGATGTTGTGTATTGAGTTGGTAGTGCCAGAGCGGTGATACTCCAGCTTCCAGCTCCAATAAATCTTTTATAGTAAATAATGCAAAAACTGACACTTCCCAGAACACAAACACACTCAGAAGCACTAATGCCACACCTTATACTGTTGGTCAGGGTCATCTGAATGCAAAAGATGAATAAATCTTCCCACAAGACTCTGCTCGTCAGCAAAGTCCTCAGGGTCAGGGTCTTCAGCAGGTTGATCTGGCTGATCCTGGATCAGTGTGGATACCAAATTCATGATAGCATCAACCTGTTAAAGGCAACATAAGCTGTTTAAATTCGAGTGGTCTACGAACATAAGTTGTTAGCAACTGGAAGTGTCTTTACAGCCACTCATAGTGCTGACAAAGGACTAAAAACATGTTAAGTGTTGATGCTTTAGGACTTACTTGCCTTACACACTGAGTAGTCCCTCTCTGCATAGAGGGACAGAATAACTGTACTGACAAAAGTCAGATTCTAGAAGTACTACTCAAGCCCTCTTCAGGTAAAAGGCCAAACTTCAAGGGGGAAAAAAATCAAGGTCTTTGTTCAAGCTTCAGTAGCAGTTTCTAGGATGAGTTAGACCAGATACGTAAAGAGGAGATATTTGAGAACTTGGGCAGAAAAACTATCAAGCCAGATAAAACCTGAGCTAATAAAATGGGGGAAGAGAGAGGAACAGAATCTAAGCATACCCTGTGAGAGATCACTTAGGATGTTTTCAAGTCTCCAAACAGTAGCTTAGATACCCAGAATTTCCATGTAAGCAAGCTTTTATCGTACCTGTTCTTGGGACACAATTTCTGTGTTATAGTCCAACACATTGCTAAGCACGTAACAACTCATGCTCTTCCTGGACTCATAATCAAAGTATTCAAACAGGGGGTGGAAATGTTTTAGTCTCAAAACTGTCAGGATATTGTTGTAAGTATCAACGGGGATTTTCAGAAGTCTGGTCAGCTCCTTTGAAACAGCACTGCTTGTTGCAATACTAAAAGAAAATACATGGGAGACCACAGTTAATTACTTGTTCACATACACAGGCAGATTTAAGTCTGCCCCAATACCAACTCTGATATAGACCATAACACCTAAACAACCCACTGCAAAGAAGATCAGAAAAATAAAGGATCAAAAATATTATCTTGCTCTTTGGGATATACAGTAGGAATTACAAGTTTTCAAGTCACTGACAGCAGGAACAGACTGTGGCTGCAAATTCAGCAAAAGGAAAACTCTAGATGGCTGTAAGGGAAAGAATAGATACTGACTACACAAAGCTTGGCATAAACACTGTGCATGTGTACAGCTACAGGGGAAGAGTTACGCACAGACAAGTAAATCCTGGTGAGTCAGGCTTTCCCCTGTTGTAGCTTATCATGAACTTTCACAGCTTGGCTCTTGCACCAAGATGCAGAATCTAAACCATGCCTCTTCATCTTACAAAAATATGACATAGAAGTCAAGATTTAAGGGCAACTACTACTCCAGAGAGAACTTAATTTACTTACTGTTCCAGATTAAGTTTATTGAATATTTCTACAGTTGTCTCCAACACCTTATCAACATAGTCAACACGGTCTGGGTAGCACTTCATAGCTAAGTTAATGAGAGAAACTTGCAAGGATACCACATCCTCTGAGGGCATGTCTTGACGAGACTGAAATTTAAGACAGCACTGAGTTAATCAAAAGCACACAACTTTGCAAAAAGATCAGAATGCAGAGGCAAGAATTCACAGCGTACCTGTATAACAGTAGCAACCTGCTGCGAAAAGATGTCAAACAGTTTGATATCTGCTGGGATACCAGGTCCATCTTCACGATGCGCAAATAAAGCCAACCTGGTAACAACAACAACAAAAATCCACAAAAAAAATACAACAGACACTGGTCAGAATAAGATACTAACAGAAAAAAAATAAGTTTGCAAGCTTTATTAGGAGCAAAAAGGAAATTCATCTGAGTCAGAGGCCACAATCAACCACCAAGGCTAGTAAATACCTATCCTAGAAAAGAGTGCTGATAGACAGCAAGATAAAGAAAGAACAAGGTAGGTTCATAATACGTGCTCTTCACCTAGCAGTTGATTGTCTGTTTCTTCCAGCAGAAAAAAGAAATACAGAGCAGCCTGATGGAACAGCAGATGTTCTGCAGTGGCATCCAATAGCATCTTCAGCTAAAAGGTCTCCAAAGGATGGAGGTAGAGGAACTGAACTATTCCTTGTTTCTAAAAAGATTACAGATCAACATGTTTGGGATGTCCACTGTCTGCGATGAACGAAGTTCAAAGTAAATTTGAAGTGGAATAGATGACTTTTTTCCTCCAAGAAAGCAAAGTTAAGAGACAGTTCTACAACATCTTCTAGAATTTTGCTGGATAGCAATCAATGACAAGAAGCAGTAAAGTGAACCACCACCTTTGCAAAAATCAGATCAAAATTAAGAATTATCACTGTAGGAAGATAACACTTGACTAAGGCTACAACTGGAAGAAAGCTTAGTGTTGCTTTTCTTGCTTTCAAATTGTCAAGAGATTGTTCTTTTCTGAGTTGCGGAAAGACCTACAAAGTATTTAGGAAAAGTCACCTGCTTACAGTTTTTAACATTATTGCTTACAGAGTTTAAAAACTTCAAATCTTAACAAACTTCTGTTCTGAAACAAAGATATGTAAGAACAGGCTTAGGCACCAAAAAAAAACTCACTGCCAGGGAAAACACATTCAGCTGCTCACATTTGGTTGGGTTGGTAACAAGAAGGTTTTCTAAAGCCAAGGAAAATCACTGCCTTTTCTCAAAGGGACAAGACAGCTTTTCTCGACAGCTCAAAGTGTAAGGTTGACAGGCTTCCAAATACCATCACACGGCAGGCAGATGGCAGCATAATTAAAAGCTGTGAATGGCGCAGTAAGTCAAGAAAGATCCCAAAGCAACAAGTCTTTTCAGAAGACTCCTTAAACAGGAAAGCCTCACGGGAATAGATGCTAAAGCTTCACCAGTTTCTCTGCTTTGCTCATGTCCAGTTTCAACTATCTCATGCCAGAAATCAAGATGAGAAATGCAACCAGCACAACCTGCATGGAACACATCTAAGTCATAACTGCACAGTACTGAAGCGCATAGTTGTTCCAAACAGCAAACCAAAAAGATCTTCCCCACATGCATTGATTCAAAGAACTGATAAGAATGCTATCCCTTCAACACTTGGAGTAACATTAGCCCTAAACAAAAAGCTGCCAAATTACAAAAGAAGATAATCACACCACCCTACTTCTACCCTATCTCTGAACGAGAGGGCTTCAGAAGACACTAACAGCAGCCAACGCAGTACTGATATGCCTAGGAGCACAGCAGGTTCACTGCCACTCAGTTCCTTACTATTGCTTATCTGTAAGAATAAGAACAGAAAACTTACTGTGGAAGCAATACCAAAGTTGTTCAAGTCCTCTAAATGAATGTGACAGCAGAAGGTACAAAATGAGAGCCTCCATGAAAGATTTACATTGCTACAGTGTAATGTAAAGAATCTAGCAAGAGGTCCCTACTGTAACTCAACTTCCCACAGTGGCATGAATGGACCAGTTATACAAAGGTGTACCTTGGTGCGCAAAAGCAGCAAGGTTTTTTTGAGGCTTCAAGATTATGATCTTATCCTAAGTGCATCTTTCTGCAGTAAGAACGTACGGGTACACATAGTCATCTGTGGTGGTTCCATTCAAGATACAAACTAAAACTTCAGTTTAGATTCCTCCCTTAATATTTTAATTCAGTACAAGCAGTTATAAGCAGCATTTCCACAAAAGTAAGAATCAAGGAAGTAGTTCTGCTTCCTACCATCTGTTTTCTGAAGAGGTTGTCAAATCAGAATATTGCTGCCTCTCTAGTTCAGAAACACAAAACTGGTCAATAACTTGTATCCTGGCTTCATCTGCTTATCAAGTTTTAATCTGTCCTTGAAAATAGGACACGTTAGAAGCTGCTAAAGCAGAGTTCAGAGAACAGAAACTATATGAATATTCTTCACAGTCTTAATTAAGGATGATAAAAACACGGAAACTAAAGTTAAATATGAATAAAATATGAAAAATTGAAAGCTTCCAAATGCTAAGAGTTACCATCTGCTTGTGCACAACACACTTCATTTTGAGCCAATTTCTACCCCTCCCCGGTCACTTACCTGTCAATTAAAGCAATTATTATATTTTTCACATTAACATTTTGGTGCAGCTCAGCACAAGCTCTGAGAAATGGGTTCAAGGTTTGGAGATGAAATTCATCTGGGAAAACCTGAAATTTTAGACCAGTAATCATCAAGTTATTAACTGACTTTGCCCACTATCACATAGCAGTAAAACGAAATAGTCATTGAAAAGCAAATAGCCACATATTAAATACAGTCCTATGACTGTTTAAGGGTTTCCCAAGCTGATCTTGTCTTACTAAATATGTAAAGCAAAAGATAAAAGACAAATCGGTAACTTGAAGGCCTGCCTACCTATCACAATTCTTACTGCAAGCATGGCTGCTCAGATAGCTTACCAGCCTCTGCAACAGAAGGAGCACAAAATGGATACCACTCCACTCTGTCCACCTGGTGAAAAGTAGTATGCATCAAGCCAATGAGAAAGAGTCCCATTGAAGAAATTTTCCAGTTCATGAGGAAGAGGTAAAAATACTCTGAACCTGACTAAAAGCACAGAAATAATTATCCCCATGTTCAAAACCAATAGTGCAGCTGAATTTAAGTAGCTTACCTGTATGATACACTCCATGAGGTACTCCTGAGCTAAAGCATCTCTACAGTTTACAACCTGCTCCAATATTCCAGGCAGAACAATCTGTAATAAGAAGAGCAGCCCTGTAGTTTTTACAGTCCTGAAGCTTATACTCATATATGCATTTAAACCAAGTCGAGCATTATTTCTAACACTTCTCAGTTTTTTCCTTACATAAAGGCTTTATCAGAAAGTCCCAGTGTTCAGAGAAAAAGTTTTCTACCCCCAGACATACATCCCTTTGGCACACTGTACTAATTCAAAACAGTCAAGTCTTTTTTAGGCAAAATTATCAGTTCTATCCTTTCAAGAAACAATCAATTCTTTCCAAACACTTTGGAGGGAAAGCATAACTTAGAAGTTGAAGTCTACCACAGAATGCTGTATACATACATCTCTCTTAAACCAACCTGTAATTATTATTACAATGGGAATTACTAAGATGAAGTCAAAGCTTCATGCCAACCCTACTGAAAAAGCTTAGAAGAAAAACGCATGAGTAGTGTATTCAGCTTGCTTCTCAACAGATCACACAATTTCACTAGCTTTCCAAATTTCAAGTGAAAATTGGTTCTAGAAGTACCATGATTACCAAGCTTTTAGCACAGCTGTAACTCCTCCCAAGCTGCTCATCTGGAAGCCCAAACTACTTCCACATGGGGAAAAAGCAGAAGTTGGAAAGCACAGATGGCCATCCTACCTGCTTATATCGTTCCACATTAACACCTTCCAGCTGACTGAGGCGAACAAGGTTGGTTCCTACTAGGATTCTCAGTTCCTGCCTTTCCCGCTCTCTCTTTTCTCTGTCCCTACTATGGCCCTGGTGTTGCATCCGCACCCAAAGTTTGTTCATCTCAGCAAAGTTTAGCAGCACAAAGTCCATAGAATCACTGATGTCTCCAGTGGTTTCTTCACTGCAATTGAGAACAGATTAGGAACATAAGATCTGGGTGGACAGAAAGCTTTTCAAGACAGAAGGTTGGGAAAGCACATGGTGGGATGTCTAGGTTCATAAGAACAGTTCATATTCTCACTTAAGTAAGAAAACCTTAAGAATTCCCTTCCCACATTAAAAGAATTGGGTTTTGACAAGAATTTCTGTAAAATATGAAGTTGTAAAAGTGGTAAGTTGTAAAATATGCTCCCTCCCTGGAGGCATTCAAGGCCAGGCTGGATGGGGCTTTGTGCAGCCTGGTCTAGAAGGAGGTGTCCCTGCCTGTAGCAGGAGGGTTGGAACTATGTGATCTTAAAGATTCCTTCCAACCCAAACCACTCTATGATATTTACTTCTTTCAAACCTGAAAAAGTCACATCACATATGTGTTTTTTAAACAGAACATTACTTATTTTTAAAGTTATGGCCTGTCTTACTCTGCTTGCTCGCCTTCATCTGGTAAAATATTCCTGGTACACTGCAGGAGATAGTTGCGAAGAAAGAGGCCTCTAAGAGGATGCTGTACTCCACGGCACATCTCCACCAGGTCTTTCAAAATATCTTTCCTGGACTGTGGAAATGACTTGACATATACAACACCTACTGTTATTAGGAGATACCTGCAAGAGGCACAGAAGAGAACAACAAATTGTAAAATAACACTAAAATACCACACTTAAAGGCAACAGCCCACTTCAACCCTGACAGCATTACCGATGTGCAGAAAGCAGTTAAATGACATCCATGTACCAGGGTACCATAACTTCAGATATTTTGCTAGCTTTCAACTCCTGCTCTCCTCTGCTACAGAACACAGCAAGTCTGAAGAGCTGACTTACCTCATTACAATTCTTCACACAATGAATGTATACATGCTCAGCATGCATGGAGCTGTGAATTACTGCTTGTCTATACTTACAACACCCTGCAGGACTGGAAAGCAACTCTGGCACAAAGATAAGGTATGTATAGTGGTGAAGCATTAAATATCTTTCACACTGCAGTTTAACAGAAAAGATGTTGCACTCTTCAGAAATCCCCACACCTGCACTAAGTCCTTCAGCATCTTTGTATTAATTAATCAAAGGGTAGAAGGAACTTGCAAGATACAAAGGGTTGGTGTACCAGCATACTTGGACTCCACTTCAGCTTATCGGTGAAAAAAAAAAAACCTTTACAATCCTCAGAACATGCAAATATTTGGTTTAGAAGCCTCAACCCTGCAAGCTTTGCTAACTCACTAGAGCATCAGAAGGGTTCATCAGGGAGAAACATAGCCTACATCACATAGGTAGGAATACAATTCAAATGATTATGATGAGGTAAAGACATAGTGACACTCATTACTCCAAACCACCCAATGTGCATGAGCCTGGTACCCCGGAGACTCTTCCTTGCATCACTGTGAAGGCCAGAAATAAAATTTTTACTTAGCACTGAAGTTTCTGAAGTCTACATATCCAGAAGGTCCAACTCCAGCCCTACAGTGACACATTTAAAGATAAGCTCTTCAGTATTACCTCTTGCATATTAACTTAAAAACTACATTTAGAAAGACTAAGCCTTTACAAGTAACAGAAATTCAGCTTCCTCCTCTCACACCTGTTACTCACCACTAGGAGACAGATGCTTATGAAGTACCTGTTCAGTGTGCAGCTCAAAGACCTAGATCCTCAGCTACAAGTTACTTAACAGGTAACACGGAAAAAAAAATACTAGATGTATAGTTAATCTCACTGAGCAGAACAGAGTACTTGGTTAGTTTTCTGCTGACCAGTTCTTTACCCAAAGTCTGCTTTATTGCAAAGCGCTTCCATCTCAGTCACGTGCAAAAATAAAATCTTGGCAGGAACAATCTACCTTCTGAAGCTGCACTCTTGGCCTAAATCTCATCAGAATCCACTCTTAAGATATGCAGATTTACAAGCAAGTCTTGCTGTCAAGCAAGAACCCAGTCTGTTATCAGAACTCAGAGTATGACCATTATCTGACATTTCTATTTAAGGAAATACCAAATATATACACACTTACAGTCTTGGAATAATATTTCCAGCATACTGTACTAGCTCATAAAGGTCTGCCACTTTCCTTCCTTTGGCAAATTCATCCGTCAGGTAGACTTCCAAGTAGTGTAGCTCATCAGAAATTGCCATGTCTTGTTCTCTTAGTTAAGGACTTAAGTTCAAAACATCTACAACAGACCTTGAGAGAAATTTGTTCAATCACACCAAAGAGGAATGATGCTGTTCAAATACAATCACAGGTTTCAAAGAAGTCAAGCCCAAGTAGGTAGTACTTGAGAAAAATTCATCACTACTGGCATAAGTATGCTAAATAAACCGAAACTTCAATTTCTATCCTTAGCATATTAGAAAAGAGCAGGTACAAGCAGTTAAAACAGCTAACAAGTGAACATGACGGAACAGAGTATCTAGACTAAGTGAAGGCATACTATGTGGTACAGAAATACATCTTCCTCAACAGCAGGCATGAAGAAAGCAATATTCAAATATATTCACATTCAATTCCCAAATTTCATGAAAAACTTCCTGTTATTCAGGTACAATACGGACAAGTACATAGATTACAGCACTCGATTTACGGTTAGATTCTATGAAAACAAAAAGGCAAAATAAGTTGGTTATATAGATATTTTTGGGTAACATACAGTAGGCACAACTTTTACAGAGGTGCTGTTGTTATAAAACTAGACTCCTGAGGACTCGCAATGGAAGATACAAAAGACATTAAAGACCTACTTCATACCAAAGGGAAAAGAACTTCAAACAGTGAGCAAACAACTGGATATTCTCTTACAGTACATTCAGATAACTAGTAGAGCAGAAGTGCTAACAAAACATGAGAAAAGAGATGACAACTGAACAGTCACAAACAACAAGAAAAGCAGGTGAACATTTCATTCCAAATTCAGCATTTCAGCCGCTTGTTCCTCTAATCCTCAAAGGATACAGAGCTCATAATAGCTCTTAGGAGATAACATAGAAGTCCGCAGCTCACCAAGCTTGTTGGACGCATGTTTCAAAGCATCCATGAGCTTGTTTTTGTCCTTTAGAGGAGGTAAAAAAGAACAATCTATCACAAATAACACAAGGAAACCAGAGTATTTAAACAAACAGAACAACTAAAAGCATAGCTTTCTAAAAAAAGCATGCAAATGTTAAGTATCTAAACATCAGGAAAGTGATAGTTCTAATTCAATTCAATTAGTATCTAGCCTATATTACATCCCCCCTCTAAACTAAGTTGAAGGCAGCTAGAAGACTTAAGATACAGCTATAGTAATAAAGTACTATATTATCAAAAAATATTTTTTCCTATTCAGAAATCCTCATCCATCTTTCAAGTTCTATTCAGCAAGCAAGACAGAACTGAACTACTTCTAAGTCATCCAGTCTGCTGTTTTCTCAGATCTCATGAAGAAACCTCCAGCAGACAGAACACACATAATGCCAGTGGGAGCCACTGTTTGATTTCTCCTTTCCCCTCCTCACTCAAGAATAACATCTTACTGAAAGCAAGAGTCGCATACAGCATGTGTTTACAAGGCACGACTGCCTAGCACGACTGCCTGCCTAGGATACAAGAAACTTCCAGTCTACCACCTATATGTACTTACTGAACACATCATTTAAAACAGCATTAAGTTTTGGAGGAGAGTGGATGGAATTGCTAGGGTTAGCTTGCCCAGCCAGATGAAAATATATGGGAATATTTAAGTTCTGTCATTGCAGTTTTAAGCAGCTTCTCTAAATAATTCTCTACATGAGAAGCTAAGCTTCTCAAAGCCAAGATATGTTCGTATGATTATACCATGGTCTGCACTGTCTACAATTTGAAGCTAAATACCCCAGTAGAAACCCCAGTCAATGTTATTCTCCAGTTAGAGGAGAATTTATGCATCAGTCTACAATTAGGCCCTATAAAAGTTCTCTTTTGCAGCAGATAATACACTAGCCTCACAGTCTGCAGCTCATGAAAAGACTACAGTTAAAAAGCAACAGTACACTGAACATCAACAAGAACAGTTTCTCATCGTACAGCTCCATACAGAGCGCATTTGAGCAGTAAACTGGTAACAACTGGCAGGCTTACTCTCAGTTTAGGCTGACTCAAATGGAAGCACCAATTAACGAAGGTGCACCTTTCTAATTTATCTTGTCAAATACTGTGGTAAAAACAACTATTTAAGGATACTGAAGACTTGCTCACTCATTTAGTAGCTGCCTCATTCACTTGCAAAGGCTCTAACACAAAGACACAAAGAGTTAAGTTCCCTCAGTGCACTACAGATTAGTATTGATTTACTGTTTTACTCCTAGCAGATGGGAAGCTTCACTGCATTTTTAAGTTACATTCTTACCAAGCATCTCTTCATTTGGAAAGACTGCACCTTCACAGCCTGAATGGCTTCATCCAGGAGTTTTTCCTGTTCATCCTGAGGAGATTGCTGTGTTGTTGGCTGGAAGAAAAAAAAACAATTTTTATGAATCTACTTATGACTAGATGAAAACTGTCTTCCCATAGTTTAGAACATAGTGCAAGTGTCACTGCAACACAACCATTAAGAGCTGTCAAATAGCTCAGTAGTAACTTATTTGAGGGGTAAAGCTTTACTCTGCAAAAACTTTCTTTCTGCAGGGAAACCCCAGTGCAGCCTTCCAGTATTTAAAGGCAGCAACTTTTTACTGTCTGATAGTGATTGTGCAAGGGGGAATTGCTTTAAGCTTAAACAGAGGAGACTTAGGTTAGACGTAACGAAGAAATTCTTTACTCAGAGGGTGGTGAGGTGCCGGAATGTGTTGCCCAATGAGGTTGTGGATGCCCCATCCCTGAAGGGGCTCAAGGCCAGGTGGGATGCAGCCCTGGGCAGCCTGAGCTGGTGGGTGACAACCAGCCCACAGCAGGAGGCTTGAACTAGATGGTCCTTAAGGTCCTCTCCAACCTAAGCCATTCTATGAGTCTATGAACGTGAGCGCAGGAACAAGAAGAGTTATGGACAACCTATGAGCATGGTTATTTCTTAGAACACAGAGCCAAGAGGGTAGAACAGTCAATTTCTCCCTCCTTTACCAGCATTTTCAGGTAAAAAAAAGAAATCCAACATGAGTATTTGGCAAGAATAAGGTTCACGAGAATACAAGGACACCACCACACTGAGGGCAAGCATCTTCTTCTTGAAGCATCTTCAAGAACCTTGCCAGAAGATCAAAGCAAAGCATGAAGCACAGACCACAGCCGTATAGATGCTATTTTGCACACACAGGTCACAAGCTATCAGCTAACTGCTGCCCAAGCCGCACAGCTCTGCTGAGGCCTAGCTTCAGATAAGCAGAGCAAAGGATAAAGTACAATTACCTCTATGGATGGCAGAGATGACTTGCAGAAGGTAACAGAAACCCAATGAGAATCATCATTTCCTCATGTCCCCTACCTTCCTCAGCAACTCTCTTCCTTCTGCTTCTCCTCAAACAAGAACACTGCAGGACTTCAACATAAAAAAAACCAAACTCATCTGCCTTCCCAAGGGTCATACTGCATTTTTATATTGATTAGATCCATTGCTTGCAGACTTACACATCCCCCCGCCCAGCTGGAACAGGCACTCCCTTCTGCAGCTGCTTCCTTTCCTCTGCCAGATCAATGAGGTCAGTGGAGCTTCCTTCTTTTATGTTACACACCACATTCAAGTCTACCTCAACCCAAACCCATGCCCAGCCTCCTTCGCAGTGCCCCCAGCAGCTCACACACTGCATTCAGTAGCACTCCCCAAACCTCGCACTCAGAAAAGAACCACCACCACGCTGTTGTCACTTTAGGCCAGCTCTCAGCATCTCATTAGAGCTCCCCCAGGCTCTCTCAGCCTGGGGTTTGGTTCCAGAGGGCATCCCTCAATTATCATCAGAGATAGAAGCACTGATACTGTGGCCCAACTGCACCTTCTCTGGTCCTGAGAAATACCCCATTTATGCACACAGAGAATCCTGCAGCTGGTATTCTGAGCCCACAGCTCTGGTAATTTCTCAACTCTTTGTACTTGTTCCCTTCCTCTTCCACTGTATTCAGAAGGCTTCAGGTCTCCTCTCTGTAACCAAACATTTTGATAAGAATCTAAAAGACCATCAATTATACCATCTTGATGTTCTTAAAACCAGTATCTCCAGTATTCATTTCTCTCAAGTGCTCCGTGCTTGGAGTTCCCATAAGCATCTTTTAAGGAGCAAGATTTTAATTTGGGTTTTCATTAAAATAGAGAAGTTAAATTTAACACCAATTTAATAGTTGTAGGGCACTGCAGCCTTGGCATACCCACATTTTCCTTTCTCCCACATTCACCACTACACCCGATTCTTATCCTGTAATTGCAATCTCCCTCACAAGAGCCACAGACAACTTCTCCTGTGTTTTCCCTGCTATCCCATTTACAGCAAAGGCAGTGCCATGCAGTGTTGTTTGTGCCCTGGTCCTATCTCAGCAGGTGGCGAATCTCCACCCCTGGAAGCTTCCCAGCCCTCAGCAAGGAGAACTCAAGGCTGCTCTGATCCAACTTCGGGGACAGTTCTGCTTGGAGCAGAAGGCTACGGGTGGAAGCTCTTCCTCTGTAATTCAGCACCTCAATAACAGCTAAACCATGAACAAGAACCAATTAACAAATCTATTTCGTCAAGAGAGCAAGTTAGCTCTGCTAATCAGAGTGACTGCACTTAGCACAAAGCATGGGCCCTCCAAACAGCACTGAAGCATACGGCAGAGCAGCACAGCGAGGTGGCTGTACCTCCCAGGCAATTCAGAGCTACAAGCTCTAGAAAGGCTCTGACTGACTAATTATGTCTTTCCAGTAGAACTTGGAATAAATAAAGCTCAACGACAGATCTGACTTGTAAGGAACAGAAGCTGGCGGTGCTGGCACTAATGTGGAACCATCAACAGCAAAGCGTCGCACATCCTGCTGGGTTATGCCTTTGCCAGAAAGCTCATCACACCCTGCACTCCCAAGCTCATACTGCTGCGTAACAGACCCACTGCTACCGACCTCAACGCCTCACGCTCCAACCACATCACAATTAGGGCACAAGCCAAAACAGCGGAGTAATGATAACCCCAGCAGAGTTTCCCAGCACCTGCCCTGCAGGGCTCCCAGCTCCCACAGCCACGTGGGGCTCACGCGTCCCTCCTGTTTGTTTGTGGGGCCACCTGGTGCTGGGAGGGCTGCACAGGCCATGAAGTGAAATGCAGAAGGGGTTGGACTGGAAAGGACCTTAAAAGATCCCCTGCAGAGGCCAGGAAAGTAGCCCAGCTGATCAGGGGCCTACCATTCACCTAGACTACCCTGAAAGCAAAAAAGCTTGCTAAGAAGCATACAAAAAGAAGCAACACCGATCTAACCATGAGCATCATCAAATGCTTCACCTCCAGCAGCCCCCAGGTGTGCTTGGCGGAATGCACACCCATCAGTTTCCATCCTTCCGCTGTGAAAACCTCTGGTTGAAGCGTAACAGTGACTACACGACAGAGGCTACGCTAGGGATAATTACAGCAAGGATCTCATTAGAAACATCTAAACGAAGGCAGGTATTTTCTCACACAACCTCAGACACTGTCTCTCAGGAGTAGCTGGAGAAATAATGGCATTTTGGAGCCACACTGTCAGATCCGGTTTTACCAATTAAAATAAACCAGTGTCAGCATCACATCAAATTCTGTATGCGTCAACAGAAGACATGCACAGCATTCTCATTCCCATTCTCAATTTGATCAACAAGGTCCCACACCTTATTTAACACTGGGACTGAGATAAGTACAGGTCCTGAATTCATCTGGGAACCAGTTGCTGTGTCAGATACGACGGCGAATAAAGCTGTTTATTTCCTATACGTCCCACTTTACAGCAAGAGCCTAGGCATTAGTTCCAAGCGTAATTTAACCAGAAATGCAACTGCTCTGTGGAATCCTATTCCAACCCAAACCCTTGAAGTAGAAGATATACTGACACTGGAGAAAAGCAGCAGAGCTCTGTAATCAAGGCACAAAGCAACCTCCTTTCTCAGCACCGAGTACAGTAAGGTATCAGCTACTGCGTAAGCTGAAGATAACAACTCTCAGCAATTATGCAGCCAGTCTGACTTAAACGCTTGAGTCTTAACACCCCAAACTGCTTTCTGCCAGTTTGAAGCTGGTGAGCTGTAAGTTGCCTCGGGGAAGAAAAAATTTCAACCCCAAACTAGCTCAAAAGAAGCGTATTGCCTGGCTGATCACAGGCTTATACCAGTTACCTGGAAGATAATTTGTAACATGTACTGCAAACGTGGTTCTGGACATGTACATTCTGACAGTAACAGCTACTGCTGGCATAGAAAATTATCATTAAACCTACAGTGTATAACTTACTTGGTTTCTAACACTCATTTCCATGAGAAGACATCAATACACAACCTGTTTAAATTTAAGGCTTAGCAGTGCTCTGCAGGTGGCTAAAAACCCAGGTCAGGGTGCTGATGGTTTTGAAGACCAGCAAACTGCAGCACTCCACAGAACTGTACAGCGTTAAACCACAGCAGAATTCAAGGTAAGCCTGAGGAACCCACCAAGCAGTCTGTACCCTGGTAACGCACACACCTTAAACTGGATGTAGGACATAGATAACACAATCAAGTCAAAGATTTTGCTTCAGTTCTAAAGTGTATTTTATCTACTCTAAGAATCATTCCTTAGATGTGCTTTCGAGCATATTCCACGTGCCTTTTCCTCCTGTTTGCTCACATGCCCTCGTTTGGTACCACAACAAAAGAGACTTACCCAAGCTTCTCTACCTCCTACCAACTTCACGAGGACACCAATCGCCCTATCACTGCCCACGTAACAGGAGCATTTACCCAAGGCAGACATCAGGTTTGCTGCAGAAGAAGATCAGGACAAAAGCCAGCCTAGCTATGAAGCCGGAGCGCACACAGCAGATTGCTATGAGCATCACAGCATGGCTTGGCACTAACTAAAAGAAACCACAGGCATTTTATAGTCATATATTTATATTGGAAGCTTTATTCTGCAACACCAGAGCCTGTAACTCTCACAGCAGAGAAGAACACCTTTTTCACGTGTTTAAGATGGCATTTACTTCCACAAGAAGGCACAGTTAACAAAAATCAAGGGGCTGTGCTGTTTACTCATGAGCTGACTGACAGCTGCAAGAAACCACACTCTAGTTTAAGGTATTCAAATACTCTGCTTTGAGTGTGGCCATTGGAAACAGCAACAGAGCCTGATGTGGTAGAAGGGACCACCCCAACAGAGTGCAGGTCTTGCTCTTCCTCCATCACACACCACAGGGCATTGGCAAGATGAGGGCAGAGAGCAGACACGGAAGTGACAGACAGAAGGGAGCTGTGCCAGCTGGGAGCCACGAGGTACCCATGGCGCTCACTTGGGAAGCGGATCATCTGCACACGCTGCACATTTCCTGCTATCCAATCAAATATTTTCTCTTCCTGACAGGATCCACAGCCACACACACGCGCTTCTGGAGTATGTAGCATCAAATCCATTCCAACACACAGACAACTTCAGAACGCAGATCTGCCCCAGCAGCCCTGGGACCACACAACTCTGCTTTAGTTCATTTGTGGCACTGAGTTTGTCCATGGCTCACTGTGCAGACAGCCAGCACTGCTCACACCGCAGCTGGACGGATCAACAAGCAAAGACATCACAGCACACACTGCTGAGGACTTCGCTTGTATTAAACAGCGCAGCAGATACACCGAACTCGGGTTCTGCCAGGAAGCACAGCTGTCCTTTTGTTGTTGCTGAGCATTCAGAAGCACGTCTCTATAAGCACTATTCCAAGCTGCAGTTCCAGGTTCCCTCGTAAGCACTTACAACCGCTCCAGAGCGGCCTGCCCCGGGCCCCGGCCGCAGCGGCTCACGCTGCCGTTTACGGCCCAGCCCGGCCCCGCCTCACCTCAGCCGCACCCGCGCCGGGCAGCGGCCTCACGGCCTTCAGAGCCCTCGGGACCCCGCCGCGCCTCCCCCGCACGGCCCCGCCGCGCGCAGCCGCTGACGGTGCTCTCAGGCTGCAGCCCCCAGGCCCGGGCCGGTCCCGGGCCTCCTCTCAGCGACCGACCACCGCCCTCAGGGGAGCGACAGAACCTGGAGCGCTCCCCGCCCTCCCCTGCCCCCCCCCACAACCGCCACGCACCGACCCCGCCGCCCCTCACCATGGTCGCGCCGCTGCCACGAGCCGCCCCCAGCAGCAACACCCCGCAGCGCCGCGCGCCGTCATGTGACTGCGCCACCCGCGCCGCCCCGCCCCTCCGTCGCACAGCCGCCTTTCCATTGGCTGGCGCCGAGGAAGTGCTTCTCTGCGGGCTGATTGGCGCTGAGAGGATGATTGACGGCCGGGCGGACCGGTCAGCTGGCGAGTCGAGCGGCGGGTCGGGAGCCGCGTGCCGCAGGCAGAGCGAGCGGGAACCGAGAGCGGGGCGGATGGAGCGCGGCGCGGTCCGGGAGCTGGCGGCGCGGCTGGGGCTCGGCGAGCCTCGCGTCGTCAGGTACCGCGGTGCGGGACTCGGGAGCAAGGAAGGGGTGGCGGGAGGAGCGTGCCCTGCTTGCACCGGGCCCGGCACGCGGGGGGGCACACGGACGAGGCTCCGCTGCCACCTCCGGGTCACCGCGGTGTTTTGCAGGAAAGCCGAGGAGTACCTGCGGCTGTCCCAGGTGAAGTGCGCGGGGCTGACGGCGCACGTGACCGCCACCGGCCTCGCCGTGATGTGCCTGGAGCTGGCGGCCCGCTGCGCCAAGCACCCCGCCGCCAAGGTCAGCGCCTCGCGCGGATCTCTTCCGTACCGCCGTCGGAATTCGTTTTAGAGCGGCGCGCGGTTTCTCTCCGTCTCCGTATGCGGTGCTGGCATTGAGCACCGCGCTCATTCTCGTGTTTTCTCTTTATCTTTAACAGAGCTCTTTTGTTAAACTGTCCGGTTTGAACAGGACCGCGTACCAGAGCTCCATGCAGGCCTTGGAGTGTTTGCTGGGGCTGAACGCCCGGCTGGGAATGCGCGATTTGGCGGTGCGGTTCTGCTGCACGGAGGCAGTGAAGGCGGCTTCGGAAATCCTGCAGAGGTGAGCAGCGCTCAGACCCCGTTTTGCACGCTGTGAGGAGCGGGCCGGGCAGGAGGGCCGGGCAGGAGAGCCGGGCAGCTCCACTGAGGGCCCACCAGGTGAGTTCTTAGCACTGACAGCACGTTATCTGGGCACCTAAAGCACATCGGAAAGACTCAGCCCGTGGATCGCAGTAAGTCTGCCCGAGTTGCAGTTCTTCGGCTCAGAGCAGTATAAAAAAGACAGGACTTTGTGTCTTTGCCCATAGCACCATAATGAGCTGCTGCTCATGGCACAGGACAGAAGAAACAGAGGTGGGGAACAAAGGCTGCGTGCTCTGTGGGTACTTAAGCAGCCTGGGGACAGGTGAACAAGAAAAAGTTCTTCACAATGCTGAACATCCACTTTGTCTTCCACCATACGTTGTACAGGTGAAGTTTTAAATATATATTAGAGGAATGAAAAATCTATAGTTCTACCCTCTGTAATAGGATGGATCTGTGTAAAGATACCTTAATATCATTTTGAGATGTAATTTTAAAGATAAAAGCGAGCGTAGATGGGTAGCACAAGTGATATACTGACGTGCCTTGATTGAGATCCCTACCTTAAAATACCTTTAAATCAAGAAGAGGAGGCGATCCCCATTCCCTTCTATTCCCTAATCTGTTTTGCTCCTGTAAGCCAGTAGCAGCTGTTTGTGCTTGACTAGGTTACAAAGGACTGAGATATCCAACATTTAACTGCTGAGTACCACGTGACAAATTAATTTCAGTGTTTCGTTTGAGGCAAATGCATTACACAGCTATCACTCTGTTATTCTTTAGGTATGAATCCAGCCTCCCTGAAGCACAGCAAATAGACCTTGATTTCTCAAAACCACTGTTTATAACAGCAGCACTATTCACTGCATGCAGGTGAGTACAGCGTAAAGGGGTCTCTTACAGGCTTAGGTACCCAGTAAGACATCCAACAGACATACTGCATACAATGTGAGCAGCCGATTGATTCAGCATGGCTTAAGGCTCCTTACTAGCACATTCTGCATTTCTACTCCTGGAACTGGAGACGTCCCTAGCTGCAGGAACCCTTTTACAAGGAAATCTCCAGCCTCCATTGCATTTGTTTTCAGGGGGGAACAAAAGTATTCCATCAGACGTACAGAAGAGGATCTTGAATTACTTGTCCTAGAAGAAATGAAATCTGTCTTTCCCGGTGTGTTATAGATGAAGCAGATAATTCCATTTGGACATTTTATCCCTGAAAGTAGCTGAAGGAGTCCACCAAACCAGGATAACCATAGTAATATTTTCAGATTTAACCAGGACTTTCTTCTCTTGTCAGTGTAGATTGGAGCTGGACATCAAAGCAAGAAGTTCTGCGTGTCTCTTAGTGAGATACTGCTCCAGGTGAAAGAATAGCTGCTGCTATGAGCACCTGTACCATCCTATCCTGAGGCTCTAACATTTGGGAGATAGCTTTATCTCAGCTTTAGACCAGTATCAGCTCAGGAGATAGGCATTAGGAGAGCCTGACACATAGAACACTTGGGAAGAATTTGCTTGCACGTATATGTTTTCCTTCTCATTATGCCCTTTAACAATCAACAATTCAGCTGTTGTGTCGTTTCATAGCTCTTGACAAATATTTTGACAGCAGTCCCATCCAGTTCTTCACAAGAGTGGTATTTTGCTTTGCTTCCTTTGAAGCCTATGAAGTACTTCTTCCTCACAGAATTTCCCCTCATGATTTGAGCTATCCATGGGCTTCACTTTCAGATCCATCTCGACTCTTCCTTCCCAAAGGCAGTGTTGGTAGAGTAATAAATGTCATCTCACCCGAGTGCTACTTGCTGGAGAGATAAATTCATTTTCTGTTACAGGTGTTTGAAGCTGAAAGTGGACAAAGCTAAGATGTTGGCTATATCTGGAGTGAAAAAAGCAATATTTGATCGTCTGTGTAATCAGATGGAGAAGATAAGCCAGCAACTCAGCAGTATGTTTCTGACCTTATCTTTGTAATACAGCTCACCCATCATCTAGCCTCACAGTGTCCCCATTCTCTTCTGCTGGTGATTTCAGTCTGGTCACTTCAACTATTTCCTTTCAGCCAAACCTGCCCACCATTCCAGCATTTCCCTCAGTCCTGTTCCCAGTCACAGTCCTTGCTTCTGGGAAAGTCACAACAGTTTAGAACATGGCAAGGCCAAAAATACCTATGCTCTTCTGTAATGCTCACTGTTCTTTACATTTTATGCTGCTCAAAGTTATTCCCTCTTTCTCCCATCTCACTAAAGCATCGTGGATTCATCCTTGCCTGCTTTCTTCATCCTGTTTAACATAGCAACATAATATGGAAATTCACATAAACGTTTTACTATCTCTATTGCTTTGACTGATGCTTCTGTGTTTTCCTTTCCTCCACTGCAGGATTAACACACAGCTAAGCCTTGATCTCCTAGTAGTAATTCAGTCACTACCTGATACCATGCCTCCACGTGCAGCAGGCAGACGTGAGAGTCTTTCTCACCTACTATTGAACTCCCAGCTCTTCCCACTCTTTAGCAGAAGACAAAAATTGAAGTATATGTTCCTTCCTGTCCTCGTATCTTTGCTCCTTCCTCTTTATCTTCTTTTTTCTTCCCCAGATTTTTATTTTCACTCTCCCACTGACAGTATCCCTCCTCCACCACATCTTCATATTTCACACCACAATGTTTTCTAGAGTACGCTGCCTGAATCCAAACCAAAAGCTGCTCTCCCTAGGCATGGAGCTGCCAATAGGGAAGTTATCCCACCAGAAAAGCAGCTTCAAGGCAGATGGGAGTTCCTTTATCAGGTTATGTATAAGTAGACAGCATGCTGTGGGTATGTGTAATTACAAAGCAGTTGTGGAAATAGTATAGAAGGAAGAATAATTAACGGAGAATGCTTCATGAATAATGAAGAATGGCAGCAATTTGTTTTTTTTTGGTATGAACATAACTGATCATTGTGGTTACACATGCAGCAGCAGCACTAGGTAAAACAATCAGCCAATCCTTGCAACCCGCTGCACATACAGCTTGGGTATCAGTCTTGAACAGAGAACCTTTTTGACCAGGAAACACCACTTGCCTGCTGAGCTGTTTTCCAGCCAGGTCAGTCAGTTAAGCCCATTCACTAATTGGCTGCACAAGCAGTTATGCTAACACAACAGGCAGCAACCTGGAAGGAAGAACACATCACAGAGGGAGGGCACTGTGGGAAGGCATCGCTGCCATGAAGAATTGGATGAAGAATAACACCATTGGGACCCCCACATCATTCAGAAGTAAAGCAACTTAACTTTTTTGTTTGTTTTTTTAGAAGATGATATTCCATTAGCTGCAGAGACATCTGAAACCTTGCAGACTGACCTGGAGCAGCGTGAGGAAGAAGGTAAGTTGTGTTTAGCTGTGAAATAAGATTACCAGGGCAGTTTGGGGTTGCGTTGCTGCTTAGTGGTATTTTAATTGTATAATAAGCAGTAAGAATTGGTTGACAGCAACTTATACCATTCTGCAATCTGCTATAATTAAAAGGACTAATTAAACACAGCAAAAGGACAATGTTTATTACACTGAGTAGTCTTAGTAGAGTTAAGAACAACTCTTACACTCAACCAGAAAAGGTAAAAGGTAACCATCATGGGAGGTGGGTAGAGGAGGAAACCACAGAGTTAAGATAATGCAGTAATGGTCTCTGTATGTGAATAGGCTGATCTCTGTACACTGGCTGGTTATTCCCAGCAACACTTTGCTGGTGATGGCCCATCATGGACTTTCCCTTTTTTTCTTAAACGTAGGTTCTGAAGATTATGATGAGATTCCATGTAAACAGCCAAAGACTGAAACAAAGCAAGACTATGAAGAATGGAAAAGGAGAATCCTGGAAAACGCTGCTAAGGCACAAGAGACAAATAGTGGTAGTGTTTCTATAGTGCCGCCTTGTAACATCACTACTGCTTGCTCATAATGTTAACAGTCCTTTTGCTCTTAACAATTCCTGTAGCATACAAGTGATGACTGGCTGGTATTCAGCTAATTTTATTTTTTGAGCTAGTTTTCAAGTGTTATTTTTAGTAAATGTCAATTGGGGTGATTTGTTGAAGCAGCATGTTTAATTATTTGCCAGGCTGGTACTTGAGCAGATGTAGCATTAGGTGCTAGGATAGCTTCATTTTTCTTGCTACAAGAAACAGGTGATGCTCCAATAGGATGTTAAATGTGAATAAATTATAAGTCACATGTCCTTGTGCCTCTAGCTGGCAGTAGTCAGTGAAAAAGAGTGGGAGGAGACTAACTGTGCCTTGTTAATTCCTCTGTTGTTTTTGCTGTTTAAAGACTGATTATTGTTTTTGAACTGTCAAATACTTATTCACTGAACTCACCATAGTTTTTATGCCTGTGTAGGACTGAAGCCTCTTGTGTATGTAAGGGGGCCCAGCTGTTCCAAGAAACAATAAAGATATCAGAGGGATAAGCTTTACATTAAGACATGCATTTTTATGCACGTGCTTGTTGTATGTAAAACTTAAAGTAAGGCAAAATAAGACAGGAGGACCCACCTGTGGAATGTATCCAGGGAACAAGGATTTCAAACCTAGTGGATGCTGGGACACATCTCCCTATCTCAGGAGCATAAGCTTCAACTGAAGAGTGCCCTGACCCATAGGTCTTAGAGGCAACCTCTGTCATCCTATACTTTCATCCCACCTATTCAGGCTACGACTTAAAGTAACTATTTTTCAAAGAAAAATCACAACTTTTAGCAGTCCAGGACTGGTGTTACTGTAATAAAGTCAAGCCAATTCTGCTGCCCATTTCTTGTTTTCTGTCTGAGTTGTGCAAACTGTCTGAGTTGTGCAAACTTAACTATTTCAGAACAACCCAGAAACTCCTTAGTTATTTGTATGAAGGAAGGTAACTCTCGCCTAAGCAGTTAGATTTGAAAGTGTTCCCATCTGAGCTTCTCAACAGCATTTTAATAGTCTGCCAAATACCTCACTGCTTAGCATGTTCCTTGCTTACCTAGGTGACACTGATGACACCAGGGGTACAGACAGCTGATTCCAGCCTTAGCTATTACCCTGGGGGGCCACTTGGTTGTTTGCTTCTTTTCCATACTCACTGTTCCAGTGTCTTGCAGGCCACGTGTAGGGTGTTCTTTTAGCTTTTTGTAGACCATGCAGGACATTATGAAATATCCCGTGAGGCTGCAGAGATGGTTTTCACTGTACTGCAGAATTATGTGGCTACAGAAGCTGAAGAAATTTGTTAAGAACAAAATAGTAAGCCAGATGCATCCCCTCTTTGTAGAAGATGGAGAGGAAATATAAGCAGAGAACGGCTCTATGTGTTACCCGCTTACAAAAATAGAGGAAGTAATACACAGTAAGTGGTAAATTGAAGCTTACTAGCAATTTATCTTTCACTTCATCTCACAGTGTAGTTGAAGCATAAATAAACAGAAATAAATCCCAGTCACCTTTAAATAGCAAAAGCCAATTTCATACCTGATGAGAGCCTTGAAACATAACAGTAACTTTATTGTGGAATGGACTCCAAACAAATGTGTGGCGTGCAGAGAAAAATCTTAGTTAATCAACCCCCAGTAGAAGCTGTAACAAAACATCTGCTATTAATACCTAACGTGGCAGAGGGAGGAGATCTTACATGCTCTAACACCTAATCAAAGATGCTTTCTCACGTTTGTTTTTTAAACCAAAGTGGAGGAATGGGCCTGTTCCTTTATAATGTAATTTATTAGTATTAGTTCAGAAATATACAGACCAAAGAATATAATCACATTTACCATGCAGAACCACTGTGGAAGGAAAATATGAACAAAAGTGGGCCTTCACAGAAGGTGATACATTGTAAAGATTACTTAACTGGATTTTAATCATTTTTCACTGTCTTGATAGTGACAAAACTGCACAAGCCTGGAATCCAGGAATTAGAAGAAGTGGGAAGCACTAGAGTGGAAAAAAGATAACTAGGCTAGGGTAAGGTATTCTTAAAATCCTCTTTATTAGCAACCAGCACTTTTGCTAATTTAAGGGATACGAAAATCTATAAAGTTAATGGGAGCTTGGCAGCAGCTAGATGTCTTCACTGAAAAGCTAGTTTTAGGACAACCAGAAAGTATCACTAATAAAGAGCCTGTTCAGCTTACAGTGAGCTCTGCAGAATCTAGAACAGGAATGAAAGAAACCATAGGTCTAATAAATAATGTTACGCTTTTAGTTGAGAAGTTGTAAGTGGCTTCAATTCTTTAGGCTTCATGAACAATTCGTATTGTGAAGAAAAAGTCTAATGTTTGAGAGCAAGTTGGGGAAAAAAGGGTTTCGACCTCCCAGCTGAGCCAAAGGCAGAGTCTGGCAATGCCCCATTTCTCTGGAACTGAACAGCATTAGAATGTGTTTTGCATAACAACTTTCCAGATAAAATGCATTAAAATCGTTGAAAAGTAGAAAACTTCACAAAATAAAAATTGTAATACTAAGGGCTGCAATCACACCCAATGAAAAGCATTTACACATTTAAAACGTGAAATGCAGTGTCTGGGAATCTTTCCTGGACATCATGAGAAATTTGCAGTGACCCAACAGCCACTGCCTAACATTCATTTGTGGCAGTTTCACCTATCTGTCTTCTCCCAAAAGTCAAAGTTTGATCTTTCTGCCTAAGTCACAGACCTGAGGGAAAGTATTGCGCTGTTCTTGTGGCAGTCCACTAAAACTGATTATGGACACAGCAGTTGTGAAGAAAGTCTTTACAGATCCCATGCTTGGTGTGAGAAGCCAGAAAACTGCTGGTCTTTTCTGGTAAAAAACAGACCATAAATGATCTTCAGAATAAAGCCTTCAGGAAGAGGTCAGCCCCACTAACTTCATATTTTTTCATCACTATGTACAACTAAAAGCTTGTAAGAACAAAACAAGGTATATTCTGTTTTCGTAAGTTACTTCAGTGCCTCTGCTTGGAGACATTTTGGGAACCTAAGCACTAACACAATATATGAGAAAGACAGATGCAAAACTTGACATTATATACGGGATAGAAATTATTGAAGATACTGAGTTCTTCTCCTATGGTTTCACATCCATCTTCAAGTGTGGTAGTTGCTTCATACAACCTCATGCAAGCTTGACAGACATACTCTGAAATCTCTTCAGTCTGTTAGCAGCAGCCACCACATAAAAATGTTTCTGTGAATAAAACAGAACAGTCCAAGTGTGAGTATAACTGAGGTAAAGGACTTTTTGTGACCAACATAGATTTTCCTTCAGCAAGAAAAGGTCCTCATGGACACTAAGTTGATCATGAGTCAGCAACATGCCCTTGCCATAAAAGTAGCTAATGGTGTCCCAGGTTGCATTAAACAAAGTACTGTGAGCAGCTCAAAGAAGGTGATCCTCAGCACTGATGAAGCCACAGCTGTAGTACTGTGTCCAATTCTGGGCTCCACAGTACAGGAGAGACCTAAAACTATAGGTGAGAGTCCAATAAATGGCCCATAAGATGAGTTAGGGACTGGCGTCCCTCCTATGAGGAGGAGCTGAGAGATCTGGGACTGTTCTGCCTGGAGAAGACAAAGCTCAGGTGAATCTTAGCACTATCTATAAATATTTGAAGGGAGAGTGCAAAAACGCCATAGCCAGGCTCTTTTCAGTGTTGACAGAAGAAGAGGCAATCAGCAAAAAGCTGAAACAGCAAGTTCTGTCTGAATATCAGGAAATCCCTTTCAACTGTAAGGGTGACTGAGCAATAAAACAGCTTGCACAGAGAGGATGTCTCCCTCCTTCAAGTTACTAAAAAGCCATATGGATGTGGTCCTAGGCAACGTGTTGCAGGTGGCCCTGCTTGAGCAAGGGGGGTGGACACGAGGCCCTTGCCAACATCAGCCATTTGTGATCTGAGTACAGGGTCAGAAAACAATCACCTCCTGAGCCTCAGGTAAATCAGCTGACTTAAAACAAGAGACAGTCTTTCTACGGTTCCCAAAGTCTTAGTTTCATATACTATGACAACTGGCACCCCTCCTTCACAGAAACACCAAATAAAGCCAAAGAAAAGCCTGAGGAAAGGCTGCTCAGCTTCCAGTGCTTGTCCTTGCACTGTAGGGAACATGGTTACCTATGGACACAGCATGGTTATCTATGTAATAGGCACTGGCTGCAGCAGCTTTGGCCTTGGTATAGAGGCCCCAGTGCAAAGCAAAAAGACTATCTGCCACTAGTTGAATTCTAAGAATCCTGAAGGTTAATACTGGAGTCTTGCCAGTAGGAGGTGGTGCAATGCTTTGTACTGAGAAACCAATGATCACTGCAGAACAGAAAGCTGGCACTATGAACTGCACTAGTATGAGTTGTAGTGTTATGTCTTAGATGATGTGCTTAATGGTTCTGAGGAGTTCTCTGGATGTCTTTTAAGCCTGTTTTTCTCCCCCTTCTCCCAGACTTCTACTCTCTGCAGTGGAAAACAAAATTGCCTTACATTGTATCCCAACCCAATGGTGACAAAAGAACAATGCAACTGTTGTCAATGCAAAAATGTCTCCATTATGAGAAGAAAAAAAAGTTAGAGTAAGCTAAATAACATCTGAAGCTTCTGAACTTCTAAAGGAAAAAAGTAAAACTTTAAATAACAAACTGAAGAATCCCTAAACTCATGTTTACAAGAATTTAGTAAAAATGAGCCAACATTCAAAAAAGCAGGCCCTGCGTGTGTTGAGCTGATTTTCCCTCTGGAGGTAGATTTTCCAGGCGAATTACCTTCCATTTTCTCTGAGCTATGTAACTTTGCAGCAACAACTGGGACTTCAGGCGAAGCTTGAACTTCTTGGCTTTGGCGGGCAGGTTGTTTAACCACTCATGCTTCAGACACTGTGTTGCACTCATCCGGCAGCTGCAGGAAAAAAAAAATGTACCACATAAGCACAGCCACCCCTCTTGCCATTTTCTCTGAACCTTGCACTCCTCAATCTACAGATTACATAAATGTTTGCCTTAAATAAACTAAGGCAAGTGAGTGGAAGGGCTTCTTGAGATGCTATTCATCCCAGCGCATAGAGTCCTAACAACATCCCGCACTCTACAGTGTAAGGAATGAGTGGTGTGAAAGGTTGCTGATGGGGTGTGCAGTGGGTTGACTGCCCTGTGCTGAAATGTTCTATTTCCCCTTTTTTGGATTTTGTTTTGAAGCAGCAGCTGTACAGGTTGGTTCATGTAAAATTTTGTTATGCAAATCAATCACTGCATGAAGAAAAACAGTCATGGTGCCATCTATCTGCTCTGAGAGTGCGGGCTTATTCTGTGCCTCGTATTTAAAAAGCACAAATGTCCATTCATCCTAAACTTAGATACGGCTAAGCATACATTATTCTCAGACATTCAACAATAGCCCCAAGTGTGAAAACCTATCCAAAAGCCTTGAGAAACAGGAAATCTTCTGAGGGAGGTGGGGAGACGAGATTGAAGAAAAATGTTCAATTTGCATTGTTCAAAAGCAAACCCTATGACTTATGGCTCAAAATGCAATTAAGTACTATAACCGATTTGTCTGATTTAGGTAATGATCTGGAAGATGTTAATATTCTAAGCACTCCTTGAAATTCCCCTTGAACACAATCTGCTTTATTGTGTGCATTATTTCCTGTTTTGATTAGTTTTGTACTGTCACCCAGCAAGAGAAAACTACTTTCTACCCACCCTACCTGAATCCCATAGCTATTTTCTGACATCAATGGCACTCTCGTTCTTCTGTCATTTCATACATACAATCACTCTTTATTTTACTTGATCCCAAAATGAGAAACCACATACAGAATTAAGCTCTAAATGCTTCTTAATATCTACCAAATGCATTTAGACCACTTTAGAAGAAAACTATGCACATTTTCACAGCCACAGCTTCTATTTATCCTCTGTGTATTTAAGAAACTTTTTTTTCCCCCCACAATTTATGACATGGCATGTAAGAATTCAAAGTAACAAAAGAAACAGCTTTTATGCAGAGAAAGAACATTAAAGACAGATTTCTACATAGCAAATTCTTCCACATTTCCTCTCTTCTGCCTCTAGGGAACTGTCCAGTAAGCACAGAACAGCAAAAGAAAATGTCACATAAGTTCTCATCGTTTACTGTAATTAAAAAAAAACAGTGAGCTAAAAGGAAAATAAATGTTATTAGGTGCTACACTGTCCTCATGATCAGAGAAGGAGGTACCTTTTCTCTTTCACAAGTAGTCTGGAAATGAAGTCTTTTGCTTCCTCTGATAGCTGTTCAAAAGCTTCTGCATCAAAATCCCAGTTGCAATTGACTACATAATTCATCGTCTCTGCATCAGTTTCTCCCAGGAACGGGGACAGGCCACTAAGCCTTAGAAATGAGAAGAGTGAAGTGGGAGATAAATAATTATATGCAAGCTGAATTTCTTCTCCCTTGAATCTTCTGTTTTATAGTTTTGGGTAATTTTTCAAGAGGAAGGGTTCTCAGACATGGGGGTCCTACTTCTCAGTTCCTGCCAAGAACCATATTGTTAATGTTAATGCTCAGCAGCTCACTCAGCTAAGTCAGAGCACACCGTTAATGGATCTCTAATGAAATAAATCCAGCAGGAAGCTCAGTACATATTTCGGTGCTTTCCCAACTAGGAAAGCTAGGAGTGCTCAAGAGCTTTACTAAATCAAAGCCTATAACCAAGTTTGGCTTGCATTAAACTGGTTTCTGAACAACAGCATATTGTTTTCAATTAGCCTCTAGCCTCAGATTTATTGTTCAACAATTCATTATTTCATTCAGTTACTTCTTGGCTGAAAAGTTTAAACCGTCTATTCCGTTCACAGAAAGCATCTGTGAAAAATTCTGAGATGCCAAGTCAGCTCATCAGAGCCTTCCACAGCCATCCTGCCATCAACAGAAAACAGTTTTACTCCCATCTGTGACATGACCTGTGGCCTAGCACTTAACATTAATTCCTCTGGGCAGATGCAGACCAAGTCCAAGCTAATAAAATTATCAGACTGCAAATCTGAAAATTAATCTAAATCTTCAAGAATCCAATCAAAATGGAAATTCTGGCATGCTTTGGGCCACTTTTCTGAGAAATCACAACATGATTCACTTGAACTTGCTAAATAAGGTGGGACAAAGGAGAAGAACATTCACATATTTATCAAAAGGGCTATTTGTTGTTCAGAGACTAAACACCAACAGTGAGGTACCTTCACACCTGTAGCTCAGAGTTTTTTGTTTAACAGCACAGATTAGGAGGAATCCCATTCTGATGGGCTCAGCGCCTGCCACACTCCTGTTCCACAGACACCCTCCACTGGTCTGTTCTCATAGAGCCTTTGGTGCCATTGTCACGACCTCTCATACTTACAACATGTACGTGATGACGCCTACGCTCCACATGTCTGTTGGGTAGGAAACAAAGTCATAGTTCACCACCTCGGGAGCTAAGAACTCTGGAGTTCCAAAATTAACCTTCAGTTTCTCACGAGGTTTGTACCTTTAACAGAAAGGAACAGACATCAGTGCTGAGAGCAGGCCGGGGAAACATATCTGTAGAAATCAAAGCGTGGTACAAAAAAAATAATGGAGCAAGCATAGCAGAGTTGCCAAGACAACCAGGACAGCATTAAGGTCTTTTATAAGACCTTAATTAAAAGTCTTTTTTGAGATCTTGAAGACAAATAAGCGAATTCTGCTGTGACTGCAGGTGTAAGACCATCAGTTACCCACTTGCCTGAGTAAAACCAGAAAAAAAGACCGAGGGCAATAATATTTGCATAGACCTCTGTCACAGAATGAGAGAAGCTATGCCCTCTGCCAGGTTCCACTATCCCAGCAGATGTTGTCCAAAATAAATCAAACAAACCTGTTTCCATTAAAACAGGTGTGGAGAGCATTTGCTTCACAGGACATGTTCAGCTACATCTTAGGTTAAAGGTCTGTGCAGCAGATACGAGCAAAACATAACTGCAAAGGTGGGACTCTCTGAAGAAGATTATTTGGGCTTGGTAATATGTAAAACAGACCCATATAGGGAGAACATGATTCTGTTTTATTACTTAAAAATTAAGGGTACAGATACTGAACCAGTAGTAAAGTTCACTGATGCCAATGGGAGTTACATCTGAGTACACAGACAGAAAGCAATTAAAGCACTGCTTTTATATCTCAGTTTCTTAGAGAAATTTTGTTTTAAATTCTGCTTTAGTAAAAAAAAAATTACATCTTTACCACCCGTTTCATAAATAAATTGTCTCAGTGCAACCATCTGTTTTCATAAAATACTTCCAAAAAAAAAAAAAAGAGTTCTTGGACAGAAACCAGAATTTGATACACATGCACATGTCGGCGCCTATATGCATGTATATACCAGGTCCTGGCTTAACAAGACCCTCAAAGGGTTTAGAAAAGAAATAAAGAAATGTTTTTATAGTCATATCAACAGGAGCCAAATCTTTTGATTCTAGAGGAACCGACTCGTGTCCCCACAGCTTTCCTCTAACAAACTCAAGCAAGCAAAGTCAAAGAACGGTGAAAAGACTCTGTTTCTCTGAGGGCTTTGTGTTTCACATGCAATGTCCTTCACGGAGTCCCTAGAGTAAAAGTGTTAGAAGGGGAATCATTTTGAGACTATGAGAACAGCAGCATATCTTTATTCAACAGAAACTCTACTTGAAAAAGTAATTAGATAATTAATGCACACAGCAGAACTCATGCCTGCAGCAGCACAGTATTCATCTCACTCACATACCAGAATCACCTCAGAGCCACTCAATGCGTAAAAAAAAATAAGAACTACCAACAGCATAATTCAATGGGCTTTTTTAAAAATAAATCCATAACTGAACACTTACCTCCTTGCTAATCCAAAGTCAATAATTTTTATCTGGTTTCCTGTGTGATTTACACACAATATGTTTTCAGGCTACAAAAAGACAAGAGTATTTTCAGTTGAATGTATGACTGAAACACAAAACTAGCAACAATAAGAAAAATATCTCAGAGATTGTAGTCATCATTTTTAGGATGATTCTTTTCCTTCTATTCCTCTTATGAAAGACAAGGATTTCACTGGCAAATGAGTTAGCGAAAGGTTTGGTTTTGGACCTCCTGTAAGGAACTTTAACTTCCATCCCAGTACAACACTATTCCTGTACTGAATATAAATAGATTTTGAAATGGAAAGCACCCGCTTCACGTACAACAACAGAGCCAGTTTGATGGTTATAGTTTACCCCCTGAATTTATAACAGTAGCACCACAAAAGTCACAACAAACATATCAAATGCACCCTCTGTTTTCTTCATGAAGACTTTTCTTTGTTTTGTTTTTGCTATTGTTTTGCATTTATGTATTGTTGTTTGTTTTTTTTTTTCCTCCAATGTGACTGTTTTTCAAAGGGGAGAGTGAGTTTCCAAACTTAGAACTGCAGAGCTGTCTGTAGGCCAACCCAGCCTAGTATCATTTGAGTAGGGTACTCAAGTTAAGGAATCACACAGTTCAGACCCAGGCAGTAAAAAGTACAAACAATAGGAAGGAGACTGAAAAGATGTTTGGATACAGCTATAAGTGCAGGAGGAGTGAAGACTGGAAGCGTTTCTAAGCATTTCTGTGCAAAGATGTTTTGGGGTTGGTTTCTTTAGTTTGTTTTTGAAGAAGAACAGAAGGTCATTGTTTCATTTCACACAAGGAAAAGCTTCTGACTTCACAGCAAAAAAAAAGTGCAGAAATTTGTTATTTCATTGTTGTATGCAAGCTATTCAACAGACACTGAAAAAAATAACCTCTGGAACTCCATTCACCGTGGCTATTGAATTAAGGAAATCTATTTCTTTATGAGATTAAGTGAATGAAATAAGAAATTGCAATTACAAACTGTAATGGTGCAAACCACAACATCACTAATACACATCACTGACCTTCAGATCTAAGTGGAGAATATAATGCTGGTGCAAGTAATGGACTCCTTCACAAATTTGTTTGGTAAATAAGATTGCATCCAACTCTGTTAGATTGTAGTTTTCATCTGTGATCCGGTCAAATAATTCACCACCATCCAGGCTAAAATTTTAAACATAAAGAAGCATTAAAAGCACTACAATTCCTCATTAATTTCATTTATTTCCAAGTTGGAAACTTAGTTTCTAATTTAGCACAGGTCCTAACAACACAACCAGCATATATCATATCTGGAGACTAAATGACTTTAAGAAACTTATTTTTGTGTGTGAAATTAAGCATGATTCTAGAGTGCCTTCCGCACTGGAAGACTTACTGCTAACACTTGGAAGAGAGTAGCTGGGGAGAGTCAAAACCTAAATTCAAAGCCACGCAATATGGAGACAAAATGGGGACCAGGAAAACCTATAGAATGTACCAAAGTATCTATTATTACCTTCCTGTTAGCTCAGGGAAATTAACTCTTCAACCTATACAATGCATTCAACTTTTAAAACTGAGAGCCATACTACCTGAGCTGACAACTGAAACCAATTCTGCACAAAAAAATAACAGAACATTACATCACACACAGATCTGACAGGGTTCTGCAGGGCAAAAAATTACCATTATTTAAATAAAAGATTGAGACAGTTTAAAATGTCTCACATTGATATTTGCTATTTCGTGTCCTTTTTCCTTTCACATCATTAACAACTCATTTTGTAATGGAAACTCTGTTTCAAAAAAAAAAAACCCTCCAAGAACAATAGCACACTATAAGAATATAGAAGCACACTATAAGAAATCTCCCTCTTGTCATTTCTGTATTTTGTATTCTCACATTTACTTCTTATCTGAGGTTTTACTTACCCTAAACACTTGTATGTAATTTGGTGTTTGTGACAATGTCGGGGCCTCTGAGGTAAACTCAAATGAAAAATGAACCGTAGCAAAATTGTGTTCATTAATTGTCTCGTAATTAGTTTCATTCGCTTGAAGATAACTACCTTCCTTAGCATCTGCTTAAACTGCCATCTTCCTGAACACGTAGTTTTTAACGTGAAGATATTGCCTTTAAAATGTGCATCTTCCACTCTCATAGGCTAGAAAGCCACTCAAGTCTTTTCCATACCTCAGAGTTACTGTTCTCCATTTCCTTTAGTGACCAAAGCAAACCCCATATTCCAACCGTTCCTGAAACCATTTAAACTTACTATTCCATGATCAAAGTTACGTTATTTTTGGCTTCAAAGGCATCGTAAAGCTGGATCAAATTCACGTGATTTAATTGGTTCATGATGTTAATTTCATTTTTTACTTCCTCCTGAAAAAAAATAACAAATGAACAAAAAAAAAAGAGCAAATATCCTCCTTAAATTCCAATATATTTGAATACAATAATTTTAAACCCAATATAGCAGCTATACCACAGGTTTCACATGAACAAATGGCTTAATCACAAACACTAGAAATGGCCAACAGTCACATGAAGCCCAAGCTTCTACTTTAAAAGACAAGTTCTAATATCTGGTACTATGCAATGAGAAGTTGACTCCTATGGGGAGGTTCAGTGAAGCTGTGTTAAAACGAATGCAATTCACGTGGTTTACAGCATGCACTCATTTAGGTTCACAGGAACATAGTTACCTTTTCTTTTGCTCCTTTCACTTTAATGATTTTGGCTGCCAAATTGAGACCAGTTGAAACTTCTGTGCACTTATGAACTTGCCCAAAACGCCCCCTGTTGATACCAAACAAAAGATGGGAAAAAAACACAGCTCACTGCAGAAATTTTGCAAACTATTCTTATCGTTGATTAAAAATAGCCCAGTACAAAGTGAACAGAATCAGGTGGCCAGCAGCATCAATCTCCTCTTTCTCTCAGCTTATGAAGGATTAGTTTTATCTTTCCAGCCAGTTGTTCAACGCTTACATTAAAATATTATGCCCCTTCGTATTACTACGTCTCACTGTGGTATGATGACCTGATGATATTCTTTTTCAGTTCTGTAACTGTACCCATTTGCCATCCTTCAGTGATGTGTTAGTGGGCATATTAACAAGGATATTTCTGTCTTGCTCTCATAACTTTTAAAATGACTAACACCAGTAACTGTACCCACTCCACAAACCACATTTCTCGCATGTTGTAAATTCTCTCTCATGTCATCCAGATACATTAATGCCCCTTGGGATGATTTCTAAACATCATTTTCTCTGCTATTGCATCATCAGGACTATACTTAAGCCATAATCATACTTCGATTAGTCTGTAAATCAAACCTTCTTGCTAGATAAGTAAGCATACAAGAATACAAAGGCTGAAGCAGCTGTAGACTTTCCACAAGTCAAGACTAAATGCAAGGTCAATGTAATTATATTTTTTTCCCTTAGTTTTCTTTAACACAAATTCAGTGTGGAATGAAGATTTTGGAAGCTGCCTGACCCCTTATGGGCTCTGCTGACTTCAAACACTCTGAATCTGACTGGAGATTATAGATTTTTCTCAAGACTCCAGCTGTAGCCAAGATTATTACAACAAATGCAAATAGTATCCAAGAGCACAGTCAGGAGTCTGAAAATGGAACTGAGGCAGAAGTCAGTAATCTAAGGGACTTAGAGGTGCCCCACAGACAGGTTCATAAAAGGGCAACTATGGTAGCCCAAGAAGTCTGGAGGATGGAGAGATGAACAATCTGACATGCTATCTGCATTCTCTCTCCTTGCTTCTCTATTGTAGGCCAAATTTACTCTCTTTATCTATCAGTTAAAACCAACTTCTACAAAGTTTAAAGGACTAAGAATGGTAGAGAAAGTGATGTTATCAAAACAGAGGGGAAAACATTCATAAGATATATGAAAAATTGTTACATTAGATACATTTAAATCCCCTTTTGTCCACACAGAACTGTAAATTAAAGAAATAAGCTGGTATCCATCACTCCTCATGCTGCTGGGAGAGAGGGCTGAGCATTCTGATCCACTGAGCAACTGCTCAGGCTGCAGTGGGCTTGCACGTGCTTCACCCATACACATCTCAGTGCCATCTGAAGATTAGTAGTTCCTGAGCTAACTGCACTACTTCACAATTAGCTACCACCTGAAGTACAGCAAAAGGGGGCAGAGAGACTTACCCTCCAAGGACTTCATGATGACACACTGAGTAACACGTTGTCACCTCTGTTAGCTTGACACTCACTATGCGATGTTCAAAAGGAGCTGGGGGAGAAGGGCTGTCATCTAAAGAGGAGTAAACCTGGTCAGTGAGATATTTCTCCCTCATCACTGCAGCTTCACCTCCCTCACACCAACATTCTCAGTCCACAGGGCATGCACGTCATTTCATTTTGTTTGCTCAGTATAATGAAAAGTCTCAATTGCCTTTAATTTTCATGGTTCCAACCTTCTACTGGAATTCAGACAAGCACGGAAGTACATACAAATATCAAGCACGCAATTCTTCCACTATTTTTAGAGTGAAACACAGGTAAAATACCAGAAGCAATGGAACTGCTCATTTTTAAATGCAAATCAGTTGAGCACACACAATCACTTGGCTTTTCATTAAAAAAAACAAACAACCCTAAATCGGATTTTAAAGAACATTATTTCTAGATGGTTGTAAAGGAGATGCTGAAAATGTTCAAAATCTCTCTGCTGCTTCAAGTACAGACTTTTACTGTTAGCAGCCGTGTAGAGAGATGATGGATAAAGGCCCATCACTGAGGACAGGATCCCACCTCCTAGCTCTCAACCCTGTCTTCTTAACACAGCACTGCTGAAAGAGCCCCGTGAGGTTAACTTTTGACCTCATGCACTAACAAAAGAGGCCACTCAACAAAAATATCTGGAAGTTTCAAAGAAATTATACTTGACCTTTTCATTTCGATAAGCTAACTGGGAAAACCAGCATGAATACACAACAGTGATAAATGATATCAGCATAAATATCAGTTAATTCAGGAAGCTTCCACTAGCAACACCTTGTTTTACTAGCAACATCCTTGTAAGAGCTGTAAACATTTAAATGATTAAGTTTAATCAGTTCCTGGGAGTTAAATAATTTACCTATTACATACATAACGTATAAGCTCTTCTAGGATACAGCTTCTACCATCTACTCATGGTAATGCTCATCCAAAGTAATGTTACAGTTAAACTCCAGAGATCTTGGCAGGCAATTTAACACATGCAAATTCATTTTCCTGCCACCACTGCTGTGAGCATCAGATGCAGATCAGGACATCCACCCATACACACACGTTCTGGGAATTACACGTCTGCTGCCTAAAACAACAGAAGTGTTCACACACTAATTGAGATCTGTGGCCAACAGCACAAAGGCCAAGCAAGACACTTGTCCTGCAATATTCTGCTGTTCTCTTCAGTCTGTAGTTGCAGCAGTACACCTAGTTTACTTACTCTACCTTAATGAATAAATACTATATCTGAAGGACTGTGTCTTGACAACATTACTTCTTCAGTAGAAATATACATTCCACTTAATTTTATCTGAAAGGAAATTTTTATCCCAAAACACCTTTTAGAAGGAAAAGTACAATTAAAATAAACTGTACTAATGTTAATTCTCTTGTATTTGATCATCAAACTTATCTGTGGTGTTTAGTTAAATACTCTTAAGCATTAGACCCAGGTGGTGTAGCATGCACTACTCCAGCTACTGGTTTATATACAGTGTACATGGATAGCACAAACCCAGTGTAAAAGCTTCCAAAATTAAGTTCAAGCAGCTTACCAACAATTATCTCATCCTGTGTGGAAAGCTCTTTGCTAGCTTCCAATGACTTAGTGTTCTCCATTGCTGTTCCTGTACACTGAGCCACATCATTCCCACTTCCCACTGAACGGGGTGGCTCAGATTCTCTCTTGTTAGAGCTGGTAACTACCAAGGAATCTTTTACTTTTACTGTTCCTTGATGGATTTTGATTTGTATTCCCAGATCTTTCTTTGGCTCTGTTGCAGTGGTACTCTGTGACACTATGGGCTTGCATTTTAATTCTGACTTGTCTGCAGCCTTTTTACTTGGCTTGGGTTTGTTCAATAATGGCTGTTGCTTCCCTGTTTTTGGTGCAAGTTCATTTTGCTTCTTGTTCTCTTTCACTTCTTGATTTGATTCAGTGCTGATATTCTTCAGAGTCTGTTCAAGTTTGGATTTACCAGGCAGCTGTTTATATCCTTCCACTTCTGATGATAAAGAAGATGGGGATTTTGCTTTGGAATTTTTATGCCTGTGATCATTCGAGTTTCCTTCTTTGGTCATCTCAGTCTTTTCTTTCACTTCAGTCACACGAACATCGATGGCTACCCTGCAGAGCAAGCAGATGACAATTCATGTAGATACCTAGACTTTCTTTCACAACTTCACGTGAAAAGAAAAAAAAAAAAACTTATCAACTTCTTAAAATGCAGATTTCTATAGCATTAAAGAAATGTAATTATACCAACCTTCTGAGGAAATACAACACTAAGAGGAAAAGCACTGAAAAACACGCAGATAATTTTTCTGCATCCTTGACTGCCTCACCTGAGCAGAACACGTCTCACAAACTCCGAAGCGCTAACCCCACCATCAGAAAGCCCATCCAACTTCTATCAGTTATTACAGTTGGTCTAATGAGATATCACTCCTATGGGCAGAGAGGTGGTAGAGATTGTCTTCGCCAATTACAGGCTGAGCATCCAAACACCCAACTGCTCGCTCATACAGCTCTACAAATCTGTGTTTGCATTCACTCCAGTTCCCTCCAGCTGGCTGACTTGCACACTCAAACATGTTTGTGTCTTATGGGACAGCATTCTTTCCACAGCTTTCTGTTAAAAACATAACTTTCATAACTCTCTCACCCTATTAGTATTACTCTCTCTGGCATCCCAGCTACCAGAAAACTTGGAATATTTCCCTAATTTCCCAGAAGTTAATGTCTCTTTCAGAGGAGCAACCGCATTACAAAACATACAAAAGAAACTTTTTCCACTTTTGCATAACAGAATTCTGAAGTTTCTCAGTTTTAGCATGTTTCACAGCTGCTGCCTCGTGCTATTAATTTAAACTGCACCAGGAGTAAACTATTCAGAGCACTGAACTCTGCTCTGAGCAAACACTTCCATTGCTATCTAGACAAGCCTGAACTTGAGAGGACGCTTGGGCACGTCTCCAAACAGGAGAACACAATGTTCTTTTGACACTTCTGAATGGGCTTACAGACTTCATTAAAAGTAGCATGCATTTTAAAGATGCATTTAGTACATTCATGACTTCACACACTAACATAATAGGGACCTTGTTCAGGAGTGTTGTCTTCTCCCAGGATTTACTCTGGGTTCTGCCTTCTGGTTTTCTGTTGGCTTCCCAACTCTCTACACCAAACGCTTTGGTACCCACATACCCCTCTATCCAAACCATTCAAATGCTCCAGAAGCTGTTCTGTGTGGAAGTTCACTGCTGCCATATCATGTTTAACCAACACCGAATGCCATGGGGATAACAGCAACTGTTAATCAGCAACTTCACAAACACCTGAGCCAGCCTCAACGTGGGAGCCTTCGAGGCAGTATGGACCCAGCTCCACTTATTGAAGCCTCACAAGCCAGAGGCAAAACACAGGGAGGTCTCCTGTTTCTTAAATGGTATTACAACAACAGATTTGGGGACATCAATGTCTATGAGCTGTACACAGTTTGCTCCTGAGTGTTGGAGAAGAGACCACGATGGTGGAAACTTCAAATTAAAATATACACACACAGAAGTAGTGTCACATTCTTGTCTGGGCTTTGGACACTCATTTGTACTAGGGGTGCTCCAAAAGTAGCACCTCCCATTTTGTCACGTTGGTCCGTGATGCCAGAGGTAGATGTTGGTGGCACACAGTAGAAGGTGAACCCTCCCACCAGTGTTCCCTTAGATTTTTTTTGCTGTCCAACATATGGCAGCAGAAGGGCAGTCTGATAAAATGCCATCTGGTATGGAAGTGCAGATGAAGCAAAGGTGTGTCACTGAATTCCTCCAAGTAGAAGAATGGCACCCGCTGACATTTATTGATGATTGTGGAATGTTTATGGAGACCAAACAGTGGGTGTCAGCACAGTGAGCTGTACATTTCAGCAGAGGCAACACTGGTCAACTCCGCAGGTTCAGGGTTTGCTTGTTTTTAAAAGAAGAATGGCATGCAGGCTATTGTAAATCTCTGGTAAAAACACATAGCTCACTGTGGTGACTACGTGGAAAAATAGCATGAGAATTTGTTCAATCAAATAGTGTTATGGTGCTCTTTGTAGCTGTTGTAGTTTCCATGGAAATAAACAGGAGGCATTACTTTCAGAGTTACCTACATAAACACTAGTAATAGTATAACGAGACACACAGTAACGTAGATATATACTTATGCACACATGAATGATAATACCATTCATACCTACACATATGCATTTGCCAGCCCCAACAGAGAAGGCACGACTCTTCAAATTTGTCACTGAATTGGTATCTGTTGAGGTTTGGTTGGTAAAGTTTTATGCTTTTGGTTTTTATTATAATTACAATCAAATGGTGAATAAATAATTCAGAAGGAAAAAGGATTGTTAAAGACATGTTACAAAGTACTCACCTGAACATGAAACTATTAGAATTTAAAAGACAAACCATCAGGTCATATCTTTAGGTGGCCAAGGCATGAAAAAAAACAAAAGCTTTAAAAACCACTTAGGACATAAAATGAAACCAATACTTCAGTTTCATCACAGACAAGTAAACATTTCAAATTCCTTTCAGCCCCATGTTTATAGAAACAGAGAAGTTGGAAAACAGTAGTTTAAAAAGGTCCATCTACTTCAGATGCAGAAGGGCAGTCACATTCCTCTAATACACAGTAGCCCATCACATCAAATCTCCCATATGTCCAGCCCTCTAACTTACTGGCTTCAGGCAAACATTAAAAGGAGTTCTTGGTACTTGGAGTTTTTTGCCTTAACTGTTTATAAGGTCCCATTGCACTTTTCCCATCACAGCCATTTTTCCCCTGAAGCACGCCTAAGCAGGAGCTGACTCCTTTGAATAATCTGTTATGTTTTTCTTTTTTAACACATGAAATGGTTTCAGAGTACACAGAAAACTACCAGCAAATCCATTACCTGGTTTGTGTCACTTCACACCCTGTGTCAGATATAGCCTGGGATGTGGAGGGCACAGCTTCCTGCAATGCCATACTCTGTGACGGAGGTTTGTTTTCATTCTCTTTGAGTTTCTGATGAAAAAGCTGCTTGTGACACTCATCTGGGCGTGGGGTTCTGTCCATATTGTGAGCTTTAACAGGAACATCTTGGTTGCCTACATGATCTTGATTTATGAAGGGAAGACCATTATGTTGATTCAAAGCTTTGACACCAACATCTTTTTGCTGTTGACAGCTCCATGCTTTTCCAGTACCTTCTACTGCTTTCTGCTGTGCTGTCCTCTCTTTAGTCTGGGGTCTGGAGTCAGCTTTGTGGGCAACAGCACTTGAAGCATTCACCTTCTTGCATCCTCCACTGTTTTCATCCAATTTTTTCACAGTTTTAATATCTGAATAAAACACAACATTAATAAGCTATCCATGGCAGAAGTGGTAGCAAAGAAAAGGGTGTAAAGTAACAGACCCATTCAAAATAACCTAAGCAGTTACTTTGGAAAAAAGTAGCCACTGAAAGCCACTAAAAATCCTTACCCAGGTTTTAGTCAGTCATTATTAATACTCATGGCTTAATCAAAGTCTTGCCTGCACCCCACAAAAGGAGAAGGTTCTCCAGCACTCCCAGGACAATTATTGTGTATGTTAATAATGGGAATTTCTAATTTCTTTCAGTCTTTAGTATGCAGAGGCTAACAAGATTAGTTCACAAACTTGCGTAGCTTTCAACTCATAACTGTGACCAGCTGTTTGCTTGATTTTTGTCACTTCCTAAATGAAACTAAAAAAGAGAGCGTCTATAATTTAAAGGACTTACTGACATTTTTTGATGACAACAGGTCTGTTCAACTCACATTCATGTCATTGCAACTCCACAAGTATTAATAATGGATGCAATATAGCAATGTCCAGACAGCTACATCCTAAAGAATCAAGCACTGATATGGCAATGAAACTTTTTAATCAAAAAAATATATTTGCAATGTCAACATGCCCCTATTCCAAAGGAGGAGAAAAGTGCATGTTGAGTTGTACTAAGACAAAAATTTGGGGGTTGTCTGCTGGAGATACCACAAAGCTGTGGCAGTATCACCTAAGCCAGTACTGCTCTCTTAATTCAGATCACTGTGATACCAAAACAAGGAAACAGCGTAGCCAAGCAAAGATGCTCCTTTAATTTCATGAGCTTCAAGGTTCCTTGGGGGGTTGATTTAGGAGACAGGTTACAAAGAAGGAGAGAACATCTCTATTTTCTCAATAATTCATTCATAGTAATTCCTCTGTAACACATTTAGTGGAAAATAGCAGGTTATTCAGTTTCTAGTTGGTCTGCAGCACGTTCTAGAGTCAAAGACTGTAGCGTACCCAGAGCAATACATACCTTCAGAAGGCTTACTGCTTTCAGTTTGGGTTCCTCTGTTACTAAGTACATGCTTAGGTTTTGAACCGCTCTCTTCAAGTTTTTCCTTGGCCTGAAAAAGGACAAAAATCACAGTTACACTCAAGGGTGTTTATTTCTCACCAGGTTTCTCTAACCTCATAGGTTGAGACCCTCTAAAATGGGTATTAACACCTCTGAACTTCTGAATTTTTAAGTTACTTCTGCTCCCCCCTCTCTCCCCCTTTTTTTTTTTTTTTAATCTCTCCCTGCTTTTGCAAAAAGGCATACTTCTAAAACAAGATGGCACAGAGTCATGCCTTAGGTCTCTGCTTTCCAAAATGTTACTTGTAAGACATTTTGCCTCAAGTTCACCCTTATTCATATTGATTAAAAACCACGCCATATGAAACAAGAATTATTAGAAGATGAAATTTTGTATTTCTGATACTTGTTGACTGATGGCTGAAATATGATGTAGATACAATGATATATTTGTCTCAAGGCATCTAGAGATTCATGATTAGAGCAATGATAGAGGTTAAACAAAGAGTCCTTAGTTTTTATTATAACTCCCAAACATGTGACATTATTGTATGTTACCCTTAGTATGGTTAAAAACCAACTTTTTATTTTAAGCAAATTTCATCATCAATTAACATAGCACTGAGAAGGGTTATTTTGTAACAGCATCACTATAACACTTGACAAAGCAATACAATTGTAACAAAATTCAATATTTAGCATAAAGCATTATACAAAAATAGGAAAAGGTATAACATCTTGGATGGCCTATTTAAATCCAGTGATAAGCAGCCTCTTATCCTCCTTCATATAAGCCAATAAGGAACATCTCAAATTTTTCTGCAGATAACCCATTAGAAGTTTGCTGCAAATCATCCCCTTTTACGTGTGAGTAAAAACAGTCACTACATTTTTCATGCCACAACCTTATAAATTCCACCACAGAACACCTCCCTCTACCCTTCCCCCCTGCCACAAAAATAAAAAGCCCAAAAAAGTAAAATGTTGTTACCATCTTTATCACAGCTCTAAGCAAACCTGCAACAATGACCACGGGGAACATTTACTTGCAAAATCCTATGTGCAAAGAAAGCCTTGGATAAGGGACAGCTTAATTTTTTGCCCTTATTTTTCTTGTTGCTGTTTTGTTAAATAAAAAAAAAGAGGCCTGGATCCTATAAAGCTCCGTTCATAGCCTTTTATAAATTTGACTCCAACTTTGAACACTTCTTCCATAAGCATTCCTATGGCATCCCAGGAATGCTGTCATACCATCAGCAAACAGCTTCACCCAAAAATGAAAACAGGACCTCCCCACTGCCACCCCCATTCTTAGTAACCTTGTGCAAAGCCAACTGTGATAAGCAGCGTGTCGTTACAAAACAGCAAAGGTTGGAAAATAGCAACAAGCAAGGAGCAAATTCTTTGTATGCAACCCCAATGCAACTGTGAATCTTTCTGGACACGTTACAAAACAGACTGAAAAAAACTGGACCAAAGTTAGCACAGGGCTCACCACAAGCTAATGCATTTTTAAATTCACCTACGCTTTCCTCCACATTACTCCAGCTGGGTCACGTACATTTACTACCTCTCTAATTTAAAACTAGTTCAAATATCAGACTACTCAGCAGCCTGTGATCAAAGCAGAGACGTATCTTAAGACCTTATAACTAATCTCATGCTGCAATTTCAAAAACTTCCCAGTAACAAGAAAGGAGAACTATAGTACGTGAGCAAAAGCGGAGTCAGCTCCGTAACAGTTTACTTGCCCCATACACTTCGTGAGTTCTTCACTCAAGGCAGTAGTTAAAGCCTGGGACAGAGACCTCCACCCTGCCCCAGTTCATCAGGTCACCAAGAGCAGGTCATTTCACCTCTCATCTGAGACCCCGTTCATTTATCTTGAATGAATTTATAACCTCAGACCTTCTTTTTCACTAACATTGATAAGGCAGCACCCACTAGCTAACTAACAATTAATCCTGACTGCATGCTACAAGTCTATGGGAAACGTTCCTCCAGTGCTGCTCTAATTGCAGTGTTCTATATCCCTCCTTACTGTTCACTTAGAAACTGACAATTTAGCAATGAAATCTTCATATTTGTCTTCTCCTGGCCACTAACATACTGCGCAGTCAGTTCAGTTCAACGTGTAAGCCTCACCAACAACAGTGCCAGGCTCCAGGCCTTTCACAGGGATGGCAGGGAGTAACTTGCAACAATGCATTTTTAACCAACAAAGCTGGTTATCATTTATTGGTATCAACAGTAATGGAATCTCTTCATAAATCCTTCTGTCTCCAAACAGTCAAGCTCACTTTTCATCTTCTGGCACTTAAAAAGGGATATCAGGAGAGCTGAGAAGGTATGCTAGCATCTGACACTGCCCTGGTTTTATATTAGTTCAGGTGTAACATCTACCAATACACGGTACAGATTTGACAAAGTAATGTTTGGATCAAGACAGGAATGCACATTGACATTTGTAGTAAGCTGTCCTTACTGTGATGACACCTCTACAAAGGTGTGAGGGAGACTCTTGGAATGAACAAACATTTCAACTCATGGAGTTCTCCCTCACACCTTTTTTTTTGGCCTATAACAGAACACAAGTCATCATGACGACTCAACTCCCATTGCCCAAAACTAATTCTAAATACTTAACTTTCAGAAAGCATGTTCAATCAGTTCCAAATACCATATCAACTATATATCAGTCTTACCTGTTCCTTCCTCACTATCTTTGATAATTAGGAAATGCTTTGGAATTGTTATCTATGAACTGATGGAAACTGCACATGCGAAACCACAGGAAATACTTAATTTGAGGAGTAAATGATGTCAATACAGTTCATGAAGTCACAGGTTCATCATAAAGACATATCTAAAGACAACTTAAGTATCTGAAAACATACAAAGCTGCTCAGTCGCATAAACAAAAGTCAGCATAAATTTTCATAGCTTTTATTGTGTTCAGAGTTCACGATCAATCAAGAAAATAGCAGCAGCTTCCTTCAGTAAATACTACCCGGTACATTATTCCTACCTTTCACTGGAACCTGAGCTCTGTCACCAACGTGAATGACATTGCTGATCTTCAGGCACCATTAGAAGCTGAATCTTTTACAGTAGCAACCTGTTTCTCATACTAGTTACAGGGCTGCCTGGCACACTCTGGGAACTTTAGACATTTTAAGACTAGATCTCTGCCTCAAAATGCTTACAATTTAGAGGTCATAGCAGTAACCTGCAGTGGGAATTTCTTAAAGGAAAACCTGAATTATAAATATTATGCAAAAAAAAAAAAAATCATAAGGAGAGACTTCCTACTTAAGAAAGAACTTTACCAAGAGCAGTAAAAGAAAACCAACCTCAGCAAAGCTTTCCAGTAGACTCTCCTTCTTCCAGGGCACGATGCCTTTGAGAATAAAATCCACTACTTTAGAATTTTTTAATACTTCTCCCACTAGTGTAATCACTTTATCCAGTGTATCAATCCTTCCTTCTATCTTTGCCAGTCTCTCCTTGTGCTTCGAGGCATCAAGCTGGGCAACTTTCATCAACTTCAACACTTCTGAGCATATGCTCTGCATGTCAGTCTGGTGAGGACTGTCTGATAGCTTTAGGCCTTTTTCCATTTCACCTGTCTCATCGAGAGCTTCTCTGGATACCGTTAGCTTGTTAATGCCCTTTTCTATGTCCTCGATAGCTTTAAATTGTTGCAGTTTGCCCATCAGGTCTTCTTGGAAATGCAACAGTTTGTCCATCTTCTCATTCAATAGATTCAGCTTTTTATCCATTATACTTGAATTGTTCACTTTCATAGGCTGCAACTTGGTCAAGGCATTTCCCTCTGCCACATCCAAGCTACCCGCAGACATTCTGTCCAGACAGCAGGATGTCAGATAGATTAGGCTGGCTTTTCATTAATCATAAATTAGAAAACGAGGGCCTGAAAGTTAATCTTCTTTAGCTGTGCCTACACCAGACAGTCTCACTTATTGGAGTTGCTAGAGCATATCATTAGATAGCTATTGCACAAATGATTTACTTCTGCGTTATCTATTTCTTACTGCATGCACTCAATGATGGAGGTAATTTGGCACCAGGCTATATTTTCTTGGGCTTCCTTGACGTCACAAGACCATTTAAAATTCTTTCTCAAGTGGCTGCTGATAGGCAAACATCTTAACAATTGCCAATGCCTAAGCAGACCTCTGTACAGAGAAGCACTGTTTTTGTGACCAGTTTTGGTTCTATGATATAGAAAAGAACTTGCTGGAACATTTCTCCTCATTAAATACAACAAATAGAGAAGTAAGTGTGGTGGCGTTGCGCTAACGGTTGGAAGAGTTCTGCTTTCCAGCACAGACATAGGACACCCAGCAGAGACACAAGCTGTGCTTGTTAGGTTGGCTGGCACTTGAATTTAAAAATAGAGTACAATGACAAGGATCTGAAATACGTATCTAGCACCAGCATGTCTTTGTCAACTGAAACTTCTAAAATTATATCTTTCTCCCAGGCTGTGAAAGTGAACCGAGCAAAAAAGTCTTCACGAGGACACAGAGCAAGTCCAACAAAATTACTAAATAATATGTTTTATGGGTTTATTACTAAATTAGATATTTCATGGATTTATTACCGACTTCCTTTCACTTCTAAATTACATTAGTGTGCCTACAACATTCACTAGAAAACAGAAAAGTAGTCATTTCATACTCGCACAATCCCCACACTTTTGAATGCTTTGCAATACAGAGCACCTCTTTGTCTCCAATCCCTTTCATTTTTAAGGATGAGCATATGGGAATAAATCATAACTATTTAAGTGAATTTGCTGTGTGAGATGAGACATCATAGAAAATAAAATCCTTTCTCTACACACTACGAGTCAGTAGTAACAATATTAAAATTACCCTTTTATGAAAGTAAATAGCCCTTGCCACTTCTGTAAGAGAATATTCCTTGCTAGCATTCTCTGACGTACATACAGAGAAGATACAGCCAAAGCTGACTCCTATTCAGATGCAGCTGTTCAACATGTAAGTACATAGCAGGATGTAAGTAGTGTCGTATAAGCACCTGCAAAATAATGGGTGGGGTGATGGACAAAGAAAAAGGGAACAGCAGTTGGCCTATAGTGAGAAATTTAAAACATCAGTCACAAAGTGACTTAACTTTTTCCTTCCTTCTCCCAACTTTTTAACAGCTGTTAAACACACAAAGTCCTAAATTGATCTAACTGTCCTAAATTGATCTGTTTGTGTTACCGTAGGGATGTGTAATGCTATAATTGGATGATAACAGCAGGGTGGCAAAGTCTTTGGCTACAACAAATGAGAATGAGCCCAAATGCTGCAGCCATGGATACAGAAACGAAGGAAAAGAGCTACATACCTTTTAAAAGCCCCAGGTAGGCAGGGATCTCCAGCAAGAGATGCCCTCTCTTCTACTGCCAACACTTAAATGAGTTCTGGGAAGGGGTTGATCCTGGTCCCACCTCTTCCAGTCACCCAAGTACACTGCACCCACCTGAGCTCCCCTGGGTTGACCTTGCCTTCCCACCAGGTGCTCAATCACTGCTTCAGGCCATGACTTAGCATTCCTACTACAGGATGATAATATGCTCAAATATAGCAAAAATCTTTCATTCCTTTTGCTCTGAATTACAATAGAAGGTAATTTTTTTTCAGAACATTTAGTGCCCAGTGTTTGCATCTCACTGGAGCAGCTCAAAGAGAGCACATTGTTTCATTGACAGACTCAAGTCTTTTAATGCTAAAACGCACACACTGCAGATCACAGTGTACCCATCCTTATACCACACACACAAAAAAGTGTCTTCACTCTAAGAAATGCACTAACCTATTAAACTCACCCTTACTTTATGAGAACCTATTGCATATAATGACGTGTTGTACTCAGACACCGCTACAGAAATTGTTTCATGTCCAATACTTTCCAAATTACATCTGAAGAACGTGAAATGTTGTATGAGTAATGACTAGCAGTGATTAACGCAGGACCACTGTGCATAGCAGAGCTCTGCTCAGGCACCCCACACTGTCACTGGCTAAGCAAACTGGCAAGCCACATCACAGTCTGAATGTAAACTCAGAATAAAGCTTCTTACGATTTTTCTCCCATTACTAGGAAAGAAGCAAACAAGTGAATGAAAAATGAGCACTGTGATCTGGAGTTTGCAGGCAGCTACCTTCATTCCATCAAGGGTTGAACTGAAATGAACTTCTGGGATACCTTTAAAATATCTCAGGATGTCTTCAAAACGTCTCCAGGCTATCAAGTATATCAGGAGTGCATGAAAAAAGGAACACAAATTCTGGAGAACCAGAACTACAAGTGACCTTCAACTGATGATGCCAAAGAATCTTCTATTCTCAAGAGGGAAATGAGAGTTTATTCCACTTTGGCTTCAGTCCCACACACACTCCCAGTTGTGAAAGACTGATGTCAGGAGACAAGAGAAACATTTGCATTCAACACAAAGAATGGTTTAAGAATCTACAATACAGCAGTTCAGCTAAGATCCCTCTTTGCTAGCTCTGACCCAAAGGAATGAAAAAAACATTTGCAATAAGAACAAAGATGAAGTGAACAGGAGGAAAAAAAAAATCTACAGCATGTACTAAAGTAATACCAGAGGCTTATATCCCAAACAAGAAATGTCACAGAGGTTAAAACCAGCTGCTCAAACAGATCATCTCATTAGATTATTGCATTGCTTCCAGTAACATAGTATAACTGCAGATGACTAAAAATATGCAGGTAAATGGAAAAAAAAAGTAAAAAGCCTAAACAAAGCCAAAGCTGTATAGAGACTTGGGGGACTTGCGGAGAAGTTCGTAAAGGTTGCAATTCAGAGTTCTAAGAAGATGAAGAATCATATGTGTTAAACATTAGGTCCTTATAAAAAAAAAAGGGAAAGACAGCAGATAAATTCAAAATTTGGCTACAGCTACTGAATATTACTCAGGCAAACAAACAAACAAACACTATTAAATATCCTTTACATATTTAGTGGCCAGCAGGCAACTTTTTCTAGTTATGCTGAAAACCTACTTAACCCATACGTACGTTGGGTTACCCATACGTTGCTGCTGCTCATCAACACAAAATTAATTCTCCCCTGAGCAAATGAAGAGGTAGCTCAATTTTAAGATACATAAACTTCTGCAAAATTCAGCTCTACACCAGTGAGTAACTTCCCACAAACAGTACACTTCCTAGACACGTGAAAAACAGTAAATCACATCCACAGAGCAATGGTTCAGTAAGATACCAACTCTCATGACAAATACTGAAACAGGCTTCAACTTATTATAGACTTGCAAGGTCAAAATACACCATACAGCTTGGATAAGCCTGTCCAGTGAAGTAGTTGTGTTTCCTGATGTGATCAGACAAAAGATTTCCATCTATCATGTTTGGTGACATGCTAAGAACTGGACCACACCTGCTTTAAAAGGCCAAGGACCTGACATTTAATGTATTATTCATGTCAGCTGTTGGTTGAAACCCACCTGCACAGTACAAGTGTCAATAAAGCACTACCCCTATAGTATATATAGACAATAAAGTCTCTCCATCTGACCCTAGTATGACACATTTAAGTACTGCCTAGCAGGCAAAAGTTCAATTTTACTATAGTATCACCTCAACTTAGTATAAACATTCATTATATAAACTCTTTTTTCCTTTTTATGCATGTTTAGTGACAGAAAACTGTTAACACAGTAGGTCATAATGCTTATAGGCAGCGGCACAGCTAAGGACATGTTAATGAACTTGAGATCATGAGGAGTATCTTAATGCATCCCTGTCAAGCAGCTGACAGCAGATAGCTGGACAGATAAAATTATGACATTTAATTTACATCAAAGTAACAAGATTTCTAGATAGCAGTGTTTATCACTCGCCCACATGGCTTAACAAGACCTCTTGCATTCTTCCTCCAGGTTACTTTCCTCTCAGGAGGCCAAAAAAGCACCTGTTGCCTGTCCACATTTATTCAACTGACCCTGAGTCATGACCTCTTACCATCAAGCCTGTTGCCCACAGAAACTGCACTAAGAAGATGACTCACTCTCACTGCTTTTAATTGTCATTCTTTTCTTTCTTATCCAAACAGCTACTAAAACACTTTACCAGCCTGAACCCAGCCTGAACCAGAAGGCTGCCACTGGCAAAGCTTCCTCCACATCCTCCAGTGAAGAGCTCTCTGGAAATTGAATAGAGAAGTCATGCTGCTGGTTCTGCTTTCTCTGAATTTCAGTGATTTTACATCAAATGCTGTCAGTTCCCAGTAAAGCCTGCTGATTCAGGCCATCTGCTATTAAACTGCTTTGCCTCTCATTTGCAAGATGCTTTCTCAACTACTACTAGGAGCTCAGCAGAGAACTTTAAGGCATCTTTTAAGCTGACCTGAAGTTGTTGTATCCACGGCAGTTTATCCAGGTACAAGTAATTTAAAGTCAGCAGGGATCCACTGCTACACATAAGAGTAACTCTTGGTTGCACAGTAAGACCAATAGGAATAAAAACAGTAAAAGGAAATACTTGCCACTGAAGTGATGAGACAAGGCCTCTCAGATCCGTTGCACAAGAAAGGGTTATTTCTAGACAGTCAATTTTTCAGAGGAAGACCACGCGTAACCCAGAATTTGCTCCAAAACATAGTAAAACCAGCACAAATATTCTTGCTGACTTGGAATATCAGTGGCTTTCTGTCAGATCCCTCAAAGTCTCTGCTTTACAAGCAGCATGCTTTTGTTAGAGAAGATGGAAATCACCAAATGGTGCTGCCTTGTTATCTTCTGTTTCCTTCCTACTTTGGAAATATACATTTTTTTTTAGATTCAAGTTTGAAAGATGATGAGGAGAATGCACACAACTACACTAACTAGCTAATCTGCAATAATCATTTCCATCTTCGACTTTAACAATATCACAAGCGATGACTGCTGCAAGAATGTATCTGACTTTTCTCCCCCTTCGCTTCTACACTCACTTTTCTAAAGTTAAAATGCAGTAATACTGATTCCACAGCTACTCTGCAGCCCTTCATGGTTATTGAATTAAGTGTGATCACCTCGAGCACAATTTCACATTGCGCTGTGTTTGAAAAGCAAAGCACACAAGCACATCATACATCGAACTACACGGGAATGAAGTGAATCGTGTTTGTGAGCAGCCACACAAGGGGAAGCTTCAACTACAGCAGTCTCCATCTGCCCACAAACCACCTGGCTGGACTTGAACAGCCAACACACACTTTCAGAGAAGTCTCCCAAAAGCAATTTGTGCAGTTGTTTCACGTCTTGTGCAATCTCAAGTCTCAGTTACTGAATTCTTTCTCTCCATCACATTTCCATCCAGCAGTTGCCACTGCTGTACAGCATCAGGTACTGTGGCAGTGCTCCTTACTATTGTGGTTTAACTCAGTAGATGGCTCAGCAACACACAGTCATTCCCATCCTTTCCTTTTTCCAGAATAAACAAAACCACCAAAACAACAATGCAGTAGAACTCATGGGTTGAGATAAAAATATTTACTAAGATATAGAAAAGGATAATAGCTATGATTATATATACAAATGCATACACATGTACATAACAAGTCATGCACAAGCAATTGCTCAGCACCCCCCAGCTGATGCCCAGTTAGCCCCTGAGCAGACAAAGAGTGATGAACTCCCACTTCCTTCAAAATTCCTTCCACATGATATCATATGGTACAGGATATCCCTACGGCCAGCTTAAGTCCATTTTCTTAATCCTGTTCTCCTTGCAGCTCCTTGGGCCCTTTCCTGAGAATGGCCTTGGCTCTGTACAACCCTGCTTAGCAGCTATTATACACAAGTGTGTTATCAACACTGTTTTCCTCTCAGAATCAAAACATAGCATCATACCAGACACTCTGAAGAAAACAATTCCATCCCAGTTGAAACTAAGACACTTACTAATAACGGCTTTTTATGTTGTTTTCGGTGAAAATCTAAACCAGAAACATCGCAGAGAAATTTACTCATTTATTAAAAACAGCACTCCTTGACATTGCCATTTTCCAGTAACAACCAGAATACCACGTTAAGGACATTTAAGATCGAGTAAATAGTCATCTCTCCTACAATGAAGTCTGTTATGTGCTATATTCACCTGCTGATTCAGATCTCTCTGACATTTTGGTTTGACGTCATTCAAACACAGGAATAACTACATCAGTTCAGGCTCAGCCTCAAGACAACCTCTGCTCCAAAAAAGGACTCAGAGTAAGGGAACTCGAGCACAAAAGCTGGTGGTTTTACACACTCTTCCCAGTGAATCAAATACCTGCAATTAAGCCACTCACGTTCTTTTAGGTAAAGGCTTATATGTCCAGCTAAAAACAATATACAGAGAATGCAGCATTCATATCAGATGTGCAAAAGATCTTCAAAAGGCAATTTTGTCTTCATACATGTTAGAAGACACTTTTCGCCACCTCTCCTAACAAAAAGTTTGATTCATTTCAGAAACCAAAACCTCTGTCTTACTGCTTATGCATAAACTACAGGAAACATCTTCCATCGTACATCTGAGCAATAACATAAGTTTTCAAGCAATCTCCAAACACTTCTATCACAGTTTTCAGAGTTAACTATCATTACAAACCCTTCCGTAACACCAGGACCAGCTGAGTCAGACACTTCAGCGCAAGCAGGCAGATCATCAAGTCTAAGCCAGAGACTACGGTCAACAAGCAAGCAAACAACAGGTTCCATGTTGCAACTAGTAAGATAAAAAGAAAACATACACTCATCAGCTCCTGCCGGAACAGATTCAGACCCAACTTACAAGCTGCTACTCCACGCAGGGGAAGAGATCTCACTATGCTTAATAGCAAGTTTCTGGATTAAGGCAGTTCTCACCAATTTTAGTAAAAGCTGCATGCATGGTCCAAGACACTATTTGATCTTGTGTGCTTCTCTGCTGGTTGTACTCTTCAAAAGCATCTTTCCTTTCATACTGTTTGATAAAAGTGAATGATTAGCTTTGTGAACAACATAAAGAACAATTTCCCAATTGATTATCATAATGAGTTTGGTATGATGGTCTGACATAACAATCCAATGCAAGACAACCAAAATCAAGTTACTTCTGATTCTTAATTCACTGAGGACAAAGAAAACCAATCATAAAAATCAAACTAAATCTAAAAGACAGTTTCTACCTCTAGACCTTAAACGTTTTCAGAAGGGAAGTACCATTATCACCAGTTTTTAAGAAAGGGAAACTGAATCACTGAATATGAAAGTATTACTCAATCACCCAACAGATGAATTACAGATAAATTAGATATTCTGAACCTCAGCACAGCCTTCATGTTACTGAGAAATACTAATCCTGGGCTGCAGACAGCTAAGCCACAAAACAACACATAAACAGATAACTGCAGTATTGATCATTTTTTCCTGAGACATGACTAGTCCAAAAAAATCCCTGGATAAGTTGCTTTGATGGTTCTAAAGCCATTTCCTATAATCCTTCCTGGAATACATTTTATTTTCATTTCCACAGGAACAAGCAAAAATCCACGTCCAGAAGTTTGTCTTGATTCTACAAATTGTCAAAGACAAAGGCAAATAAAAGAAATTCACAAGGATATATTTCAGGTTAAGACTCATCTTTAGCAAGAAGTTCAATACCAGCAATTTAAATACGACATTATCTGTTCTATATAAAGAACAGCTAATGAGTGCATTCAATTAAATCTTTTTTTTTCCCCCTGTTCTGCTGCCATAAATAGACAATAACTCAATAACCCCTTCCATATGATGTATATCTAGCCTTCTGAGCTATCCTGTTTTCTCATGTAAGAAATTCTTATGTGAGAAATTCAAACAATATGATAAAAATCACATTGTAGTGTTGGCTGCGTTAGATTCACTCAATAACATTATAGTAAAAGAATGGAATACAATTCTATCTGTTGAAATTCAAAGAAAATCTGTCCATTTCTCCAACTGTTCCAGAACTGATTTAGTTCACCTAGTCTACTGTCCCATTATGGAATGGAGATGATTACAAATATAAGCTCTGTATTGAAGTCCATTAGAGCCATTATCAAGTAAGACCTATGAGACAAACCTTTCTTCAACATTTTGAAAGAATGGCCTCTTCAAAAAACAAACAACCCCACCATCCATCACAATGCTTGATTTGCATGGCAATGTAGCTTCTTAAAAACATCAACTGAACATTGTTAACACAGAATTACATGGCATTCTTTTTAAGTTTGCCTAAGTTCATGTTTCTGCTTCTGTCTGGATGGTAAAGGCTCAAAATTTTTAAGTAGTAGAATAACATGCGAATGGAAGGAAATACAAGCATTGTTTTCCCCAGACTCCCTGCATCTGTAGCAACCAAAACCTAACTCTACAGACAGCATTCACCACTGTTGCTTGATGGATAGCTTAAAGTGGTGGAAAGTAGATTACTATTCTCTGTCCCACCAGTACTGTCTCTGTATCTGTCTCTTTTTGCAGCGTTGGTAGACTGTCAGTAAGTGATATTTTTTTGGAGACAGACTCACTTCATTTCCTCAGCAGTGTTCCAATAACAAAACTTTTACATCCTACCACAGAACATACATTTGAGGTGTCAAGCACACAGCATTCCAGTTGATTGCACTGCTTTTACTATTAGCTTAAGTGGGCTGATGCAGAATTTGGGTCCTAATGAAATGGCCCTGTATAAGCCTGCCTGACAGATTAATGGTCTTATAAAATTCTCAGACATATTGATTAGTAAAGCAAAAAGTTGCAACAATTGACCTCCATATAATCTGAATGTCAGTCTGGCATCCTATAATACAAACACATCAAGGCTCTCACAGAAAAGTATCTCTTTAGAAAGGCAAAGCCTGCACTGCTCATTTCAGAAGCACCTCCTCAACATCGGCAGGTGCTTTGCAAGCAAGAAGACTGCACAGAGCAGCTAAGAACGTCTAACGCACGACACTTTACAAAAGGCAGAGTAGCCAACACTGTCACATCCAGTCAATTTTTACTTTCAAACTAGGGGTGCAACAAAATACTTACCGTAAACCTCTTGATGTAATCAGAAACACAAAATCCTCCCATACTTAAACGAAGGGATCTGTGCAGAGAGGTTTCTTGATATAAAGTTCCCATTTTGTTTTGATTATACGGTGGTCACCCAGGTAGCCTAAAGCCTTCTAGGCTGTACAGCCTCACTGGGTCTTGCTTGAATTCTGCTTCTGTGATATACTAGGCATTTCATCTTATCTAGCACTACACCAGGCATTTCAATCATTTCACTTCCTTATCGGCAGTACTACATTTTATCTGCATCTCAGCAGCTCACTTCCTGAACTACTGATAACAGCTACTGTAAGGCACAGAAGGAACATAACAGAAGATGACATCTGAATCTCCAGAAGTCACTTAAGAGTCCCTTTTTTGCATTCATCTGTTCCTTAACTTATTTTTGCCCTACTTAACTTTGCATTAGTTCTAACTTACGAACAGCATGTTTGTATCAGCTAAGTAGTGACAGCACTGTTTTTTTTCTGTGCTTTGTTCAGTGACACTGATTACCATCAAACATGACTACACAAAATCATTTCTACCATTTCAAATTTCTTAAGCTATAAAGACAGAATCATTGGGAACAAAAAAAAAATAGACTAAAAAGGACAAATATTCATCCTCTATAACAATTCATATCAGGCGTGAGTAGACCATGACCTTCACACAGACAGACAAGCTGCTTAGGGAGCAATATCTGGACTTAGCATGGACCGCCATCATTGATTAAATCAAAATAAATTTGTTTTACTGCAGAATGAGTGCACATCAACTCTGATCTAAAATAAGTAGGCAGAAGGGATAATACACAGTACCTTTATCATTACGAACTAAGAGGTGTCTGGTCCAGAAGCGTGGGTACAGAACCAGCTACTCCTCTCACAGCAAGAACAAGAGCTTCATTCCCACTGAGCGTTGTACAGCAAGATGGCCAAAGTGCTGTTAAAAACAAAACAAGATTAATGTAATTACAGACAAAATTAGGGAATAAAGACGAATGAGTCATGGGGGCAAAAGCCAAAAGGGATAAGATGGCTGTGCTTACTGTGCTGGAAACTTTTTAACTGCCTGGCAAAGAATGTTTTCAGGCCATTCAACAAACAAGAGAAAAGGCCAGGGGTTGCCTGGGGTGCGGGATGATTTGACTGCAGCCCATAGAGGTGAGGTAGTTCTACCAAAAGGTTAGTAGTCTAACATCCTGCTATGAGACATAGGCAGTCTGGGGCTGCCTGAGACACTGGCCTTAAAGATCCAGAAATTTAAGGCTGGTCTCCACTGCACAGTCCCACATAAATTCCAAGTTGAGCTCTGTGCCTTGCTCTCTTCACCTGCAAAATTCAATTAAAGTCTTCATAGCTTACAGATTTTCAGAGCTTTAGAATCTATTATTACTATTCCTCACCTTTAAAAAACAGAACCAACCCAAAAAGTCAAAACTGCCCCAAATTATTCAGACACGAGCTAGCTCCATATAGTGGTACAAGAAAAAAATTGGGTCTTCCAAGTAGCGAGACTGTTGCTGAGCCATTTTGTCTTGGTATTTTGATCCTGACAGGGGATTGGAACTCAATGATCTTCAAGGTCCCTTCCAACCCAAACCATCCTAGGATATGAAAAGACTGTTGCAGGCCTTCGAGCAGCATTCCTGGCATTTACACAAGGAACACTACCCAGCCACACTCAACTGGAGAGGTGAGTCCACACTGGTATGAGGCTCTTAAACATTGCTCTTGAGTTTTGTTTGTTTTTACACATCCATATGTAACTGATTCTGTGAATTACAGATCTCACAAAAACAGCAAATACTACAGCCATTAAAAAGGTGTAGAACTTAAAGCATGAGTCAGGAGATGCCTACATCCAGAGGTAAAACAGATGCATTTCTACTGCATTTATGACTTATTCCAGTAGCACAAATAATCATGTCGTTACCTTGGATTTAATCAAGAGATGACATTACTTAATGCAGCAGTGGAGACATGTACAGCATGTAAGCACCATGCCATAGGGGAAAGCTTGCGTGACAAAGAGAATTCTTCAGGAAATTTGGCAAGCAGTTGGGAACAAGCAATGCTCAGCCTGCAACCTTCCATTAACAGATCTAAATACAGAACCATAGTGTAAAACAACACCTTCCTGCAGTATTCTCATCAATACTAAGAATATAATTACAATAAGCTTTGCTTTTTCTTTATTTCATCTTTTGAAACTTTTTTTTTTTCCCCTCTCCCACTTTCATTTCATATCTTATGATGCAGATTCTGGACTGTGTTTGCAGAAGGATCCCAAAAACAACAAAGTAGCTGCATCTACAAAACATTCAATCCACAGTAAACAAATAGCCCACACCTCACAAGATTAAACGCTGAGGACAGAGAACAATGGATACAGGGCTATGTTTTCTTCAGTACTAGAGAAAGGGTGTGTAAAATCCACTAGACGAGGATAGATGGGTCCCTTGCACTCCTCTAATAAAAGCTTCTCTAACATCATTTGATAACAACATCACTGAAATTCAGAGCACAGACTAAGAAAAACAAAAAGGTAACACTACAAGGCTGTTCAGTTTTATTACCTTCTTCAGCCAGCTGCTGACAGACACACCAACTCCTGTACTGAATGCAGTGTAAAATGGAAGATCAGCATTTTTAGTGATCTCCCTGCACCAGGCTCTGCAAATTAGGAAGATGCTCAGCGCTCCACAAACACAACTCACATGCAGTTAAGTTATAACCTGAACAACATTGCCCAGCCAAAACTTTCTGTTAACGTGGCAGTTAATAGAGGTATCTTCCTCCCTGAAAAGGAAATTGGTAACGAGAAGTCTTTCTTACTATTAAAAGTTATTAAGTTAATTCAGCATTTGAGAGTCTTTCTGTCACCTATTAATAACAACAAGTAGGGAACTACTGACCCTGATGCCACCCAGTTTAACTCACGATGATTATACCCAAAACATCTCTCTGAAGGTTAACAGTTTCCTTCCAAAACAGATTTCCAAACTCCACCAAGAACTTACCCTCTCATTACTCTTCCATCCACGCAACAAACTAGAACAGAATGCCAGCATAGAGGAATGCTCCCAGGGAAAAGCACATAAAATCAGCAAGTGAGTAATGATACCAGAAATGTTTCAGTTCCTTGTATATCTGATCAGGACAAGTACTCAAAAGTTTATGAATACTGTGGTTGATGAGGATCTTTTAAGAGCAATGAGCTCCTGGCTGTCTCTGTGCCAGTATCAGCACATTTCTAGAGCTGCTCCACTTGCAATGGATTAGTATTAAAGGGTAGGTCTGAAAGCCTCCCCACCTCATTAATATTCATTTTACATTTTAAATCCTATTTACATATGGACTCGTCTCCAAGATTAGAAGGCTCATAAATTATATTCCATTTTTAAACCTGTAGTATTCAAGCTCATTGTTTTGGAAGGAAAACAGTTGCAGACTGCTTTAAGCAGGCTGATTTATGTACTTATTTTTAAAAGAATAATATCTATTGGGCTAGATTCAACCCTGCTTTAACTTCACTGGCCTGCTAAGATTTACACTGCAATGAATCCTGCCTTCAAAGCAGGCACACAAGTACAACTGTCAGAAAACTTTCATTCTTTCCCTACTTTTTGTTCCATCTGCCAAAACGGGTGGGCACAATGTCTGCAGCTGAATAAACTCAAAGGCCAACTTACCTAGCAAACACTTCAAAAATAGCTATAACCACCACAGAAACAGATTAAGGAGTATTGACATTTCGCTTCGTCTCATAGCAAACACGTACAGATAATTTTGCAGTCAAAGCACACTGTATCACACAGCAAACCTGGCTTTAAGAGTCATAAGGAAGGTACAACAGAGCAGATTCAAGCCTTCTCTATACGAATGGGGGACAGTTTTGGGGAAGGTATCTTATTTCTGTATAGCACAAATCCTTGTTACACAGCTCAAGCCTACACGTAGCAACAAGTTCAGGACGCTCAGACAGACAGCCCCTGCAGCCTTCTGGTGCACACTGGCGAAGGGATGAGCAGCAAAAGAAAAAAAGTGATTAATTGATCTAGTTTTACCTTATTCTCCCTTGCAAACTGTCATAACAGATCAACTCTTAAACAGCTTGTTTTTAATAGAAAACGCTACAAAATGTTGAGAGGTAACCTTTGGCAAAAATCAAAAGAATTCCTCCACTTGCCCTCAAGAAAAAAAAAAACAGTCTGCAACAGTGAGAAGTGCAGATCAAGAGTGACTCCTGGAAGAAGAAAAATGAGATAAATATGCTGCCACATGCATCAGATGATAAATCTTATTATGCTCCCTCTTAGCATATGCACTACTCTGTATTTCATGAAGAATTCATTCAGTTGATGCAATTCTTTCCTACCCTCTTGACCTCTCTTAGCCATACAGCACAGCTGGTAATCATGACCTCTAACTTTAATGGTATACTAACTAGGGAACACATCATTTCTGTGATTAAGCCTCTTAAAGTATACACAGACCAAGATTTATGTCCCAGAAATAAGGAAATCAGACTTGTAGAATCCTTTCCATTTCAGTCTGAAATTCAGAGGTCAATATTTTAGACACACACGAACTTTGGTAGAGTGGATTGTTAGACTCTGAGCTAAAGAGAAGCGTCAGCAATGATAATAAAGTTCATTCTAGTCACCAAAAAGCCTCCTTTCAGAGTTGATTCAAAATGAAAAACATCTTGCAAAACGCCTTGTCCACCTTACACATCATGCCTGAATCAGTTTCCCTGTAGATCATAACCACAAGAAGAGCCCAATGAACTTACAACTAAGGATACAGATGGTGAAACACAACAGAAAAGAAGAACGTAGCCTTTGGAGCATTCATTGCTCATGCTACCCACTTTTTATGTAAAAAGGATCTGTTCAACTCAGAACAGTTTATGTATTCTTACTCTCCTATCACTTCTCTCGTCTGCCAAATTTTCCTGCTTTTTGTCACATCTCCAGAAATGTGAAACTCACGCACTGCTTTCTCCCCCAAGATGTATCACAGAAGATCTACATGTCTCTCTCCTAGCAGCTTTCACATGGTCATGCTTAGTTCTTGTCATTCCATTCTTTTCCAGCTCTGCCTCGCTTAACCTTTCTCCCAGGTAATTTCCAGGCAAACTCCCTCAATCACCCCCACCTTCCTTTTCTTCCCTGCTCTTCCTTTTGTGTTGTTCCCCCTATCCCATTTAACATTCTGTTCTTTTCAAGGCACAGTTTTCCTGCCCAGTCACTCTGGTCCCTGCCTAATCCTATCAGGAATGAACCACCATTGCTTTCTTTCCTTTGCTAGGCAAGGAAATGCCACTGCAGCTGTAACACTCACTAATAAAGAACACTGCGTATTTGTGATCCCATAAACTGGGATTCATGTAATTATTTACACTAACAGCCTTCTAGTGACATTCTAAAGAAAAGTGACTGTCTTTCAGCGCACTGACACAGGAAATTGAATACTGTGTTCTTTTAATAGTAAGAATGTCTGAACATATATAGTAATTGTCCTTAGAATAAGGCTGCCATCTAGTAGCAGAATAAAGTAAATGCAGAGAAACCCCAAGCCAGAATGTAAGCTGTGATCCTGCTTGATGGTCTGACATGCTACTATGTAGACACATAAACACAGGAAGCATAGGAAGTACAGTTCATCAGGAAAAAATAAACAAAGTGGCAGAAAGTAGAACTTGCTAGATGGTGGTTTCCAAGCAGGCAGCTTCTCAGCAAAATCCTACACCATTCAGTTTGCAACATTAATTTACTCTAGACAGGTAGGTTAGCAGAGACACAGTGCAGAAGTGAGTTAGTATTTTTATAGCTGTGAAATACTTTATCTTCCTTCAAGTTAATAGGAAAAAAAAAAATACAATCTTCCTCAAAGAAGATTTCTGCTACAAAATGCAATGAAGCAGATCAAGTCAGACAGAACCAAAGAAACATTCCAGGACAGGGCAGGCCCTAAAATCTTACACTGAAACTAGTCACCAGAAAACATGCATCAATTAGTTCCTGAAGAGTTACATAGTTATTCTTGCTTCTTGGGAAAAACAAGAGGAAAAAAAAGGGGGAAAAAAAAAAAATATATATATATATATATATATATATATATATATATTTCCAAGTCAGAGATACTAGACAGACAGGCACAATATAGTTTGCAATACACAGGATTTTACTCCGTCATCATTTAGCTGTCATTGACTTTATTTTACAGCTTTGTAGACTGAGATGCAATACATTTAACAACAATAATTTACAATTGTTTACTGCTATTTTTATCCCTTGACCATCTCCAACACAAAGAGAGAGCTCTTGGATCCTGAAACGCAGGACAATTTACCGTTCAATCGCTGAATATATTCCAAGCAATCTATGTCTTAAGATATTACAGTTACAGAGTAAACAGTGCTTTAGGAAGACTCCAAAGTGTCCCATCTATATAGGAAACAATGGTTTGTTTTAGATTGGTGCTAAGAGCAAGTCTGGATTCTTGCTTTGCAAGATCCATTGTGGTCCGCTAGCAAAGAGCTACCCCCTCCCTGAGATGTTTTCAGAACAGCCTGCATCTATCACAGCTTTTGCGAAGAAACTGGAAGCCAGTAAGGGAAGAAAAATAGCATGACTACAACTGAGAAAGAAATGACAGCAGAGACATGGAGAAAAGAAAAAGAAGTAGCATAAAAACAGAAATTGATCACTGGTTCAAGATTCTCCACCAAGGAAGAGGAATAAGGGCCTTGCACATTTGAGAGGTATTAATGGATTTCTCAGTACTTAACAGTAGATTGAAGGCACCAGTCTAAGTGTGGAAATCTTAACATGACATTTAACAACAACAGCTGCATTCCTCTGATGAAGATAACCTCTATTACAGGAACATTCATTCAACATACAGCAGTAAAAATAAAGAGGCACCTGTAGGAATGCAGGTTAGAGCACCGAACAGTTGGACATTAGTATTTCCCTTCCTCTCCTCTTGACACAGAAAATCTCATTCTGGCAACAGAAGCAACACAAACCTGACTACATCTTAAGTTTGCAAAATGAGAACTTCCCTTTTGTCATTCTGACTTTAACTTACCATGCAGACAGCCGTTATGATGCATTATCTCTATCCTTAAGAGTTACCCATCTGTTCTTGCTACTTTTATCTGTGACAGGCTACAGCCCTGGAAAGCAGAAATTTACATGATGAAGAGAAGTAGGTCTTGTGTTCACAAATTCTCATTTACTGGAATAAAGATAAATGCAGATTAGTGCTTTAAGTGCTTTTCCACACCCATCCCATTCCTCCATCGTTAAAAAGGACCCCAGTTATGACTTAAGGATTGAAAACCGCTTTCCATGTTTCTTGCTTCTGCTTGCAAGAAGTTTGCAGCTAAGTTATCCCTTGTGGCTTCATTAACTCAAAGCACAGCTCCTTCCTTTAAATAATAACTAGTAAGCAGTGAGTTCAATAGCCTAACTTTATTAACGAAATTCTCTGCTACCAACCACAGATCAGTTCTGTGGCAGAAACTAATTCTCACTATATTTAAATAGTGGTTAACAGCATTAAAATAGTGATACCGAAAAATACAAGACTAAAAAGCTGAGACGTTTAAGTGCACTCCTCATCTTAGGAAAATGAGATGGTATGTCAGATCCTACACATGCAACTGCTTCCCACATCTCCTCTCTTCAGTGTTCTATAGTTTGCAGTTTGTTTTTTCTGGTTGTTTTATTTTTTAGAAAGAAGGAAAAAAAGAAAAAAAAATACTTATTAATGTAAGAATTTGGGCTCAAATTGCATTACACCATTTTAACACAAGGTCTATCGTTGAATATCTTTGCCAAACTTATTTCTATCAGAACAGCTCATCTTTCCACACTCACTTTTGCTTTGTTATTTAACATGAACTGTTAAAAAACATAACTGCAAGGAGCTACATGAAAAAAAATAAGAAAACAACAGCTGTTGAGAATAAAATTTAACCAGCACATTCTCACGTTTTGGGAATATCAGTGAGCAGTTGCTAGATGTCCATCTACATCACAGATATCTCCTGTCTCTCTCTATCCACTAAATAATGGGCCAATTAAGAATATTGCCTGAGTACTTACCAACCAGACAAGACAGATACCTAGCAAACAGCAATTACAAAACAAGTATTTGCTTTTCAAACCCCAGGAGCCTCACCCCAAAAACCGTACATGTTGTTGAAAAACAACTCTCTGTAAAAGGGAACCCTTTTTTAGAGAGAATTCATAAATAATACTAAGTTGTTAAGCAGAATAATCACTCAAAACGAAATTGCTTTAGTTTTCTTCCTGCTGAACTATATCATATCTATTAAAAAAAAACAATAACAACAACAAAAAAAACCAGACAAAGCTAATGCCACCCCTACAAGGAATATCAGATTTCTAAGAGGATTAAAACCAGAACACTTCAAGTATCACAAATGTACTTAATTTCCAGCTCAATAAAATATTGGAATATCAATTTATTAAAAAGTTAAGTGAACTGTACATATGTAAACTGCAATACAGCCAAAAATCTGAAATATATGATTTTAAAGGAAAATCATTACTTTCTGAAAATATTTAAAATATTGCATTTCTGGCAGCAAATCTAAAAGAAGTGCTCTAGCATGGGTGCAGTCTCTCTGAGCATTTGTCTAGTATTTGTCTTCAAGGCATAAAACACTTCTGCTTTCTGATTTCCATAGCACAATCTTGAGAACACTTCCTTTCTCACTTGCAGAGACAGAATGTGATTTCCAAAAACAGCAGCAGAATTTTAACAGGAAATACTATGGTCCTTATTGGCGCAGACAACACGCTTTCCGAGAGTCCATGACACCTTGGAAATATGCTAGCCATTCCGTATATAAATGCATCAGATTGTGCTTACAAGTTACAGAATAAGTCTTTGATTGATAATTTTTCTGTTTATTTCCGCCAAGGCCACTGAAAATACGAAGGCCTTTTCATCTGAAAGGTTAGCATACATGTCAACTTCTTTTTCTTGTTTCTCTGTAGAAGAAAAAAAAAGTCACTATTAGAAGCTTTTTCCATTATCTAAAGTTAAATTAACTACTATGTAACTTACATTATAATGTGTACAGGAATTACAAAGAAGTCAGACAACTCCTATTCGGGGAGGGACTGAGAGAGATAAGGAAGGGAGGGAGGCACACGAAGGTGCTACAAGAGTCACAGAATTAGTCACCCAAAAGCATGACTGAATTTCTAATCTTTAATGACTAAGGAAGAATGAGTCATTAACATTATATTGATTCCTGGCACAAGACTGAACTCAAGTGCTCCTCCAGCTTTCCTAGGGTTTGGTTTCCTGGTGGTGATTTTGTTGGTTGGGTTGTTTTGCTGTTTGTTTTGCCTTTACAAAAGCAGCCCCCACCCCAAAAAACAATGACGTTTCACAATATCCTCATTAACTACAACATTTGTACCCTCACTTTTCATCTGAGTAACAAAGACATGAATTACAGTGCCCAAGTTCAAATAGCAGATACATAGCACAAGTCAGGATCCCAATTTGTTACTGCAATCATTTCTGAACTTTCTGTACTAAAAACTTTCAATCTTATCCCAGATGCAGAGCAACACCAAAACCTGAGTAAGCAAGGGAAAGCCCCTCAGCTTCCTCTGAAAACACTGACTTGTGTCAGGGCTGCAAACACATAACAGTAAGCAAGGGAGCTTGCTTAACTAACTTACTCCATAGCATATGACAAAACTCAGAACACTGCTTTCATAAATACCACTTACTCCAGATCATGCCTATTCATACTTCAGTTTAGCTAGCCACAGGTACCTGACAACTAAGAGAAAGCAAAAGAAAACAATAAAAAAAACAGCTTTGTCAGCATAAGACCAGCCTTGTAGATACAGAAAAGAGCAATACACACACAAGAGTTCTAAAGATTGTTTTTACAGAATCATAGAATCATTTGAGTTGAAAAGGACCTTTAAAGGCCTTCTAGTCCTACAGCTTGATCAGGTCACTCAGAGCCCCATCCAGCCTGATCTTGGATGTCTCCAAGGACAAGGCATCCACCACCTCTCTGGGCAACCTGTGCCAGCACCTCACCACCTTTATTACAAAAACCTTCTTCCTTATTGCCAATCTAAATCTCCCTTCCTTTAATGTGATACCATTTCCCCTTGTCCTGTCACAGCAAACCCTGCTAAAGAGTCCGCCTCCTTCTTAGAGCTCCCCTTCAGACAATGAAAGGCTGCTATCAGATCCCCCCCACAGCCTTCTCTTCTCAAGGCTGAACAGCCCCAGCTCTCAGCCTGTCCTCACAGGGCAGGTGTTCCATCCCCTGGATCCTTTCTGTGGCACTCCTCTGGATGCACTCCAACAAGTCTACACCTCTCCTGTACTCCAAATATAGAGATAGTAACACATGAGGTCTCACCAGTACAGAGCAGAGGGGCAGGATCACCTCCCTCGACCCATTAGCCACACTTTTGATGCAGCCCAGGATAGAGTTGACTTTCTGGGCACATTGTTGGCTCATGTTTGGCTTGCCATCCACCAGTACCCCCAAGTCCTTTTCAGAAGGGCTGTGCTCTATCCTTATATCCCCCAGCTTTTACTCATAGCAGGGGTTGCCACAACCCAGGTGCAAGTCCTTGTACTTGGCTTTGTTGAACCTCATGAGGTTTTCTTGGGCCTTCAGCTCGAGCCTGTCTGGTCTCTCTGGATACCATCCCGTCTCTCAGGCATGTCAACTGCACCACACAGCTTGGTGTCATTTGCAAACTTGCTGAGGGTGCACTCAATCCCACTGTCAGTGCTGTTGATGAAGATGTTAAAGAGCACTAGTCTGAGTACTGACTCCTGAAGGACAGCACTTGTCATTGATTTCCATTCAGACATTGAGCCACTGACTACCACTCTCGGGTATGATCTCACAACCAGTTCCTCATCCATCAAATCCATACCTTAGCAATTTGGAGAGAAGGATCTTACAGGAGACTGGGTCAAAACCCTTACTGAAGTCCAGACAGATGACATCATTAGCTCCTCCCTTGTCTGCTGATGCAGTTACGCCATCATAAAAAGCAGAAAGCTTGGTCAGATAGTACCTGCCCTTGATGAAGTCATGCTGGTCATCCCATATCACCTCCTTCCCTTCCATATGCCTTAGAATAGCTTCCAGGAGGATATGCTCCATGATCTTCCCCAGCACTGTGGTGAAGCTGACAGGTCAGTAGTTCCCTGGGTCATCCTTTCTACCCTTCTTAAAACTGGATGTGACACTGCCTTTTTTCCAGTTACCAGAGACTTCACCTGACTGCCATGACTTCTCAAAGATCACTGAGCATAGCTTGGTATCTATGTCAGCCAATTCCTTCAGGATACCGGGAATGTATCTCAACAGGACCCACAGACTTCTGGACATTTAGGCTCCTCTAGCAGTTGCAAACTTGATCTTTTCTTGCAGTTTTTAGCTCTGAAGCTCCATTTCTACTCCACACTGCACAGTGCCCCAGACTAATTTACAATCACAATAAATGTTCACCTGATCCCTCATCTCATTAACATACAGACACATACATTGTTATTCTTCCACTGGGTCCACATCTGTAATGTTTTTAGACTTGGCTTCACATCTGTGTGTCTGTTATAACTAACAAAACCATTCCAACAGACTACTTTCCCTGAGAAGTCAAGCACGTGTGTTATAACCACTAAGCAGGAGAAACTGAAAAATCCTCTGCTATTGTGTTCTGCTTTAATACTGATTTAGATGCACACAGCAACAGAACCTTCTACTGAAAGATTTCTAGACAACTCAAAATCACACACAAGCTCACTCTTCCCCTGCAGAGAAGGGAGCAGCCTGGACACACTAAGATGCATCAGCATTTAAATTTAAGCCATAATATCTGCCTTAGTAAAGTAATAGAAATAAAAGCACGTTTGATATCTGCAGCGTGACTTCTGTTGGTTCCCCAGCTATATAAGACCATATTCTCTGGTGTACTGAGTTTGAAAGAGAAGGTAAAGAGTTTCACCAGAATTCCTACCCAGCAACTTAAGAAACTAATTTCTACACGTACACACAGTCTGGGCTACTCCACCTCCTCCTTCCCAACTTTTATATATATTAACAATGCAGGGAGTTGTTCTCAGTACGGCCACTATGCACACACTACTCATTTCATATTAACCTTTCCTGTTTTCTTATCTAAAGACCTCCCCTTTTCTTTTTTTTCCACCAGACTTCCTCATCCCAACAAACCCAGAATGTCAGTACACAGAAAAATTAAAAACACTGCCCCCTCACCCCATTTCATGTTAATAGATTTCAGATGACTTAGCCAAGCAGATTTCCCAGGATTTCCCTTCCTTCCTGCCCCTTCTAGAGTACAAGCCAGTCCTGAGAAGCTTCCACTTTGAAGAATCAGTTGAAATCTTCCTATCAAATGGTACTGGGGATTAACACAGGTTTGTAAGCTTTATGCATCAAGACCATTTCATTTTTCATCAGCAACTAGTCAAGAACTTGCATCTGGCTGACATTTCATTATAAGCTATTCATAGGATACCATGGTTTTTTACAGACAGCATTAAAACTTTCCACTTCGCATTCCTATCTGAAAGTAGTTTTGACTCACTTCTCTATTATTAGCAAAAGACTGTCTTACAAAATCACAATACCATTTATGTAATACATTAAAAATATCAAGTCCTTTGCCATTCAACAAAGAGGATACTGAGGTGAAAATACTCAGTCTTCCTAGACCATGTCTCACTCGTTCCCAGATCTTATGCAACATTCTGGATCAATAGACCTTTAAATTGTCCCCTATGCATAAATCAAATGCGGACTCTGTTCCCTCATAAATTTTGCATGGATTCAAAATCCAAAGTGCTTAGATTCTAAGAATTCTTTCTATCCAAGAAAGCACCAATTCAATCGTGCACGCTGAGTAAACAAATGCACAAATAATAGAGTAACAAGTTCCTGGGAAGGGAAAACTTTGTTCAAGCAATTTTACTGCTTCAGCTGAAACATAAATATCTTCATAAGACTCACACCTGGTAAACAACCAAGTTGCTATCTACATAAGGAGGCAGCCTGCAAACCAGCCCAGCTACGTACTGCAGTCCCACACAGCAAAATCAAATGATGCCACAACAGCAGCAAAATCAATATCAGATTACTATGAAGTGTTGTTATTTTCAAAATATATTGCAGCATTTGGACAAAAAAACAACACTGACAATTCTGACAAATCAAGCTTCTAGTGAGAAGTTCTTATTTCCCAGGATTATCACATCACTTTGAAACGTGACAGAAGCATCTCCTCTGAGTCCCACCCTTCTACCATATCCCCTCAAGCTATGTCATCTTCCTCTTTTCCCCTCCCCAACTCCTTCTTACTGAACCTACAGGAAAAAGAGATTATTTTAAAAAGACCTTTTGCATCCCCCATTCTTCTTAATTGGTGCTGAATTCTGCAGCTCCAATGCAAACCAGTCATGAAGGATACAAAGAAAGCACAGACATAACAGGGGAAAAGCATACTACATATGAGAAGAGTATTAAGCAATCACAGAAGCAAAGCTACAGGTGTCTTCAGGAAGGAAAGTTTCACAGCTGGGTGGTCTTGAGACAGACAAACTACCTGCATGCTATTCTAATTTAGGTGTTCTCTGTCTACCTGAAAGCTTCAGGTAATGCAGAAGCCTAACCAAATACCTAGAAACTTACAAGCAATGGCTTTTTTTCAAGTTTTGATTTGTTGGGTTTTTTTTCTTTCTTTCTTTCTTTTTTTGGCAGAAAAAAAAAGAGAAGAGGAGCACAATCTCAGGTGGCAATCAAGTTGCACCCCAAATATCCTAGCAATATATAATCAACAAAGGAAATAAAGTACTTAACGTCTAATTCAAAGCTAGTGTCTTGTAATCCAGAGCCAACTTCCAAAGAATCAAAGAATGCTTTGGGCTGGAGGGGATTCTCAAAGATTATCTGTCCAATCCCCCTTGCCATGGGCAGGGACATCTTTCACAAGGTAACATTGCCCAAAGCCCTATCCAACCTGATGTCAAACACCCTCAGTGCACTGCACTGATACAAGGACTAGTTGAGCAAGTCACACAAAAATCACCTCCATTGGAGCAGAGGAATTATAGTTGCTTAGTATGTTTTCACATAAAAAACTCAATTAAGCAGCAGCATCAGTGAAGGAAGAATATTTTTTAAATTCCCACTAATTACTCCCCACATTATAGTTCAGCCAATTTTATGAACCACAAAAATGGAAATGTCAGTGTTAACTTGTTTTAGAGAAATTGCTTATGTTATGATGAATGCTCTGCCAAATTCATTTTTATAGACATTGCAGCCAATTACTGACTTTTTCTTTTATTTGTACATTAACCAGAAGTAAGAAATCTCATATGCCCACTTATTCCTAGCCAATTAAGTGTGCTGTACCAGGGATGAGCTAATGTAATTCAAGGAAGCACAGACCCGAGCTCTGCACCAGCTCAGCAAAAGAGGTCAAAGAAGAAAGAGTAGCAGTAGTCACAGTTCCACTAAAGAACAAGTAGATGAAGGCAATCTTCTCAAGTGACATGACAATAACAACAAGACAACCACACACACATGCATCTGCATTCTTACATAAAGACCTCACTAGATCTATATTTCTTGTTTCCCATCTCAGAGCACTGGCATACTCTCACTCACGCCACAGTATGCAGCAAGAGGTCAGAAATACTTGGCCTAGTTTTCCAGATATTCCTCACGCTTTCAAATTCTTGCTTTTAGGACACTACAAAACATGAATGGAGAATGGATTTCCTCTTTTGATTGCTTAGATTACTTTACTTTTTTTCATGGGATATGAAAAAAACTCTCATAAGGCAACCGAAGAAGCTTGCTGAAGTTTCAAACCAAAGCTGTGCATGAATTAGACTCTCAGAAAAGTGTCAAGAAATGATACTATAGGTGCATGTAGACAAAGTTCAGCTCAGATCAATAATAAACAGGGAAGCTCCATATTCTATGAAGGTGTAGACATCAGTAAGCCACAAGCAACAGTGGTAACAAACGTAATACCACCAGGTTTTTTGAAGATGGAAGTCTTAAGCGATAGCCACAGGCTTGAAGGACTCCAGAATTACTCCACTGCATGTAGAAGTCTCTTGTATAAAGATTAAAAACAGCAGGCACCTTAATAAGTAAGGAGGCATTCTTTCCTGTGCAATAACATTATGTAAAGACATGGGATAAATGTTCAAGTCATTGCAATGACCCAACATGCTCTTTCTGTTTCAGGCTCCCTAAAGGGTCTCAAGAACTTTTGGTGGTTGTTTTTTGTTTGTTTGTTTTGTTGTTGTTTTGTTTTTTGTTTTTGTTTTAGCAATGTTGCCATCCTAATCACTCTGACAACAACCACCACCTTGTTTGTTCTTGTGACCTACAATAGTGGATCACAAAACAACAAAACAAAACCTCACTAAGCTTTACAGTTCCAGGGCTTTCAATCTACCTGATGAAACTGGATACAGTGACAAAAATACTGATTTAATTATTAGGAATTCCTTCCAATCAAACACCAAAACTTCATAAAACCAAATATCTCTACATACATGTAACAGTCCCTTTCCCATATTAAATGTGGTATTGACTGACCTAGCCTAGTCACTCTAAAGAATGGTATAAATATTTATTGATAATAATGGTAAAAAAGATCTTAATAGAAACAGAGAACCCAATGAATATTTCTCCAGTTCTCATACCTCTTTCTTCCTCATGCTTTTTGGCTGAGGCACTCTTAGGTCTTCCTCTTCCTCGTCTGCTATGATCTGAATGGCTGTTAGACCTCGATCTCTTTCGGTTTTCTAAGTCTTTATTTACTGCAGAATTTATCTTCTCTCGCTTAACTCTCTCTGTCCGTCTCCTTTTGGCCTCACTCTTGTTTTCTGTGCAAATGAATAGAGATGATGTGATCTGCGATTGTCCTCATCTTTGTTCATAACTTACTCTCAGCACCCACCCACCCAACTTTTTTTCTTTACTTCTCTTCACAACAGTTACAGGTGTATACATTTACACAACAGTTACATATTCATGACATCCGTGCAGAAATTAAGGTGTCAGATGCAAAATGGCACTTTACTTCTTGATTACAGGGATTGAGCCTTTAATTCTTTCAAATATAAATAACATTTGGCAACATATGACATTCACAAGTATACCAGTTCTTAACTTCCCATTACAAGATGTGGGGAAAAAGCTCTCCAGAACACAGCCATCAAGACACTACATTCATTTTCATTAGTGAAGAATAAGTTAAAAATGCATGGTTTATCATATAGCTGAAATATACGAAAGTACTTCTGATACGAATACTGAAATCATTCCCATTGCTCAGACAAACTGAGATACCGATATAAGGATGCTATCATTACATGTCACTACAGAGCATACCTCTCCCACCAAACCCAGCCAAAGCCAAAGACCAAGTCTCATTCCATTTGATGCTGAACAGGTGTATCACCTTCCTACACATCAAGGAGCATTTACATGAGTTGCACTTAAAAGTACAGATTAGTGAGCTTGAATAGTGAAAATGGTATGCAACCACCACAGGCTATTCAATGCAAATTGGTTGAACATTTGCAAAGTTGCAGCTCCATTCTGCAGAAACTACACTGTAAAAAAAAAAAAAAAGTTGCAGTTCCACTTACGAGCAAAATAGAGATATACACATATCTTCCTGGGGAATCAGTTTCCTTCTGATTCTGTCATCTCATTTACATAGACAGGCTACAAATTGGGCAGCATGTTAACTTATCACTGATCTTAATTCAAAAGCTGTATTTCAGATGTACAAAGCTGAATTACCCAGGAGCTTTGCTCTATCGGACTACGCCCATCAACTTAATTTGGTAACTTGTATTTAAAACAACTGGGGAGTGGGAGAGAAAACTGATCAGCCCTTTCAGACAATACCACAGGTTGCTCTACCTGTTCCATACTGCAAGCCAGCATATCATCATATAATTCCTACTAGCTTTTGAATTACAAGGACCCTTCAGAATACCAATACAAAAACATTAAGTTATTCGGTTCGGTTTTGTAGACCTCGTGGATAATTTAGGGAAAAAAATATACATCAATATTAAAAACAAAATTCCTCAACAGGTGCTTGATCTCACTAATTCCTACTTGAGGAAGTGATACAAATTGGACACAAGGAGAATGTTAATTATGACAGAATGCACCCTCAAGCAATTTTTCAGCATGCACTTCAATAACAAAAGAAATGTGAATTGGACACAAAATGGACTTTTTTAATTTAATCATGCAGAAAGAAGCAAGATGCACCTGGTTTTAAATTAGACACGTCACCAAGTTTATACAGAGTGCCATTCTAGTGCCCATGAGTAAGCAAAATTTAGCATAACTTAAAGAAAAAACAGTTTTACTTCCAGAAAACTCAGCTTCAATCAGCATTTACTCCGAAATCTGATCCCTTTGACGTATGTAGACGTTTATCTTCAAAACATTAACAGAAAGCCTTCTGTAAGGGATTGTTTTGCACAGTGACTAATGCGAGCAGCTATAGCCTACACAGAATAAATGCCAACATTTCAAGTACAAAGGATGTAAGACCAAAACCACCAGATATTCCCCATTAAAACTGAAGAAAAACTAATACATTAAGACCACTATGCACAGATTCAAAGGAGAGCGAACTGACAGCAGCCAGTTAACATACAGGCATGAAATATCGCTCTTTGCTTCCAAGAAATAAAGCAGAAGAGCTATTATCACCTTCTTCCAGATCTTCGTAAGTATTACCTGTAATGGGTGGCGATCTCTCTGCACGTTTAGCATGCAAGAGTTTTCGACTAATAAATATGTAGCCACAGGGACACGATTTACATGCAACAGGAACCTGGGAAAGCAAAAGAAAAGTATTTCAGAACATTTTGAATTATGATCAAATTCCTATCTGATGAAAAAAAAAAAAAAAACCACAACCGTATCTTGTATTCCATCCCCACCGAGCTACCTCTTCCTATTTAGTGTTTATTGAAAAACTACAGCCTGGACCATCACATAGTTATATTTAAAAGTAGTAAAACTTTTCTGGGTTCTGCTGTTAATCACCCACTAAGCCTTCTCTTCATGCAGTTGTCATGCAGAAACCAAGTACGGAACACAGTGCTACCATGCTTTGTATTTGCATTTTCCCCAGGCTGGCAGGAAGGGGTGAGGGAAAATGGGGGGCATCAAACCTGGGGTGAATTAGAAATGTGCTTTCTTTTTGGAGCCCACAAATATCCCCAGCCACAGCAGTAAGCCACCCCCAGCACTCCTTCCCTCACTTATTAAACAAAACAAAAAGAAAGGGGGGAGGTGGGGAGGGAGAAAACATAAGTTAAAACCATCGATACATTTAGAACACATTCACTCTCAAAAACAATCAAAACCAACCCCTTCATCCAGCACAGCAGCTTAGCATGAAATGCACAATAGAGCCTGAAGTGAAACACATGTGTTTGTACCACAGTACCAGAGGGCTGCAGACAAGGCTGGGGAGCTTCAGAAGGACCTGTTACCCCAAAACACACATAGCCTGTCACAGCTCGCCCAAAGCTGGCTGCTGACAGAGCCTGAGAGGCTACAGAGCTTCCCTCAACCAGCAGCGCAGCCCAGAGCAGCACGCTGCCACAGGCAATTTGAACCAAGGTATGAGAATTTGGAAATGCTGTGCTTATAAGAAATATGACCAAAATTTACTCTGAGCCATTTCAAAAAGCGATGCTAATAAATGACAAACCTTGTCACCTGCACCTAAAGCCAAGATCTTTCAAGATGTTTTAAAATAGTACAGAATACCCCAACCAACTTGGATTAAGTTTAAGACTGAAAACACAAATTAAAGCAACCGTAAACCAAGATTTGGAATAGACTTAAATAACACCACTAAAACCAAATCACGTTGAAGCAGGAGAGTGGGGAAAAGAAGCAGGAGGTAACTTCCCAAATTAAGACAGGTCTCTACAAGTCTGCCAGCATTCACTGAAACAGCAAGGAGCACAGACCGACGGCTGTCTGCTGAATTTTGCCAGACATGCATAAGAAGGTTTCCAGTACAGACCTGGCTAAAACACAAACGTGAAAACAGTACATTAATTTTACAGAGGAACTTGCTATGCAGAATAAATAAGCTATTTTGCTTCCTGCAGCACATCTCAACTCCTGCACAGCACCTCAGGAACAGAGTACTGAGTGACCTGATGCAGCCCAGGTAACTGCAGACATGGCTATTCCCTTTAAAGGGAACACAGACATTAAAAACAATTCTAATCAAGGTTTACTTAACCCTAAAATCGAAGTTAGCAGACTTATGTGCACCCTTAACCCACTGTTCATGTCTCAAGATGAGAGTATCAGAAACACCATCCAGCAAACACTTCATCTGCATCGTTCAGGTTTGATTACAGTACAAACCCACTTTTGAACACCTGGATCACTCCAATAATTACCTCCCTGGGCCCTGCCAAAATTATAAACGAATAAATCAAAACCCCACCGCTGGCAGAGAACAACCAATGGGAACTGAAGGAAACACAATGTTTTTTTTTCAATTGACTTCACAGCATTTAACAGAGCAATATTGTTACAGGTTTGGCACCTAGATGGGCCTAAAGTTTGGGAGGAGGGGCAGGTGGGAAGGGGCTCATCCACCCAAGGCTCTCAATTATCCTCTAAAAATTACCTACTACGCAAACCATCCTACAGCAATCGTTGAGGCAGCACAGTCCTGCAAATGCTATTTGAGTCTGTTCAATGTTTTCCTAACCAAAACAAATTGAGTTTCTCATACAAGAAAGATCACTCAAAGGTAAATTAAGGTTAATTATTTCCCATGAACGACCGCAAGGATTTCAGGCTCCCAAGTTCAATGGGGTTGTGAAAATACAATCAAAACTCTGTAACAGAAAAAGCAACACAATAAAAAATGACACTCAGTGGCCATTACATATCATCTAAATGGCAGGGAAAGAAAAGTTCAAAAGCCTAAGAAACATTACTCAGTATTATACTGTAATATCTGTGGCTAAGAATTTCCACATATATCACTTGTAACACAAACACAAAGCTCTTGTTTATGCAAGAAATGCTGGTACCAAACACAGCCACCAAGGGGCCTTCCCACAGTGCAGAGGGCTGATGAGCTGTGCTGGGGCAAAGCACCTCGCTTTCCAGAGAAGCTTGCAAGATGCAGGCATTGTGAGGCAAGGTTTTAGCTTCTTGTTGTCTTGGAAAGCATTTGTCTCTGGAAAGTAAGGCCTGATGAACAATTCTTGTGCCAGGCCAAGATGCACATAATTCCTTGCTAGCCATGGAAGACCTGTTAATAACATGTCTATGCTGACATACACACGTCACCTGGTTTAGATCTAAGGAGCAGTTCCAGCATCAGCTTTAAAAGCCTGTAATATTATTTGCCCTTCCCAGCGTCGGTAGTTTGTCACATTAAACTCAATGAACAAAGCAAAAAACACCTATCTCATACTCAACTTCCCACTCATTTCCATTTCTTCTTTCACTGACCCAAGTACCAGAACTCGACACAGAGCTTCCTTTTCTCAGCAACAGCACTGCAGTGACGTACTCAACGTGTGAGCAGCTGCAGTGGTTCATGCATTGCTTAAAACATGAAAGGGTGCCCCACGCAGCACAACGCTCGCAGCTGCTCCGGGATGCGTAGGAACATTACAAAAACCATGCAAGTCAGAACAAGTGATTCTTCAGAATTTGTTCAGTAAGCGGTGCGAGGGCTTTTCGGTTTAGGTTTTAACTGAAAATGTGATACCGGTCACGTTCCAGGATCAAACAACAGAAATGTGTTTCCCATAATTACACGGGAAAGCCTTCTCCCCTACCAGAGCCCCATGGCAGCCTTCTGCAGCACTGTGCTATTGTTCCAGCAGAGAAGCACGGCTGTAATGAGCCGGCCTGCTTTTATGAGTAACATCATCACCAGTAGGAAGTGGACGTGAAGGCAAACACACAATATGCCAACAGCCCAACCGCTGCTCACACTGAAGCACAGTTACTGCGCTTTGCATGCTGAGCACAGCTGCGGCGGGAGGTAAACAACACTGCACACACACGTTGGGACCACACGGGAGGAATTGCAGCACAGCTCCCAGTTTTGCTCCTCTCAACCTCTCCATGAGAAAGCAGCACAGTGAGCACTCCTGACCGGCCCCAGGCACACAAGCCATCCCAGGGACGGGCTGCATTGTATAAATTACAAAGTTAATTGTATTTTGATATATTTTGTCGTTACTAAACAATACCAACGCCTAAGCAACGCTGCACGTCACAGAATCCTTTGGCATAAGCTAGCTATTGCAGCGAGAGGAGCACAGCACGCACAGCCAGCGCCTGCAAAGGCAGCAACTCCGTGCTTCATACAAACGCTGCTGTAAACAGTGCAGGTTTTCCTCCTCTCCGAAAACCAAGCAGCTCAGCTAGCAGCTTCTGCCGTTACCGCTGCAAACGCATATTGTACAGCACGTACATCGAGAGACAGCCACAGGCGAGAGGAGCTGACAGAAAACAGGAAGAGCGGCGGGGCTCAGCGGGAAGCCCCCGGACGGGCGCCGGACGCGCCGGACCCTGAGGCGCGGGGCCGGGGGCACCGAAGCGGCACCGAGGCCCCGCACACCCGCGCCCTGCCCGCGGCTCGCCCCGCTCCGAGACAGAGCCCCAGCGGTAGGACTGCTGTGCCGGCCGGCACTGAGGGCAAAGCGGCCCCGGCAGCCAGGCGCGGGACGGCTGACAGGACAGGACAGGACAGCTCCCGCAGCGCGCCACGCCCCGCCCCGCCTCACCTGCTGGTCACACTCCGGGCACGACTTGGTGGCCATCTTCACTTTCTTGGCCCTGCTCGACGACATGCTCGCTGCTGCTGATGCCGCCGGAGCGCCGCCGCCCCGCCCCTCGGCGGCCGGGGAGGGCGGGAGGAGAGGAAGGCGGGGGCGCGGCGCCGGCCGGGAGCGCGCACCAACGGCAGCGAGCGCGGCCTCCGCGGGGCCCGGCCCGGCCCGGCGCCCACAAAGGAGCCGCTCCCCGCCCCAACGCCGCCGTTGAAGCCCGGCCCACCCGACGGGAGCCGGGGTGGGGCGCGTGCGCGAGGAGCCGTCCGCGCCGCCGGATTGGTTGCACGGGGCGCTCCGCCGGTGCCGCGCGCGAGAGGGCGCGGGGCCGCTTAACGGCCGGGGCTCGGCTGTGGCGGGCAGGAGCGGCTCCTCGGGAGCTCCGCGGCGGGCGCGAGAGCCGACCTGCAGAGCCGCCCACCGGCAGCGGGGCTCGGTGCTCGCGCCTCAGCTGTTGGCTTGTGCCTCTGAGCCTTGCCGTGCTTGCGAGCGGTGTGTCCTTGCGGGGTTCTTCTGTCAGTCCTGCCTGGAATTATGAATAACGTAACGTAACCTAGCAGCGCTTTTACACTTCTTACACATTCTTAAAACAAAATGGCAGTTTGAAATCGTTCCAGTGCAGGAAGGTAGAGCTCTGCAGCACTGTGTGTAAATGTTCTGTATTGCCGTGCACAGCTTACATCTCAAACAGGAAAGTGATAATGACAATGGCTCTATTAAGAGTTTGGCTTTTTTTTTTCTTAGTCTTAGTTTAGAGAACGCTTCTTAATGGTTAATTTTAATGCTGTCTGCTACCTCATTGCTGAGTTATTTTGAGGCGTTTGGTCAGCTCTTGGTAAACAGGAATCTACAGAGAGCATTTATTCATCGGCCAGGACAGCCCACATCACTTTGCCCTGCTTGTCAAATGAAAAAAACACCTCTTCCTTCAGGCAGAAGACCATAATTCTCCTAACCCCTCACAGAGTAAAGCTCCCTGCAGCTGAAGGCCTGGTGAATGCTCTTACCTTCCCGTGGTTTGCTGATCATCCCTACAGACCAGATAATGCTCTCCCAGTTGCCAAGTGATGTTGTCTGGAGCCTCACTCTCGCTTGATTTATTTGGCTCAGCTGTTGACGCTGTTTTATTACAGGGTCTGTGAAACCAGAAAATGGAGTTTCGGATTCATAAAAGCCCACACGTAGTCGACATCACCAATTTGCTGTCATTACAGGTTTCTGAGCAACATTATTGCTGTGTGTAACGTAAACACAGGCTGTAAAAACTGAAATGTCCTCTGAATCAGCACAGAGAACAACAAATTTCATCTATCTATGCTAAGGAAAATCAGAATATTTAGGAGATAACACAGGGAAGTCACGTAACGTAATAACAGCAAAGAGGTGCATTCCCACCTTAATCATTGCAAACGTGGCTCCTCTCAGTAATCCTGACAGTTAGCCCTCTCATATGACAAAATCCACAGGTAGCAATTTTAAGGTAAAAAAAATCATTTCTAAATTTGAAGAAGAAATCTTTTCCATGTCACGCTAACCATGACCCAAGGAGTAGAGATGTCTCACTCCACCGTTTGAAGAGGAAGGTTGCAGTTCCAGGCCCAAGTACAATGACTCACAGTCATTTACCCACTTTTCTTGTTGACAGCTTATCTCTGTAATTATCAGGGCAGCTCCCCAAAGAGAGCAAAACAATGAAATTGGAGGCTTAAAATCACCACTAAACTGTTTAAGGTCCACTTTTCCACTTTTCCCATACTCCTACACCCTTTCTTTAGCAGCAGCCCTGAAGAGGGAAAAGGCATCTCAAAGCATCCTACTGGAGAGGGGCACACCTTGCATTGGAAAGGGACTCCATGAAGCCACCATGAGCCACCTAAATGCATTGGGTTATGATCCATATTTGTACAACATACCGTATTTTGTTGTACTGGATTTCACATTTTTATATAAATAGATCTTTATATATTCATTCATATATGTAAATGAAATAAAGACACCAGAAGTATATACTCCAGTAACAGACCAACTGTACTGTTTCTTTGTTGTTGTTTTGCACTCTTCTTAAAATAACTGACTAAATGTAGAACTGCTGCAAGTTCTAAATCACCAGCAGGCTCTGTTTGGTAAATGGTTTTCTACTTGTTTCCTACCAGAAGTCCTACATGCCACATCTGGTTCCAGCAGAAGCTTTCACATTGTTGCAGCACAAAGGATTTTTTTACTTCAGGTGATAAAACAAATGCTGATAGGTCTAACAGCTCCCAATTGCATTATATTTTATATTAGAGACAATAAAGTATTTTGAGTGTTTTGAATTTAAACTACTCACATAAAGTGAAAGAGGGAAGACGCTTGTTAAGCTGTTCTATGAGCAGGATTTACACCACAGGAACAAAGAGCAGTTAGACTTCAGGTGCAGTGCTCGCTTCATGCACACTATTATGAAACGAAAGCAGTGCTGGAATGGAGGAGTGCTGTGAATTGCAGGCAAACAAAAGTCCATTCATAATACATAGTACATATGGTAAAAATGTATCGAGAAGAGTTTTGAAATCCTACCTATTACAAGTAGGTCAACACTAATGTCTGAACCCTGATTATCATCTCTCCATACAAATATGCTCAGAGTGGTTTTCTACATGCTGCATTTTAAATCACAACGAACATATCTAAGTATTAACTTTATCTCTTATAGATAAATGTAAGATATACAGTGCACAGTTTTGTTCAATCTAGTTTTCCCAATTCTCAGCCCAGTGTCTCCTTCCTACATACATACCATCCCTATTGGAATCTCATATGCACATTCCTCTTCCTGCAGACATCTACCACAGTAGGTGTTCTCAGGCAGTAATGTGCTACTACAGTAACATTATCACTGTTGTGAGCTAAACAACAGGAAAAGTGCTACATCACTTCCCAGAAGTAAATTACATTTATGCCCTAGAAAGTCCCCTTAAGATTCTCAGTTTGCCATGCCACTCCATCCTTACTAACAATTACCGTATGATGAATAAAGAGCCAAACATTTTCATCATGTGCAGTATGCTTTCCTAGAACAGCACAACCTATTGATTTGTGTCTACCCTTCCTCCTTGCATCCCATTCTTAACAGTTCATGTCAGTGCTCTGTGGCCTCTCTGTTTCTCCCACCCTTTCTCTCACTCTTAGAATTCATGCCTATGGACTCCACAGCCATTTGTTGCTCCAGGTCCAGCTCCCACACAGGGCATGAGAAGATATTCTGCACTTGTGAGCATCCATCTCTGTGCTATGGTTTCTGCTACGTGCAGTGACTGAATTGGCTGACTTGCCATGTTCCTTTTCTTGTCAGTATTTAAATTCTCTGTTGGAGGGTGGGTTTTGTTTACCTTCTCTCTGTGCGTACTGCTTTCAGCCTACACCGATCTGCTGCCAGCAGAGGTCTTTCTCCAGAGATACACAAAGACAAGTTTATATTTTCTATAAACCGTGACTGTTGCCAAAAGCACAGTTGTGTTCTGTATAGGCAAGTCATCCAGATTTGTTCCTGGGTTGAGATTAAATCATGCAATGAGAACCTGGAAAATATTTCAGGATTTTGTTTTTCATCTTAACTGAGAAGTTTCAGGCATAGCAAAACATAGAAAAATATTTTGGATGGCCCTTAACAGCAGGGGGCTCTGCAGTGTGTGTGACAGTGCCCAGCAAAGGAGTTAATGAATATACAAGAGAACTAACACAGTCCTATTACAATATCCTCCCTTTCTTTTTAGAGCAAATAAAATAGCCAGCAACAGCTGTTCAAATACTTTAACAAAAACAAAAGTTCTTTCCTTATTGAACACAAACAAAATAGCACTCATTGCTACACTACCGACTTTTAAGATCTATCATACAGACATCTGTTGAAGGTTGGGCCTGACCATCCTCCCGAGTCCTTTCCGACCTGTGCTGGTCTGTGATTCTATTACATTTTTCTGGTTACTCTAATTTATTAACACAAGAGTTTTGAGTTCTGAATGTCAAAAACTACTACTCTGTCAAAACTACCTTTGTATCCCTTTAGAGGTTTAATCCAGCACTGAGAAAAAGCAACAAATATTTTTTTTAAGGGTACAGATACCTAACCTCTGTGTCAGTAACAGCGGTACGTTGCAAGACAGAGCCTCACTTAAAATGTGTTTTACACTAATTTAAAAGAGAAAATAATAAAGCTATGCCATTTATGTATTTTCTGAAAAGCTACACGTGAAGTTCTGTGTCTGTTCCTGATGGTTTCTTTCCTATGCAGTTGCCACAGTGCAGTCTGGCTGATGTGAATTATCTGAGGCCTTAGGATTCTCTCCTTCACTGGAATGCCTACCATACGGGGCTCTTACACACTGCACTATTATGGTATGCAACTCCAATTCTACACATACAAAAGCCACAAGAAGTCATACGTCCATACTCTTACCGTGCTTCCTTTGGAACTCAAACATTTACATTTCTAGTTCACAGTCCCTTGCTGTTAAAGACCCTCTGAAATACTCAAATAGCTTTTGGTGTTTTGCTATATCTGGACCTTCTCAGTTAAGGTGAAAAAAAACCAAACCCAGAAGCAGACTCAAGGTCATGGTTTCATGAATTTCCCATCACAGGTGTGCGAAATTACTACAGTTCACACATTGTGCAGAACAGTTTGGTTTCAACAAAATCATCCAAGCAGCTTTATTTTAAATGTCTCGGATATAAAGTATCCTATTCAAAATAGAGTTCTGTTATTTTCGCAGAGCACCTTTTCAATTATTACAAAGAAGATTTTATAGAGTGTTTCACGTTTCCTTTTGGGTTTGTTCTTTGGGTTGGAGATTGGACTTTATTTTTGCTTATCGTAAGAGAATGAGAGGCAGTAAACATTAAGATACAAAGTCACTGAACTGGCACTTTTTCCACTGACTGCACAGAGTTCTGGAGCGGATCTTGATGGTTTCAGTTCAGCTGGTAGAACACTCAGAACAGTAATTTCTCTGAAGATGCTCATTATATTCTGAACTACCACCATCAGCAGTATTCCAGAGGAAACGATCCTCCTCATTCTCATACTTGTACGACACAGAACACAAGAACAGCTTGTCTTTTTGCCTAGAAAAACGTAAGTCTTGCAACATGTTTTTTGTTTACTTGATGTCTCATCAAAATCAAATGTCATTCAAACATTAATTATTACTTAAATATGGTTAAAACCACTTTGCCATTTTAAGAGTAGTTTTCTATCCAGTGCATTTATTTAAACGAAACAGCATAAGAAAAACAAACGTCCAGCTACCACATCATTATCACAATCATGTGGCTTAAACCATGCACCCATTCATGATAAGCAGCTTGCTGAAGGTCTGTCATCATGAAAACATGTGACAGCAGCTGTTGGTCTGTTTATCAAGGCTTTTCTCCAACTCTGTATCTAGCTTTCCATGTATTTAAACATTTGCTGTTGTTCCATATCTCCAACCACTCAAGAGCATTGTGAAATTCATTTTAGCTTCTCATGTCTGCACGAAAACCAAACATGGCCTTTCTTTACAACTAAAGATGGGAAGTGCCATTGTGGGTCAAAGAACTGCGCTTGGTAAGCAGTATGTGCCACCTTCATTGCCTAGCTTCTGAAACTTGCATTCATATGGTTTGTCCTAGCTGCATAAGCTGCCCGACGATTGTGCCTATCAATCATCTCAGGCCAACGTGCAAAAGCCACGGTCTCCTCCACAGGGTGTAGCAGCAGCCTGTGACTATGCGTGCTATCTGCCCTTCAACTCCAGGGGCAAGGGGTGAGAGAAAGGAAGATTTCCATAAGCAAATACAAGAAGACACTTCATCCTTAATAGGTCATTGCACAACTGTGTTACAAACATTCATTAACTAATTTCAAAGTACCTTTGCTCACAAGTTAAGCTTTCTTTTCCTCATTGTATGGGTAGGAATGCTAAGCCTCGGTAAGTCAGAGCGACACGTACAAATGCAGTCTCAACAACTTGAGGGTCACCTTTCCTGAAGTCACTGTGAGTTTTGCTGTTAACATCCAAAGGCAAGAAGATAGAATCACAGAATCGTAGAATGGTTTGGGTTGGAAGGGACCTTTAAGATCATCTAGTTCCAAACCCCTGCTATAGGCAGGGACACCTCCCTCTAGACCAGGCTGCTCAAAGCCCCATCCAGCCTGGCCTTGAACGCCTCCAGGTGAGAGCATCCACAGCCTCACTGGGCAACCTGTTCCAGTGTCTCACCACCCTCACAGTAAAGAATTTCTTCCTAACATCTGGCCTTAATCTATCCTCATCTAAATCTACCCTCTATCTAATCTAAATCTACCCTACTTCTAATGATGAATTTTTATTCCAAAACTGCAAGTTCATCACACTGCCATTACATTCCTGAAAGTATCCATATTAAAATAACATACATTTATCATAATTAATTTATCATAATTAAAGAATTATGTTGAACACGGAAGGCATTTTTTCATCCTATTTATTCACCACTGTGTACATTTCTAAACTTGAGAAATTAATCAAAACTATTGAATTTCAAGTCTGCATGTATTCATTCAACTGTTTTATTACAAGCATATGCTTTGACTTGTGCAACATGTGTTGTACGACTGTTAGCCTTTTCCCAATGCTGCTGTGCTAACAAGCAGCATTACAGAATCTGCAAACAAGGCCCTGCTTGGACTGCCAGCTGGAGGCAGAGCCAGGGCCGCCGGGCAGCAGCCCGTGCCTGGTCCTCCTTGGGATCAATCAGAGATACGGCAGCAGTACGCACTGGAAACTTTCTGCTTCGCCAGCTCTTTCTGGGGGGCGGATTAGGGGTGGGACAGTGTACGCCAAGAGCAAAGGTTGATTTCTGTACTTCCCCTAACAAAATTACTGGTTCCAAATCCACCGGACTTAGATTTGCATATGGCAGGCAGCATTTTGACCCTGATCCCTGATGAACTCAAACTAAGGTGTCCAGCAAGTCTGCGGATATACAGTGAACAGAAATAACAGTTTTCCAATAATTTATATCAAAATTCAAAGTAAGTCAAACACTCCAAGTGACCTGATTCGATCTTACTGCAGAACGCATTCTGTTTTTACAGGGGTTTTGTGTTTGGTTGCTTGCTTGTTTGTTTTTACCCTGACAAGCCTTACCACAGCTTGAAAACTTTTCTTCTGAAGTACATTAACAAAGCTGGTGTCAAAGCACCACAACATGGCCTGTTAATTATCAGTCAGAAAGCAACATTCAGGTAACACTCGGCATTCCAGACACACAACTGATGCCAACCGTAACGGAGCAGTGTCAAAATGTATGGGCTCCAAAACTTGATGGTTCAAAAGTTAAAGATTTAAAATGGGGAAAACGAATGAGTCTGGAGGAGATGCAGACTCCAATGTGCTGAAACAGTCATCGAAGCTGTAGGTAAACAAAAATGTCCTTCCTAGAACTTGAGTTCCTGACAGACAGTGTTCCAGTGGGTCATGTTGGGTACAGAATACTGGAGAGAGGACACAGAGGGTCAGACCCCTGTTAACCTTCATGAGCTGAGCAACAGACAACAAAAAGCTTTCGGTACAACGAGTACAACTGAAATTATAACAAATGAAATCCCTGAATAAAACAAATGAATTTTCTTTAAAGTAGCACGGAGTAAGAACTCAAGTGCTGCACTTGAGGTAGAACAAGAATTAGAGGTAACCAATAAATGGTTACGGAGCTAAACGCTACAGCAAGCAGAAGCTCATTAGAAAGAGGAAACAGTGAAGACAGGAAAGGAGTGAAGACGGAGTGGCATGGGACAAAATAAAGCCAAACACTGCCAAAGCAGCTTCCTTTTCTTCATCTGCCAGGGGAGTGTACCAAACCATGCAGCACAGAGACCGAGTCCTGAATCATCTAATTAGGTCCCTAAAATAGGAAGCTGTTTTCGTCCATTCTCCAAGTCAGTGGAGAAGGAGAAAGGAAGAGAAAGTTCTACAGAAATAAGTGAGAAATGAGCCCGGTTCGCAGGCCAGGCTCTTCCTCGGGGAGGTAACATGAGGTCATAGGAATATTCCGGAGTGAATGGTCCCTTTTTCCACTCTCTGAGCACAAACAAGGAGCCTCTTCTGGGCACCCAGGAGGGGCGAGCCGGGCCTTCTCCTCCCCACGGATGCCAAGAAGGGAGCATTTACCTCCCCGCCCCCTGAATTGTGCCGCTGCCGTATTGATGGCAGCTCTCCAGCCGCCCGCTCTGAGAGCAGAACTGAACCCGAGAGATAAAAACATTGCCATCATCTGGAAACAATGAAGGCACTGTGAGAGCAGCGGATGGTTCCTGCGGGAGGGGAGGACCGGAGCAGCGCAGCACCGCAGCGGGCGGCGGGAGGGAAGAAAGGAGGAAAGGAGGGAAGGGAGCGCCGCCGGCTCCCGCTCGCCCCGGGCGGCCGCATCCCGCAGCCGCCCCAACAGGTGCCCGCCCGCAGCCCCCGGCCCGAGCCCCCGCCCGCTCCATCCCCGCACCGACGGGGGCGGCTCAGCGGGGTCCGCGCTGCGCGGCTCGCAGAACCGAGCAGGAAAACAGCCGCAGACAAAGGCGGCGGGGTCCGCCTAAGGAGCCGAGGCTGCGCCGATCCCCCGCGGGCTCTGCCCCCTCCCGCTCCCCCCGGCATCCCCAGCCGCGGTGCGCGGCGGCAGACAATGCGGAGCGGCGGGCGGGGGCACTGTGGGTGCGGTAGTTCCCTGCCCATCACCTGATGCTGTGGGCAGGCGCAGCCCAGGGCCGCAGGAACTACAAAACCCGCCAGGCAGCGCGACGCCAGCCGGCTGCTGCAATCCCCACCTTGGCGTGCCGCGGGCGGGCACGGCTCGGCTCGGCTCGGCTCGGCTCGGCACGGCACGGCTCGGCTCGGCTCGGCTAAGGATGGCTGCAGGCGGGGCTGTGGCAGGACACTGAGTGCGGGAGCTGCCGGAGGGAACGGGGCTGTGCGGCGCCGCCTGATGCAATGATAGGACTTATTGCTTCTCCCGCGGCACCGCACGGCTGCGAGATCACCCGTATCGATCGCGATTAAGTTTGCGGGGATCCGGACATGGGAGGATTGAGCGTGTGCGTGTAACAGCGCCCGCTGCTCGGCACTGCTTCTGAGCGCATCTCTCGCTCGCGCGCATCCCGACAACCTCGGGCTTCGACCGCGGGACACACCGATCTTCGGCGGCGGTGTCATTTCTCCGGGCAGAGCACCCGTGCCGACCATGCACCGCTTCGTGTCGGCGGCGGGGCGCGCCGCGGGCCGGGTGCCGGCGAGCTGCCGGGGCGCCGGGGAAGAGGCGCTGCGCGGCGCGGCGGGGCGGCCCCCGCGGGGTGCCCGGCTGCCGCCGGAGGGAACGGCGAGATGGAGCAGCGCTGCCAAGGCCTCCGCCGTGAAGATCAACGAGAAGGCGAGCAGGGAGAAGATCCTGACTCTGGAATCCATGAACCCGCAAGTGAAGGCGGTAGAATACGCCGTGCGGGGCCCCATCGTCCACAAAGCCGGCGAGATCGAGAAGGAGCTGCGGAAGGTGAGGCGGGGGCCGCGGGTGGGGAGGGGCGGGGCAGGGCAGCGCTCCCCGGCCGCCGGCCCTGCCCCCGGGCACTCCTCCGCCGTCGCCGCCGCTGATTGGGGCGCCGGGGGGCTCGGCGGGGCCGCGGCCGGCGTGGGGCCGACGTGGCAGGCGGAGGGGCCGCGGGACCGCCCTCCGGGCGCCGCTCCCGGCTTGCGCAGCGCCCCGCCGGGATGCTCGGAACCTCGGGACCGCGAGCGGCTTTTCTGCCGCTGCCCGCGGACGCGCCGTCCCCGCGGGGAGGATGCGAGAACGGCCGAGGCGAGGAGCCCCCCGCACCCAGCCCTGCTCTCCCCCGGCCCTTCTCGTGGGGGTGGGAGAGGCACGAGAGGCTGAAAGCCTCCGCCGCCTCCTGTTTGCTCGTGCCGTGGGTTGCGTAAAGCGCATACAGTATCCCCTCATAAAGCGGTATTTACATCTCTTCTGCCACTTTGACCTCTTGATGCAATACCACGTCCTTTGCGTTATCGAACGGGGCGAGCGTCCGCCCACCGGAGCACTTCGGCGCTCGGTACGGGGCCGCGACGGGCACCTCAGCCCCCCGCTGTCCCCGCGGCTCCGTACGCCCCGTCAGGGCTCCGCCGTCCCCGTCCCCAACGCCGGACAGACACACAGGAGTCCTGCGGACATCTCCGACGCGGTATTCCCCGGATTCAGCTGCGAGTTGAGGCGCCTGAGGAGCCGCTTCCCAACACGAGGGCCAACGCTCACTCGTGCTGCCCGATTCTGGGTGGCGGTCACGAATTCCAGAGGCTCCTGGGCCAAACCAGATCGAATGCAGCATCCAAATCACTCAGTGCTTACACTGAGTTCTCCGGATTTTTCTCTTAGTCCTTATCTTAAGACGTAATACCCAAGAATAAACAAACAGCAGTTCAGGTGTGGATTCTTGCTGGTGCTGCTCACAGCTTCTCCTGCCAGCACAGGGACTGACCGACAGAGTGCTGCTTTGAGTGAAGCACCTGGCTAGTTACTACTTGTGATTCCAAACATTATTCCCTATCTTCACTGCTTTAACAAGCCTTACTAATCTGTTATTGTAGGTATGGCAGGAAGAATATGATAAGCGTATGCTTTGAACAACAGTGCCATAGCAATACTGAAGAGACTACTTTAATTCTTTGCTCCTTGTGTTAGTTGGCTGCTCTCATTTTGGAAGGCCAAGCATTCTTCCAGCTCACCCTGTATTATATACATCAATTATGTTTAACTCAGTTTATTAGACACACCTTTTTATAGCATTGGACTTCAGATACCACCACCAGAGTGCTGACAAAGGTTTCATTTCAAAATATGTTTTGATTTTTGCCGCACAACTTGTTTACAAAGGTGTTTCACAGGGCTGGATTCCCTAATAGGAGCATTTGCCAGGAACAGGGAACAAAACCTTCCAGTGTTCCCGCTGAGTGTTTGTTTTCAGGTTACCATCTCAGAGCAGGAGATATTACTTAACAAAACAAATACAATGTGATCTTCCTAACTCCTCCCCACTCCTCTGCTTCCCTCAATTACAAGCTGAGTCATCGGCAGAGAGAATAATCGTCGGTGCACTTCTTAAAAAACAGAAAGGCAAGTCATTGCCAATTGCTTTATTCGAAGTTCCTTACGGCTGCTTTGTGTCTGCTTATGTGGCATTTTCCATTTAAAAGCTTTTTTTTTTTTCCTTGAGCCAGTCCCTGGGATATTATCAACAGCAAACAGTGTTCATAAACACATGACTATGCTCTAAAATGACTAAAGCAAATAAAACCAAGTACCTGTTGGCAGGGAAGGAGGAGAATATTACTGTGAAAGTCAAGACAACAGTCACAGACAGCACTGACCAACCCGAGGAAGCAGCTGAAAGACTTTCTTCTGCGTTGCTCCAGTTCATCATTCCTCTTTGCCTTTCCGATAGAAATGCAATTACTCATTCTATCACTTCAGCAACAACTAAAGAATTATTGTGTGGTAAACTGTGCAGCCTGAAGTAGTACCTAGGATCCTTGTAACTGAAATACAGGTTATCCAAATGTCTAGTTTTTGGTCCCAATCCGACAATAGTGGGATAACGGGTCAGTTGAACTTCTTTACTTCCAGCTGCCAATGGACAACTACGTTTTTTCATCCCTCTCAACCTGAGATCAGAGTGAGCACCCCACCTTTGCCAGCAGAACTAACACTGACTGAGGAAGAGGTGACGACCCACAGCATCTCTCTATCTGTGATTACTCTTCACTGCCAAAAGCACTATCCTGTAGCTGCTCCACCACTTATGACAGGGGAGTAGCTTTGCACAAGCAGGAAAGCCTGGGCTCCATAGTACAGTGTGGTAGAAAGATAAGAAAGCGGGCAAGCAATGGTACCTCCACTTGTAAATCTGCATTTGTGCTGTTCTGTAGAGATGCCTCTAGATATTTTGTTTCTACATAAACTAAAAGCATCTTCAATGCAGACACTGTCTAGTTAAATAGAGGCCCCTCTGTTTAAACTTGGTTCAGTTCAGACTTTATACTTGTGTAACTCATATAGCTTGCTACACAGACTACAAAACAGCTACTTGAAGCTGTTTGCACAGAGAAAGCTTTCCTCTTTGAGTTTTGTCCTGTCGACTCGCATTCTGAATAGCTGTTCCTCTATTATTCTTCCTGGCATTTGCTTCTTTTGTATGTTAACAGCAAAGGATTCCAGTAGGAGCTTTAACTCCACAGTGCACATGGAAATAAGGACTAAATTGTTACTTGAGAAGTCTCTGGGCAATTTAAGGGTTAGTTCTTAAAAAGAGAAAGCAGCGAAAAAGGAGACATTAATTTCTGCCTTTTCAGTAATGTGCTCAGGATTAGGCCAGTGTAAGTCTCAAGTTAGAATGCAGTTCTCAAGCAGGATAAGGTCCATTGCTCAGGAGCGCAGATGAGGCATGCTGTACTTAGACCTCATAAATGTTGTTGACCTGTGATCTGTATTGGTTGAAATGGAAAATTAAAGTTTCCATCTAAGTTCAGTCTGTTCAGCTGGAAATCTTTATGCAAAATCCCTTATTCAAATACTTTCCTTAAATCTATGTATTTTATCATTTTGAAAAAGCATTGTGCTTCAAAAGTGAAAAACTTATTTCTCTTCCCCTTTGCTGATGGGGATAGCCAGCTGATGCTACAGAACTTTCAGCCATTTTCTTGGTGTTGCTGGAAATTTTACAAAGCAAGCTCAAGCACAAGCCCATTTTACTAAATGATTATTCTTTCAATAGAACTCCAACAAGTAGAATCTTTCATCTATCACTTGTTTTTGAGACTTGCTGACAGATGGCCAACATATCAAGTATTGACTTGAATTACATTTCAGACAAGAAATTTTAGCCTGAGCATGAAGGCCATGCAAGAATAATGTAATCTCAGGACTGAGCCCTTCTCTCTACATAATGAGTAATAACAAGCTTTATCTTTAGACAGGCAGCAAACATACCTGATTTGTTATTTTGCATTAGTGCTAATTTTAACTGACCTTGTTATGGAAAATACTTTCCTATCTCTCTCACTTAAACTCTCCTGTTCTCTAATTTCCTGCTTAGGTTTTACATAACTCATTCGATGTCAAGTTCAGTGGGCTTAAACGTCCTTATAAAGTACATGCATATTAAATAACATTTCAGGATCCACAAGTCAACTCATGTAATACTGGAAACTAAACTGGCTTAGTGCAAGTCACTACAACATTAGGTCTCTGTTCAAAACATCCAAGTTATTGAGACAGAAAAGCAGGGGCAGAGGTGATATGCAGACACATGTTGATAGCATGTAGAAAGTTCTTTCAGATCAGCGTAGGTGGATTTCATATTCCCCCACTGGGTCTGGAACTACTTGCATGTTGTGGCAATGTACGGTAGATATTTAAGTCTGCTTTGTTTCTGTTTTTAATAAACTAATTTTTCAGGCTTTTAAATTGAATAGAAAGATTTCTGACTCAGAAACCAGACTTAATTGTAAATGGGAATTGACAGCGTCCCTGGGAGTTGTGGAAAGTTAAGACAGTTATGGCGATGACATGCAGAAATACAATTTGACACGCTAAGAAAAGGATGCAAGATCGACTGGTACACCCAGTAATGAAAGGTGCTAAGCTTAAATTACCATCCTGTAATTTCCTGCTTTGAATACGTGACTGTGTACCCACCAAGAAAGTATCTCCCAGGCAAGAGCTTGTGACCTCACCAAGGCAGAACTGTTGTTCCTCATCTGCAGTACATGTTGCATACTAAAGCAAGTCCATAGTAAAACCCAAGCTTTTTAATAAGGGGGAAAACTCCTGCAGATGAAGAGGAAAGATCTTAAGAATACAATTACCAAAACTGTATGTTCAGAAGCCCGCAGTCCACAAGATTTGATCTTTTCTTGTTGAATGATATCAAAATTGATTCCAAAATAGTCTTTATTTCTAATAGGTCTTAGATGTGAAAGGATCCTAATGTCTCATCTCCTTCTAATAGGCAGTATTTTAGCAGTGTTACTTACAGTCACATTCAAATCTAGGATTTTATTAATGTAGACAACATTTCTGAATGGAAATGCACTTTGAACAACATATATGACAAAAGTAACGTGAGGACAATTCCCTAACTGTAATATCTGATCCACACCTGCCAGTTAATGGTCAGCCATGCTGTTTTTCTCATCTAATAGTAAGGAGCACACGAGTCACTGCTGCCATTTCAAGTCAAAATCCAGAATTTGCCTTCTCCTTCCCTCCAACAGCAGTCCTTGTCAGCATGAATTACACACACAACACAAAGCCTCACTCTGTAGTAAGCAGGTCAGGGTTTTTTCTGCCGTGAGCTGTTTTAATAAATAGATTGGAATGCTAATTCAGGCCTTCAAGTCTCTATTAGTTAAAGGCCTCCGGTCAGTGCTTTCTTGGCCCTCTGAGAGAGCTAAAAAGCATTTGGCTACTACAGAGTATATCTAAACTATGCTGAAATGTTTGGTTTTGCCAGCTCTCTTATTATACAGCTAGTTTGAGCAAGTCACAGCAAAACCAGGCTTGGCCTGTGCTAAGGAAAAGGGTTTCATAGTGTGGGGTTATTGCCTGATAACCACTGAGATGAGGCAAAGAACTGCCAAAGGAAATGAATCAATGAAAAACAGCCCAAAGCACATAAATTATGAAATTTTAAAACAGCTGAAACACCACATTGCTCTTCTGGGATTAAAGACACCTCACATTTTCACCCTTTTCAATTCAGTTTTAGCTTAGTTTCAATCAAATTCAAATCACACAAGCCTGAGTTCAGACTGAAGCTTTTCCCCTGAAATTTGCTTAAGACTTTCACAAACATAGCTGTACATTTGTTTGTGCCCTTCTTGGCTCTTCCTGGGCACAGTGCTAATCTCACAATTACCCAGCATTCTGTGATGGCTCCATTGTAAAAGGAACCTCCTAGGCATGCTAAAACTCCTGCAAGACATACCAGCTGCTGGCAGTGCTTCGGCTTCTTGCTACTTCTTTGTGATACTGAATGTTCTGGCATCATACCACTTCTTTAATCAAGTTCCTCTGAGAAAAGGAGATTGACAGAAATAACTGCTGAAGGAACTTATTTCTAAAGAGCGTGTTGGGAAGACTCATTTCTCTGTAAATCCTGTCATTACCATAAAAGCAGCAACTGAAAAATATTGAATGTATTTTTATATGTTCTGCTTGAATTTGAAAGTGCGAGATGGTTTCTTTTGCTTTGAAAAGATGACTACCAGCATCAGTCCCTTTGCTAACAATTTCAATAGAAGGGCAGAAGATTGGCTTTGTTCAGAAGATGAAACATTGTCAGGACAGGGTGAGGAGCCACTGAAGGCAGAAGGTGGTAGCACTGATTGATTTTTTAGGGCTGGAGGCTGCATTTTCTCCTTGATGTGGTTCATACCCTCTTCAGCAGCCATGAGTATCAGACTGGTGCTTACTGCTCCACAGTTTGTTATTATGGCTCCTGTTCTGCAAGCTTCACTTTCCCAAATCTCTGCCTGCTTAACCCCACAAGTATAGGCCAGCTGCAATCCAGCCAAACCCAGCCAGACGGCCTCCACAACACACCCTGAAAGCCTGACCCTACTCAATTATAAATGAATGCTACATATATAAAAAATATATAGATATATAAGTATATATGCATAATACATACGTATTTATATATGTCTACTATATTTACATATGTATAAATATATGTATATATTTATATACAGAGAGAGAGAGACTATAGACCAGTTTCTGCTCTCCCTGAATGTTCCTTCGCTTGCCAGGGACTTATATTTTCCTAGAACACAGGTTTCTGACATGGCCAAAGACTGCTTAGTCTCCTGCAGTAAACTAAGCCTTGCCCTAACAAATGTTATGTTGCACTGCAGCACTTCTCATTTTCCACAGCCTGATGTTGAGGTTACCAACATTACATTTGCATCTCCTTTCATACAGATATTTATATAGACTTTCTGAGAAGTACTTGACAGTAATCTTTCCTGAGACTGCCATGCACACTAATGCCATCACCATAGGGAAACCTTGACTCAAAAGACCTGTCACTAATACCCCTCTGTGTCAAGGCTTGGAGTAGATCTCCGCCTTGAACTCATGTGCAGTCATGGGCACTGTCTAGACTTCTCTTCATGGCAGCTTCTGATATCCTTGCTTTGAAACTTGGACTCATTAGCATTCTTCATTTGTTCTTGCTTGTTATTGTTTCCTTTGCCTTCTTTCTGAAATTGCAAAGTAGGAATTTTTGTTCTGGACGAATCAAAACAATCTGAACAACTTCTGATATTCCCTCATTCCATAGAAAGACAAGAAATCAAGAAATAGAAATATACGAGAAGGAAACTATGTAGTCATAATACTTTTTCCCTCTAGACTTCACTGGAAGAGATCTAATGAATCTTGAGAAGACCGTTCTAAACAATTGCTGATATTAACTCACAGTCAGGGAAAGCAAAGGTCCCAGTTATTTAAAGGCACCTCTCTTGTGAAAGACAAAAAAAATTAATAGCTCCTGCAGCTGAGGCCAAGAAACACAGATTATTCAGTAGGATGACAGACATTGAGCAGGTGTGCAGGAACAGTCCGTACAACCCAGCTGTTCTATCCCCACTAAGATTTTCCAGTAAGATAACTTACATATGTTTTGCTGTTTTCTCCATATCAATCAGTTTAGTAGCAAGAGTCAGGTCAGTTTTAAGGAGCAGGTGATGATTATATTCTCATAGTTGAAGCTCAAAGGAGTTTGGCACAAGCAATGATCTGCACAGTGTCTGTTATCAGTGATCCCTAACCGATTTCTAACTACTGGTAATGCCGAGAAATTGCTAAACTCCAGCTTTGAATACCTGTAATCTTTATCAGACATCTCTATTTGTTATATAAAATTGAAATGCAACCCTTATTTAGGCACTTGTCTATACCAGCAAACATAAAAGCAAATGACATGATGGGGTCAGTGTATCACTGTCAATTACTTTAAGTAAAACATTTAAAAAAAATCCTGCCAAATTTAAGGCCATGTAAAATGCTTTAATCGTACTAAATCAGGTTCATCCAAGTTCCACTGCCTTGTCTTAATGCCATTTCTAGCTACCTATTTAAATTCAAAGGAAAAATGTAAATGGGATTGTTTATGTAAGCCCTGAACTGGATCTGTAGGGGGAATTGAAACCACATTATCTAGAATAACCTGTTAGCCGCAGTAGGTAGCTGTAGGCCTCCAAATCTTAGCATACGTAGGAACTTGCTGGCCAATTCTATCATTTTGGTCATCATTATCTTTGCACACCATCCATGGTAGAAAACTAATAATTAGTTAAGCCTTGCCAGCCATATGCAAACCTGGTAACTTGCTGTACACACGTGGGCCAGAAAGGGGCTTTGTGAGCTCAGCCCAAACAGAGCAGGTTCTTATAAGTGATTCAGTACGGAAAACTAATCAGTATAAACATCTGCCTGTTCAGATTTCAGAGATTAGGAAGCTTTTAAATATTCACAGTGATTATTTAGCACTTTTGCTGTTTATCATATAGAGCCTCACCACTGTGGGTTCTACAGAACAGCTGTATATGGTAAAGTGGGGTCATAATATAATGCATATTTATTCTAAATATTCAGCAAATAAGGTAGTAAGGAGTGTATAGGCCAACTCAAAAAAAAAAGCACTAAATGTCTTCAGTTTCTCATGTTGGTGGATTTTTCAGATGTTCTCCAATCTTTGTAGCTTATTGACTGAGCCCCTCCCCCTGCAGGTGTACCAAACAAGCTGTTCTATTATTGCTAATTCAGAATGCCTTTCTTTCATCTTTTCCAGCTCACACATGTACTTCCCATGCAAACCAATCTCTTATTTGTCAGCAGCAGAAAATGAAAACAAAGAGCAGACTACCAATTGTTTTAAAGTGCGTCACAGACATCATTTAAGATCTACTGGTAGTACGTGATAAGAAATGCACTAAGCTTTACATTAAACTTCTCTTTTCTGAGACTACGCAGTGTTATAACCAGACAAAGAAGGCTGTTTATATCAGCTGTTTCAGCCCTAACAGTACATTGTGAATTGTTTCCTTCCAGGGAATCAAAAAACCTTTTACTGAAGTAATTAAAGCCAACATTGGAGATGCGCACGCAATGGGACAGAGGCCAATCACCTTCCTTCGTCAGGTAAGACTATTATAAGAAATTATTCTTGCTTTTTTGATTCTGTTATGATATCCTAGGATACCTTCACATCTGTTTGATTTATGTGTTAGTAAGAGTGATTCCTCAGTTGCACTTGCAGTCAGAATAGTCTGCCGTAACAAGTTACAAATTGTGATTTCAGCCTAAAGTCCCGTAACTTGCTTGCTGTATTTTCTCTTAACACAGTAGCTTTTCTTACTCTTCAGATTATTCCCCATCCATCCTTTCCCCTGCCACTTCTCCTGTATTATCAGTCAGCACATTCATTATCAGCAATGCACTTCAAAAAGGAAGTGGTTGTCCTTAAGGAAAAAAGCAAACGCCTTTCTTCATCAGACAGTACACTTTAAGATCTGCATGCAGCTGGGTGCACCTACTTGTACTGCTGCTGATTTTACAGCAGTGTGCTGAAAAAAATATCCCAACTGTTATGCTATTTAAATGCATACCATTTTACTGCTTACATTTTATATTGTTATTTTATTAAAAGTATTTGATAGTATTTAAATAAATAGCATGCTAGTAAAAATAGTATACTATATATAATAGTGTACTAGAACATCCCTTACTCACACACAAAATCCTGAGCCTATCATAATACAAATTTAGAGAGTTACAGGCCAAACTAAAGCCACATCATTCTGGGTATCTACATGCTGAGATGATAAGATTGAGCTATACAGCAAACTGCCCACAAACTAGAAAGACCCAAGCTTCTTTCAAGTTAGTTTAGATCCACCAATGTTATTAAGTAAAATACTGTGTAAATGTGAAATCCTTTCTCCCCATGACTGTATGTGCTCACAGTTTAATTATTTAGTCACCTTCCCATGAGATGATAACAGCCTATCCATTTGACACCATGTGAACCTAAAAATGAGAGACTGAATCAAAGCTGATCTCAAGGAAGGCCTTCAGAATCTTCGTGCCTCACATTTCTTCATAAACTTAATTCTGTTAGGTTATGTTTCTACTTTTCCTATGTTCCATATCATCACTTTTAATTAAATATTTCCACAAATTCTAATTGTTAATGAGTTCTTTTAGGGAAGAATTATCAGAAGATGCTACTGGGATTTAAAATTCTGATCATATTTTTCAGTTCTGCTCTATGTCTAAGCTCTTTATTTCTTGTCAATTAAGTGGGCTAATAAGACACAAAGAATGGAGGACAGACCTATTTAGAGAGTTCCCCTTCTATATAGTTAACTGTTTTACTGTGTTTGCACTACGCATAGCTCACTTGGACTCCCTTGTTTACCATCCATAATACAAATAGTTAACAACTCTATAACTGCTTTTATCAGCAGAACTTGGAACCTGATAGAATTTCTTCACTTCTGCAAGCACTACCCTTAAAGAAACAACTGCAAACCCTTCATCAATAACCTTTGTTTTAAATTACCTAGTATTTGTGACCCTCCTGCCCAAGGAAAGTTCACAGAAACATTACCAACTTGAAATAACCGTTGAGCAGTGGCCAATTTACAGCTTTCTTGGCACTCTAGGTAGTGGCACTGTGCACATACCCAAACCTGTTGGACAGCCCAAGTTTTCCAGAAGATGCAAAAAAGCGAGCGAGACGGATCTTGCAGGGTTGTGGAGGTAACAGCTTAGGTAAGCATCTGTTCCAGTTGCTCCTATGTGCAACAGAATCAACTATAGCAGTTTCAATACGTGCAGTGCTGAAATTTCCTCATCTTGTTTTATATGATTACAAGTCCAATGGGAGATGGCCTAGGTCAAAGCTGCAGGGGGAGAATTCACAGTGTGGCTCACAGGAAAAGTAAAACATAAAATACACAGTTACCAAACCTCAACTCCACCCATCCTTTCCTAGCTTACTTCCAAACACTTCAGCAACACTGTACTAATTGCCATGTAAGAGTTACCAGGGATACATCTGAATTTTTCCTCAATCTTTTTCTTGTCGTGATTTTTCAAGTTTAGGGACATAATAGGAGCTCTCAGAATGCTGAGTCTGCGCTTCTGGAGTGACTGAAAGAAACCAGCCTTGTATAATATTTCAGAAATACATGTAAAATCACTTTTTTTAATCAGGTCATCACATACTTCAAATAATTTGCATTAGCTTAGTAGGCCTAAAGTATCTGCAATATTCCAGTGTGATGATCGCTCAGAATATATGTTTCTAATATAAGCTCTGTAAGTACGTAAATGCAGAGTACACAATATTTTTCCTGATATGGTATGTACTGAGAACAACTTTCTGTCTAAATTCCTGAAAATCAAGAACACTGCATACATATTGATCTGCTCTACTGGTTTGTGCCTGCTCTCCATCTACCTCTGCATCATATATCAGCCCCCACTCTTGGCCATGGTTGCTCATCAGCCTCTATTCAGCACTCCATGAGCACATGGCCTGGGGTGAGTGCACATGCAGAGTCCCAGACCATGTATGAAGCCTCAGATGCCCTACACTTCTGTTGTGTTCAAATACTCCAGGATTCTTCTGACATGCTGCTTTTTGGATTTTTTTTCTTTTTAATATAAATTTGCATCCTACAGTGCAAACTAATGGATTTCAGTCAAAGATATCAAACATGTACAATTAACTGTAGACCTCAAAATTGAATCCAGGTTTTCTGCTTATCCCTACTGAGTTACGGGACACAGCCCTCCAAGAAGCACAAAACAGAATGACAGCTTAGGTTTGTTGTCTTACATTAACAGGAGCTTCCTAGCTGTGGTGGAATACCTTTGTATAGACCTAATATAACTTTACTGCAAAAGTAAATTTTTAGGACATCAGAGAACTCCGTGCCCTGAACTGCCACTCTGTGCAATGCAATTATTGCACAGTCCCTGCAAAGGTTGTCTTTCTAAATTACATTGCTACGGAAGTATTATTAGGCTGACTACTAGCATATAAGTGAGCTAAGAGAGTGAAGTCAGGTGCAATTATTCCACTCCACCCGACAAGCAGAGAAGATTCTACAGCTTCATGGCAGTGTTCTAAATGATGTGTACACTTGTCATTTCATTGCCCATCAGTCCTCAACTAAGCTTGGTCTTATTTTCACTCTTGTCGCACATGTCAGCACACAGGCATCTAAAATCTTCGTTTAGGATTGTTAGCTGTGTCCTGTAAACTTCACACAAACCTGGCAGACTGGGGTGATACTAGAAGTCTCTGCTACAGGTAACTTGGAAGTGGCTGCCTCCACAGGGAGGGAGAGGGAAGCAGTTTAGGATGCTTTAATTTTCAGACTATGGGAAGAAATGGCATTATATTATTTCCATATTGCAAACAAAAACTTCATTCTTGCCATGGATTTTTAAAAAGTTATTTTTCTTCCTATCCCTGTTCCTTGTTCCCACTACTTACATAATTGTTGATTGACCTTTCAGCATAATGAAAGCAACTGGGAGAAAGTCAAAATGGGATTGCTGACCCAATTTGCAAAGCATCCATTACAGCCTACTTTTTAATCAATCCACTATACTATTTTTGTATGGTAGTGATTCTTGTGTTTTTCTAGACTCAAATGAACTATTTTGCTAAATGAAGACCTGACTTCCTTTCCCACTCCTTGGAAAGAAAATGAAATCCCAGGGATTCCAAACTCTCATACATAAAAACTACTTTGTACACTACTAGTTCAGGAGTTTTGCTAGCAAACAGCAGACGTAACGTTCATTGCACCTAATTCTTATCTCATTCTGTTTTTCACAGGAGCTTACACTGCCAGCCAAGGTATAAACTGCATCCGCGAAGATGTCGCTTCATATATTGAAAGAAGAGATGGAGGAGTTCCTGCAGATCCAGATAACATATATCTTACCACTGGGGCAAGCGATGGTATTACTGTGAGTGTTAAAATTAAAGCTGTTTCTTCTTGTTATAAACTATAATTCATTAGTTACCTTCATAATACAGATCTCTGTTGAACATCTGGTCTGACAAACTCCCATGAGTTTGATCAAACAGATACTGTAGTAAAATTAAGTAGATAGCCTGTACATCAATTCCAGGGACTTAAGGTGCCAGCTAAGGAACAGACCCATGGAAACACTGTCTCTGAATGCATACAGTACCCCTTGTATAAGCAGCATAAGCTATGTACATGTCTAAATACAAACTAGGTGAGGCAGCCCATTCACACTAAATCATGGTGCCCTTGGTAGTTGTGATGCATAATCACTGAAGGTTAGCAAGTATGAATCCACGGCAAAGAAGTGAGAAGTCTCAGGGGCTCTTCTCCCTAGCAAACTCAGCTAGTGCATATTAATGCCAGTGAAAACCTCAAAGGTCAGTTTCAATAGCCAACTTGTTTGGGAGAAGCATCAGGTTTTGGCTTTGACCAAGACAGCCCTCAGTTAAGAAAGGAGTAACCATCTCCATTAGATTTTTGCATTACAGGGACAAGTTTACTAATACTGTAGCAACTAATAGCTGCTTGCTTTTTTTAAGGCAGCCTAATAATAGCAGGGTAATAGGGTGGCTTTTTTTAATGACATCTAGTGGCAGAGTTCAGAATGGCAGAGTCCTGACATGACAGTTCTCCAGATAACTTTAATGACTTGGCTTTCCAGAGTTTCTGATGCCAAGGGTTGTACTGGCAGCTTGTCAGGAACATCAGTGTAGCATATCAAATCTGTATCATGCTTATTTCATTCTGCCATTGGTAAAATGTCAGCAGTACAATGAGCCTCATTATTTAGCACTTCCAAGGACAGAACAACTATTGTTTCATCACTTAAGGGGTAGAGCGTGTCAAAGAATTTGTTTTTGAATGTGCATTTCATTCTAATGACACTTTTTGGATGCACAGTATTTTTCAACTAGCAGTGGGTACAAAGCCATGTTGATTATAAATCATTAGCCCAGCAGCTGAGTTAGAATGTGATGAGAAGCACAGAACAGCAGATTTTGTGCTAGAACCCATGAGAAGCTTCAAGGGTACTGCTGGGACATCTCAAGAGCTATTTTTTGTTTTACACTCTAATTACACATTAATAAAAATACCTGCTCTGATTGCACCTGTACTTCAGAGTTCTCCCTAAATGAAAAAATGTTAAAAAAAAAAAAAAATCTCTCTATGTGTCACAAATGCATTCTTTTATATCATTAATACATAAAAAGCCCTGTTACAATTGGAAAGATTAATGTGGGGGAAGGGCAATATAGGAACATAACAGCAAAGGGTCCAACATTGATATGATGACATTTCAAAGGAAAAGCAAAGGTGCTCACCTGTCCCCAAAGATCCAGGCTCGTAAGAAAGACTCCACAAGGAAAAGATCCCTAACCAGGAATCCCTCCCCCCTAGGAATCAGCCCTTAAGTGGAGTCTAAGAGAGGTGCAGCCATGCTCCACCTCTTCTGCTCACACAGCTGAATTGCCTTCACCTGTGCTCCAGGGCTGACTGCATCCTTTCCCCAGGTGCTCAAACAGCAGTTCAGGTTGGGACTCAACAGTTCCTATACAAGCCCCCACTGAGACACACAGCTGTATATCCTCTGGACAGATCTTAATACAAGTATTAGATTTCTGTCCATGTCTTCTGAGCATAAACTACCTATAATACACAAGATTTCCACTCTAAGATATGAACACTTCTTGTCTTTTGTATTTCTTTACCGTGAAACCATAATCACGGTCTCATAATGCCAGCTTTGCTCCCACCTGGCCACTAGCACTCCTCAGCTCAAACAGGTCTGTCTGTTCCAAGGGAGAACCTCTGTGTGCCCCAGCGATAACTTCTGGTTTTATTTCTTGGCCTGTTGCAATCACTGGCACAGTATGTGGAAGGCAGAACAACTAACTTAGGCTCCTTTCCTTATAACTGTGATTGGGTGCCTCAGAAAAATCATGACCTTCATATTCCTCTTCTCAGCTTTCCCTTGAGCTCAGAATTTCTGACCAGAACTTTTCCCAAGATTTTGATCAGACATTTAGCAGTGATGTGCAGAGGAATGCTATGAAGCTCAGTCAGACCATCCTCTTTCAGTCACTAAAATTGAATGAGAAAATGACTGTCAGCTCCTAGAATAGAAAGCTACCTTAGCCCTACATCTTTTTAAGAGGCAGATCAGTAACTTATTCTAGAGTATAGTATTAACTCTGATACATGAGTTTTTTTCCTTTTTCCCCAGTCAATTTTAAAGATCCTGGTCTCAGGAGGTGGAAAATCCCGAACAGGAGTGATGATCCCTATACCACAATATCCCTTGTATTCAGCAGTCATATCTGAACTAGATGCCATCCAGGTGAACTACTACTTGGATGAAGAAAACTGCTGGTCTCTAGATGTAAATGAACTTCGGCGCTCCTTGAATGAAGCCAAGGCATACTGCAATCCAAAAGTGCTCTGCATCATCAACCCAGGAAATCCCACAGGTCTGTAGCAGTTCTGTTCAAAAGATGTTTAAGATCCTTTTTTTTTTTTTCATATTATTTGACATTGCAGGCACATCCAAAATACATACCAGATGTGTAAAGCTGAATTCTGGAGATCAGTGCTTCAAGTTGGATAGCACATCAAGTTTTTAGAAACTTGCTTTCAGTATCATGGAACTCCAGGAATTTGGGGAGAGAGGAGGGAGCAGATTCACTTCACAGGATCATAACTGAAGCCACTGCCTCCACTGAATTTGGTGGACTTGTGGAATGACTTTCAATTGCTTTTGGTCCTTACCAAAACTCTTGTCTCTAACATGGCAATGGCAATGGCTGCAGGTACACGCTGAACCCAGTGACAACCAGTGCCTCTATTGGAAGAATTTATTTCTTTGTGTAGTTGATGTTGCTTACTGAGAAACTGGTTCCCTCTTAATGGCTTGGGGACAGAATATAACAAAAACAATTTAAATGAGTGTAAACAGGGATAAGCTTTCTTCCTGCTGCTTGTCAGCTGACTGCAGCAAAAAAATCTGTGTATATATCCACAGCTCATTGCACTTGTGAAGAAAATTGGCTTGAGTCAATACATCATGCTTGAGTTAGGAAGGCACAATGTCAATTAGCATGGCTTGGCTTATAAACAGGAACAGAATAATTAAACTCCCTGTAGTTATCTGTCAAACTTATGCTTCAACAACATTGTGAAATAGCCTGTTTTTGCTTAATCATTCGGCATATGAGGATTTTAAGAGATCATGTATACAGAGACTACTCTTTATTATTGAGTGATTAATGTACCTCACGCTTCCTTTGCTTGAGATGGACTAAATTACCTTGAGCCATATCCCCTCCAATTATGTTTCTTAATTTCTCACTTACTGAATTGTGCTCTAAAATTGAATAGCTCTTTTCTGAGACAGAGGGATATTTTATTGAAAAGTTGGTTGTCTAACAAGGTCTGGGCTAAACGATTTGTCTGTGTGCTCCACTGACTTTATTTTTCTTGACCTACAAAATCAAACTGTAGGACAGGTACAAAGCAGGAAGTGCATTGAAGATGTGATACACTTTGCTTGGGAAGAGAAACTTTTTCTTCTGGCTGATGAGGTAATGGAATATTCTGTTTTCTCAAAAGCAAAGCTAAAAGTAAACAGATTAAATTTAACTTTGCCCCACATGTGGTATTGGTGCCTTTTAAGCACAGGGAACAGAGTCTCTGTTATCATATTAAGACACAGACAAACACACAAGATTATTAATGTGAGATGATTAATAAGAGGTGGCTTGATCTGGATTTGAGCTAAAGCATAGGGGATGCAGGAAAACTAGGGGAGAAACTTTGCAGGAGCTGACCTAAAAACCTATGTGATATTCAGACCACTTGAAATGAAATAAACAAGAAAAAACAATTTAAATATACAAGGCTAAATTATATAAAGAGTCAGCTGTTTTCCCTAAGGCTGAATTATAAGTAAGGCCACATGAGATAAAACATACAATTACAGTAACGATTATTTAACAAAGAACCTTGTGTCTACTAAAGGCTTAAGTTACAAGTGTTATAACTGTTTCTCCACTGCAGACCTGGCTCTCTAAAAGGCCGTCTTTTATCCTTAGCTGGGGGAACGGAGTACATTAATGTCTTCTGACTGTTTAGGTTTACCAGGACAATGTGTACTCTGAAGGATGCCAGTTTCATTCATTCAAAAAGGTTCTGTATGAGATGGGACCCGAGTACTCTAACAACGTTGAGCTGGCCTCTTTTCATTCCACCTCTAAGGGATATATGGGCGAGTAAGTCTGCTTTGATTTTGTTATTTCATCTTCTCTTGTTAATCTGATTGGACAGAAATTTCACATTAGTGACCTGAAGGTATCTTTTGTTGATTTGAAAAACTGTTACGAAAAAGAAAGCAAACATTTAAAGCACTGAGTGATGAATTAGCTCAGTGGTTTTCAATGTACTGAATAGCACGATGTTATGAGCGTGTTTATTTCAGACACCTAATGCCTCACTTCCACAAAGCTGCAGTCCTACAGTCCTAAGCCAGACCTGTGAGAAAGGCAAACATGGGAATAGCTCAAGGGAACAACAGCTCAAGAATCAGTAGGACATTTAATATTGCAGGTGTTTGGTTGTTTTGGAGAGGAAGAGATTAACGAAAAAGACTTTTGTAATTAAATGAATGCTGCTACAACCACATGATCCTGTTGTGAAGAAGAAACAGCCCATGTTAATAGTTAACTGGCCAACAGGGAAGCTGCTTGTTTGCTGTTTTCTCTGTATGGTATACTAGGACTCAGTGGCACAGTGTTTACTTCCATTGTAAAACGATCAGTAAAGCAGCTGTCTCAGCAACCCGTACATTACATATCGCAAAGATCTTCATTAACCATCTTTCTACCTTTGCAATTCTTTTCATTGCTTTTCCAGTATTTATACACTTGCAGTTAACTGATCTCTTCTGTTTGCTCCAACCATAGATGTGGCTACAGAGGAGGTTATATGGAGGTCCTTAACTTGCACCCAGACATTAAAGGACAGCTTGTTAAGCTGCTTTCTGTTCGCCTTTGTCCTCCAGTCTCAGGACAAGCAGCAATGGATATTGTAGTGAATCCCCCAGTACCTGGAGAAGAATCTTATTCCCAGTTCATAAAGGTCAGCAATAACATGTTTATTCTTTTTGCACCAGTTTAGAACCACATAGGCTTTTTTATACTAACTGAATATGTCTACCTTTAAAAATATGTTTTCTTCTTTTTATGGTTTCTTTGTTTAGGAGCCAAAACAAACTGAGAAGGCATTACCAAATGAGCTTTCTTGCTGATAAGTTCAAGTTTTCTGCTGTTAAGCATGACAAAAGAACTAATAAATAATATGTGCTTGTACTAAAATCTAAAGAGAAACAGAAATTCAAATTCAGTTATAAATTCGGCCTTGTTCCTAGCTATCCAGTACCTCTGTACACTGAACAATATGGCATTGTGTTAAAGCATATATATACAGTTTTTCATTTCTGAAATTGAATCTGGCTTAAGAAATTGCAGTACTTAGTCAGACTAAAGGTTTGTTAATGTGGTCCCTAAAAATAGCCAAGAGTGGATGCTCAGAAGGAAGAAGATAAGAACAGCGTGTGCTGATAAACTTCTGTAGGTTCCTGTCTGCCTACAACACCCTGTAGTTGCATCCTGCTAATGCCTTTATGCATTGCTGTCTGTAGCCAAAATGATGAATTTAGGAACATCCTTTGTTCTAAAAGTTCAGCAGTGTCCTTGAAGTGCTTAATTCTGGATGGGATTCTTGTAGCATCATCATTATCTCTGGCATTTTTATTGCTGTATCAGATATGTCAAACTGAACACTTTCCTTTTAAACAGGAAAAGGAGTCTGTCTTGAACAATCTTGCCAAAAAAGCCAAACTGGCAGAAGACATGTTCAACAAGGTTCCAGGAGTTCACTGCAATCCACTTCAGGGTGCTTTGTATGCTTTCCCACGGATCTTTATACCTTCCAAAGCCATTGAGGAAGCAAAGGTCAGTCATCATTTATTCCCAATCCATTTTAACCTTTACACATTTGTGCCTGCCGGTTAGAATGGATCACAGAATCATAGAATGGTTTGGGTTGGAAGGGACCTTTAAGATCATCTAGTTCCAAACCCCTGCTATAGGCAGGGACACCTCCCTCTAGACCAGGCTGCTCAAAGCCCCATCCAGCCTGGCCTTGAATGCCTCCAGGTGAGAGCATCCACAGCCTCACTGGGCAACCTGTTCCAGTGTCTCACCACCCTCAAAGTAAAGAATTTCTTCCTAATATCTGGCCTTAATCTAATCCTCATCTAAATCTACCCTCTATCTAATCTAAATCTACCCTACTTCTAATGATGATTTTTTATTTCAGAGGTGGAGAAAGCCCAACTAGTTACAGAAGTGGCACTTCATTGTCTACATATGATTTAAAATATAACATGACCTTTAAGTGAGGGAAGTAAGCAAAGCACTCGTTAGGCTTCCAGGTTGAGAATGGTACCAAGTGTTAAATAGATTAAGTTGTGGGATAGAGATGTACCTGGACGTAGGTGGGCCAAGATGTGTGGCTGAGGGAGGGAGGTCTCCTTTCAGATTTTAGTTCTGCACAATACCTTTTCTCATAGGTCAGTAAGCTCAATGACAAGTCTTTTTGTCCTAGCTGGAGCTCTGTTATCCAGTATGTAATACTCATTCTTTTTTAAAGGGAATTATAACTACATAGGTGAGGACAAAAACAGGGCTCTTTTCCAGCTCATTCTGTGGCAAGGTGTATAATTGTATGCACTTAAGAACTTGGACGGTATTAATCAGGGGACTTTCTAGTCAGCAGATAATGTAAAGGAAAAAATAGAACTGCTAACAAAAGTGGAACACACAGCTCAAATTAATTTCATCTTGTCAGATGTGGCTTAGATTTTTCTAAGTACAATTTTGAGACTTTTGACCAAAAGTTACAAACCATTCAAGGAGTAAAACAAAAATATATAGAACCTTTCTTTTGAAGCAAATATTTTCTGTAGGTTCTTCATCCTTGCCCCTCCACAAACTACTGCTACTTAATTCATAGCATGAGTTGTACAGCTAGGAATTGTTCTTCATCTATTTAGTAAACAGAATAAGGAACTAATACTGCAAGACGAGTTTTCAGGAAAAAAAAAGCAATCATGAAATTAAACGTCTTAGGGATATTTTGACTTTGTTAATTCGAAAGCATCCAATTCCCTCAGGCTCATAAAATGGCACCTGACATGTTCTATTGCATGAAACTTTTGGAAGAGACTGGAATCTGTGTTGTACCTGGAAGCGGATTTGGCCAAAGAGAAGGAACCTATCATTTCAGGTACCGTTTCTGTTTGATCAATGAAATGAACTGTATTAAGCTAAGTACTACCCCAGTACTTTCTCTTCTGATTAGATATAAGGACTGGTATATAAAGTCATATAGTCTCACTGTCTGCTGGGGCAAAGACCAGATCTTCTTATCTTCTCCTTCTGACTCAGGTGTTCTCCCAGCTTGCTGACATAGTTTTATTCACTGACATTTGAAATGCCTTCTCTGCAAATACAAACATTAATTATAGCTTACGCTATGTATTACGCTAACAGTGTTTCCATATAGAGAAGTCAAGCGAAGGATGTAGTATCTTCCCCAACCAATCTGCTCCTTACACATGCTTAATTACTTTTAGTTTACTGAAACAAGAAGTTAGACTAAATCTTTTAATACCAAAACTGTGAACGTAAACTCCACTGCTTGCTCTTGCTTCCAACAAACAGCATTTTATTACAGCCAGGCCACTAACAGCTGGAACTTAGCATGGAATTTGGTCTTGTTTGGTCTGAAGCGATGAGGGTACCTTTAGCTATGGTAGTTCTGCTGGCTGTGCCCCAGGGGAAAGTTAACTCCTGTGAAGTGATCGCATTCGTTTGTTTTGAAGATAATGTGCATTATTTTTTTCTTTTTCTAAATATTACTTTTCAGAATGACCATTCTTCCTCAAATAGACAAGCTGAAGATCCTAATGGAGAAAATGAAAGACTTCCACATAAAGTTTCTTGAAAAATATGCATGAAACTGCTGTGGCTTTTTCCTCCATCTCCTCCCGTCGAGGTGAATGCCGAAAGCGAACAAAGATGTGCTAAGAATGTGCTGTTCATCTAATTAACCCAAATTCATAATAGATAGAATCTATCTCAGACACAGCTACAACTTGGTTGAATTTAACATCTGGTAATATGCGACATCGTTACACCAACTTCTGTTTTTTCACGGGCAAGGGGAAAATGTGAAGAAAGCAGTGGAAGGAAAGAGTCAGTGAATGATTTTGTGCCTTGGTTGGAAGTGATGTTCTGCAACTTTTGACTCACCAGGTTGGGGAAGGGAGTTGGTCGTGAAATTTACTACTGTTATTTGTTCTTTGTTGGTTTGTTTCAAGACAGAGATACTCAGAACAATCGGTCAGATGGGAACTAGGAACGTGATTTCCATTTTAAAACTCAGCAAAAATTCAGAAAGCTGCTACAAGGGACCAGTGTGTTTGGCTGTGGTTTTCTGAAGTATGAAGTGTTCTCTGAATCTGACTAAACACATAAGTACAACATGCTTATTAAAAGAAAATCACTGGCAGATGTGCGTAGATACCTTTGAACTTCTGTTAAAAAGAAATTCTGCCATCACAGCATAATCTGAGCTGAATACACAGTTTTGATCAAAGGGATGAAGAAGGTGTCTATTCAATCCTATTTTTGTGAAACTGAAACATAATAAGGAATATTACCTTCTTGTTCATATGCTGTTGGACACATTAACCCAGCATAAGATGAGAGCATTTGAATGCTTATTCTTACAACAACTCCATGAGTCTCCTTAATTCACTTCTTTTATATACATGCAACATAATAAGCTACTGTCTCAAAGCATATATGAGTACTGTGAATGCTTTCAAAGAGGGTAAAATAAAATGCTATTTCAGATTGCTTTATCTATAGAGAACATTTGTTTGAAACCACATTGTTGGAAGACCCATTAGCTGGCTAAAACACAGCTTGAATTGTCAAGGACTAACAAATGTCGTGCTCAGAAGAAATGTTTGGGGGTGGTTTCTAATGAAAGAGAAGGTATTTACAGGGAAATGTCTTGCGCCTAGCAAGAAGATAACTGTAGTTAAATCCTCCACAGTCATGCTGTAGGCTGAATGAGCCTGTGTTCTTACTAAAACCCAGCTAAAGCAGGTCACTATCCAGGAGAAAAGCGGTATTATTGCACTAATCTATGCTAGTTCCACTGAACAGAGAAAGAAGGCTTCAGTTTGTCCAGAGCTGGAAGCTGGACACCTTCGGCCAGCACTGATATGGTACTGAAGAAACGTAGCTTCCAGTATTCAGCCAGGAAAGCATTACAGTTTGTCAGGCTTAAGCTCAGCATTTTACAAAGTTAATTCATCAGTATCTCATTTCATCTGGTCATTATTTTTTATTATTGTTTAGAGTAAGTTCATTTTAATGTCTAACAGCACTTTGTTAGGCTGCCTTTAGAGCTGCTTCAGCATCCTGTGCTGATCCAGGACATAAAGCCAAGGGCTAAAAAGCACCGTGTGGATAAAGGAGGTGCCAATCTTTTATGTGTGGAAGGTGTTGCCAATACCTGTCCTTCCAACAGCAGCTACCAGGCTGTAACGTGCGTTGGCAGCAGCTGTCCTTCTCACTGCTTCTCACAAAAGCCTGCAAGGAAGAACTTGGCACTTCTCAATCATTTGCCAGTGAATACAGGTTCATAAAGGAGACCTGCATGCTGCTACACAGAGGTACTATGGAGGCTGGAGAAAAAAAAACAAACGCTTCATGAAAATAATTTTTTTTTTATCTATGGAGAAATGGATTTCTGGAAGGAAAGCAGACTGGAAACGGATATGTGGCTACTATCCATTGATAAATGCATTAACCCACTAGCACTCTCCATTTGGCATCCTTAATATGCAGTACTAAGACAAATTTAGAAGGCAAAACTGTAGTAAGTGGATGGAATGTTGATTTAAAAATAAGACGAGCAGCGCTTTCCTATTCTATAAATGTGTCAAATCAGATCTGGCTTCGAACTTGCAGTGCGGTGTAGATTGAAGCTCAGATCTAACAGCTGAAGTTAGGAGATCTTTTATATTTTTGTAACTCTAGATTTTTTCATAGGGTAGCATTTGTAATCTAAGAAGTCAATAGATTTTATATTTGCCTTTGCACCCGATGCTTCTGGAAGGTTTACAAGTTTCAAATGATACTTTACAGGTGTCAAAGGCTTTTTGTTTTATGCCAGGACAGCAATTCTTACACTTTTAAATCAAAACAGAACGGCATAAACAGGTTTTTCTAAGCATTCTCTTATGGTGCCTTTTATGTTTCCGACACGAGAAGGGATAACACTTTGTTTGCATCTCATACAGGAGGGCGCTGATCTCTGCTGCCCATCCGCAGTGTCTGTGTGTACCGTGCTGAGGTGAATGTGCATTTCCGTGGATTAATCCTGTAAAGCTGAAAAAGGAGGTTTATTTTCAATGTCTTTTAAACGTTTGATTAATAACAGACAATCCTTACTTTGGAATGCATGCTTCTAGGTTTGATTTTCTTACAGGTGCTCCTTATAATGGTACTTAAATGTATGAGACTTCCAAATAATAAAGCACATATCAAACTAAAGAGCGGTTGTTCTCCGTGTCCTGCGTCACTGAAACAACGCCGCAAGGGTGGCTACGAGGCGCTGCGCTTCACGATTAAACCGGTCCTTAATGAATCCCGTGGGTTGGCGCACGCATTCCCGCTGCTCCAACCCGCGGGGTGGGTGGGCTGCCGGTCCTCCCCCACCTGCGGAGCCCCGCGCTCAGAGCGCACCGCGTTCACGGACCGCTACGCAGCGGCGCCCGGCTGCCCGCCCCCCCGCGGCCCGGCCGCCACTCACCCGTCGGACGAAAGCCGGTCGGCAGCGCCGCCTTCAGGCGATTCACGCACCACGGGGGTGTGACCGCCCGGGGCCGGGAGAGGAGGCGGAGGGAGGGGAGGGGAGGAGAAGGGAAGGGGGAGAAAGCCCCCCGCTCGTACAAAAGCCTCCGGGCGGAAGGGGCGAGTCCGTCGCGCGAGGTGGCAGCCATGCCCCCGAGGAAGGCCCCGGCCAAGCGGCGCAGCACCGATTCGGGCGTGGAGCGCGACCGCGGGGCCCTTTCTCAGGAGAAGAAGGATCAGCGCATCGCGCTCTTCCTCAGCGATTTCGACCAGCAGGGTAGGGTCGGCCGTCCCGCGCCGGGCTCGCTGAGGCGGCGGTACCGGTCCTGCCCGCCCGGCAGGGAGGGGCCCGGGGCGGGGCGCCGCGCGGTGTCCCGCGAGGCGCGCGTCGGGGCGGCCGAGGCTGTGGCGGGTCACGGAACGGCGGGGCTGCGCGGGAACCACCGCTCCGCGAGGGGGCGCCATGGCGGGCGTCGGGGTAGGGAGCGGCCGCGGGCCGGCAGGTTGGCATTGCCGCACCTCGAGGCCGCCCTTGGAGGCGGGTAACGCGTGTGGTAATAAACGCCCGTTTTGTTTCCAGCCAAGGAAAGCATCCGGGAAATGAAGAAAGAACTCGATTTGCTCTTACAAATGGCTGAGAAAGCGTTCATGGTGGAACTGCTGAAGATGCCGACTGCTATCAGAAAGATGAAAAGGAAGGACTTGCTTAGTAAGTGCGTGTGAACGCAGCATTTAATGTTGGTGAGCAAAGGGGGCACGGACGTAAAATCAAACTGAAGACTTGAGACCTTGAGTTGACTGTAAGCCTTTGCAGAAGGTGTGTTTAGTGCCTTCCTTGGAACCCTCTACCTAAAAGCATTGGCTTCCATTAGCACGGAGCATTGCTGCTTTCAATTCAGGCTGTGTACTGTTCAGCTAAGTTTACTATTCTTCTACAGATGAAACATGCTGAGGTGGCCCAAGATGTTTCTTTACCATTGTTTTGCACAGTGGCCGTCCTAAAGGATTTGCTAGCTAAGGTGAACGATGTAGGCAACTGCAACTCTGAATTACATGCTCATTTTCATACTCTGTAAGATAACCTGCAGATAATAATGATGCAAGCAACAGAATGTAAACAAGCTATGCTTTCTTATGTCACAGATTTGCAAGAAGGGGAGGAAGTGGCCCTTGCTGCTGCAGCGGTGTGTATTTTTAACTTTATCACAGCTTACAGACCAGAAACTTCTCTTTCTGCTGTAAAGATTTCAGACAAATGACTTTGTTCATCTGCCTGTTTAAACAGAAGACAGAAAGGCTAGACAGCCAGCCATGGTGCAGTTATGAACATTGCCTAAAAATTTATGGCCATCTGCAGGGAGAAGTACAGCTGCTTCTGAAAAACAAACTGCTGTTCAGCCATTTCTGTCACTTTCTTCCACAACCTTTTGATTTATTGCTTTCTGTGAGATAAAGTGTATCTGTTGAGCAAAAAATATTGACTTTGTCTTTCTGGATGAATGTTTTACAGACTGACTGTGCTCTACAAGACGTACCAAGCCCAAAAGTGACAAGGACCAACAGCAAAAAAGGCAAGCAGCTCTGTTATGTAGCTTTGCTCTCAAATTTTCTCTTTGTTGTGGTTTGAGTGGAATGTTTGCAAAGCAAACGTTAAGCTTGGAGAACTTCTGGGGAAGTGCATGACTAAAAGTACAAGGATCATGTGCTGTGCTGCTTCTCGAGTGCTCCAAAACATGAGATAAGAGTTCCTGCCCTTTAGATTTATCACTGAAAACGGTGAGAGGAGACAGATTTGAGAGACTTATCAGTGCTCTACAGTATAACAGAAGAGCTCAGAACGTTACAGGTTATGCTTTGACTTCCTGTCCTCTAAGCTTTGTAAAGAATATAACATTCATTTTTATAGTCCAAACTATGCCATAAAAGTGACATTACTACTTAAATGTGGTTCTGTTTTATCTGGGAGTTAAAGGGTTATCTAGTGCCTTTTAACTATTTGATGTGTCACCTTGTCTGTGACAAACAGTTTGCTTTGAACTCTGTCCCAGGTGAGTGATCATCACATAGCAGAACTGATATGTAACTGTGGGTGCATAAATGGCTGTCAAACAAAGTTTGAAGTGGTTTATGCTCTTTGTGAGTCGTCTTCTTTTCTTTCAAATGTATTTCTAGTTAAGGTAACTACAATTGTTGAATACGAAGATGCCAAGTACACATCTGCAAAGAAAATACCTAAAAAAGTAAGTTTATTGTCAATAAACAAGGTAAGAGTTTAATCAGTTCTGACGTGCTATATGAACCCTGCTCTGTCCACTACCAGGGAGGCCAATAGACTCCTGTCTGTTTAAACAATAAATTCTTTCAAATTCAACGTGGTTTCAGTTAAGCAAGACTAATTTGCATAGCAAATGAACTTTCATAATAAAATGTTATCTGCTCTTTGTGTAACTCATTCACACAGAATTGCACATACTGAAGTAGTTGTTCTTTCCTGATTTGCCAATAAGCCTTGATGGTTTGAGGAACTAATTGAGGCACTTTTTAGTATTCAACTTTGTGTTAAAAATCGATGTTTTTCTATGTTTGGGTGACTTATGCATCTTATCCACATTGACCTGTAAACCAGATAGCACAGGTGTATTAATTCTACCACCTCAGCCCTGTGCAATGCAGTACCTCAGCCAAACACTATGTGCCAAGATGACACAATGAAAACACAAATTGTATGTGGAGTTACAGGTCTTAATTACAAGAGGGCTATGTGTTGGAAAGGTGTATGTTAGAAAAGCTATTGCTTATATTTGTTAATACTGAAGTTCAGTACAGTTTGACATCAAAAAACTTGAAATGTGTATTTGCAGTTTCTAAAATGTGTAAAACAGTAATAAGCAGCAGTGTGGGGTGTAGCTGTTCTGTTTGAACAGGGAATTGTTACAGTATTTTTTTCCCTGAAGTATCTATCATACATCTGTCATTTTGCCTTAAAATGCCACTTCTGTTAACTGCAGTCTAATGCATGTCCTCAGGTATCCAAATCAAAGTCGCTGGTTTCATTGAGCTCTGGTTTAAATAGCAAACCGCACAGTCTTTCTAGGTAAGCCTGACCTTTAATATTTAACTTAATTAAACTGGTAAATCCTGCACAGAATCATTCTCAAATAAAGTAGCTGAAATTTGAGCCTTGTAAGAGCTCTGATAAAGATGCCTTCCATAACCTGTATCAGATGTACTGTGGTGATGTGAACCTTTAACAAAAAAGCACATGTAGCTGACAGAAAGATGTAGTTCAGGTCAGCCATACGTAACAAATGTCCTGAGAGCTGAACTAGCAAAATGAAATCCTGCTGGAAAAGCAACTTCCCAAGGTAATCTCTGTGCACTGAAACAAAGCTGGGGATGATGCCTTAATTATCCCCATATCAGGTATTGCAGCTGTCCCCTGTCTATGAATGTGACTAAACCTTTCATTCTCCTGTCACATTAGATACCAGCATATCACGTAATCTATTTGAGGGCTTCTTCATTGTACATAAACTAGATATGCTATAGAACACTTGTAACATTGTCTAATTCACCATCCATTTTCATCTAAGCTGGAACTTTTACAATAGGAGTAGATGAGGAGACAATTAAAACAGATCACTACTTCCATTTTTAATTCTTTTTAGGTCTGTTTACTCTTCCACAAGTGTAAGTGAGGCCGTTAAGACTCCTGCCTCTGACTGCAGTGCCACAAATTTCAAAGCCATGCCAAAAGTATCAAAAAGGTAAGGAGCACCAAGACACTGTGTATCAGTCTAGATTTAATAGATCTGAATGGTCTGCTACTGAACTTGGTAGTGGGGGTGTGAACCAGTCCCACCTCCTGCTTTGAGCGTGGGTGTTAGCATACCTTTTCATGGAGGTACACGATGCAATGTCATAACTCAGCCAGTTTGTTTCTTTCTTTTAAAAAAAGAAAAACCTCAACAAACATAAACAACAGTTTAGTTTTGGCAGAAGTGAGCAGCTGAAATATGTAAAGGTAGGGAGAAGAGAGGAGGGAAGGGTGTAAGATCTTGATGACTAACTGGATCATGAAACCAAGATGTTGTTTGTAGTAAGCCAAGGTGAAACTAAGCATCAGAGGCTTACTGCCACATGGAAAACATCCAAATCCTGCCTTTTTTTTTTTTTAAGTGAAGGAATTCTATGCAGGTGGCATTCCCTATACCTCCGAGAGGTAGCAGCTTCAGAACGTCCTGCTGTCGCCCTCTGAAGTGGACCGATACAGTGCAAGTCTTATCTTAAGCCCCAAGGCACAGTTTCCTCTTTCCAAAACTGTTCTGTCATGGTTCATATCAGGGAGTGAATATTCTTGATACTGAGAGGTCCGAATGTCAGCCTGCTCACTGGCCTGTAACAGCCATAAAAAGTTGCTGCAGTTTCACAGTCAAAAAATACTACCTGTTAGTGCTAGTAAATGCTGCTGTGAGTTAAGATTTCCTGCAGTCCTGTGGCAGCACTGAAAAAGGTAAACAAGATGGCCTTTTTCTTAGGTATGTTTGCTACCATGTGCAGAAGCTTCATGCACAAAAAAATCTGCAGAATATAGGAAGTTAATGTTATAGTAACATTTTACTTGCATTCTAGTGCTGGACTACAACAAGCTGTCTCAAGAACTGTACCTACGAGTGAAAGAGTTCAAGGCATGGTACTAAGAAGTAAATCAGTACCCCAAGATAAAATGGTTCCATTTGTAAACATTCCCTTGGCTGATGGACAGGTATCAAACTCTTCCTTAAAAAAAACATAAAATACTTACAGTAGTTCAACTGTGAATTGACTAATACAATACTAATTATTATATTACTAATACAAGCTTTTGCTGTCCCTACATGAGCTGCTAAACAAAAGAACAGTCAGTAATGTTTTGCAGTGTAGCAGGACAGCACCTGGTTTTCAGAGAAGCTGACAGTGCAAATATAAACGTTCAGAGTGGTTTTTAAAACTGTTTCTCTTCATGTTTTTAGACACTCTGTATGGCTGGTGGAGACCTCCGTAACATTGATGTTCAACTACTAAATCAAGATACAGTACAGCACATTCATAACCTAGTGGTAAGCTTAAACCAGCAGACTTGCATTCCAACACATAGTTCTACACTTTCATGTGAGATAAATGTTCCGGGTGCCGATTCTAGTTGTGTATTTCTTCTGAGGTTAAGCCTAAGTTGGCTGGCAGAAGTTGGAAGGAGAAAGGGTGAGGGAGGAGTAGGGAGGGGACAGCTGCTGTACACAGATAAAGGTGTAGAAGAGTGCTTAGAAAACATGTACATGTGCACGGAAAAGAACAGAAGTATAAGCTTTTCCTTCTAGATCGCTGCAGTGTGAAAATTGCCATACTTTATCCCATTTGCAAAAGCCTACGAAGTTACAGCTAAGCTTCAATTCTTGTTAAGAACTGTTGTTCTATGTCCAGTATTGAATAAGAACTACTGTTAATTCTCTACTGTATTTGAATGTTAACTACCACCTTACTTCTGGCTAAAGAAAGTAAATTGTTTTGAAGGAGAAAAAAGCTGAAAAGAACTTTGTAGCACATACTGCCTGACACTCCTAGAGTCAAGCATACCTATTTCTTTTAAGCTCTGCTTGGTAGCTTGAACTAAAATCAATTTTCTTCATCCATAGAGCGAGCTGACTGTATTATGTGGAAAGGCTACTGCTAAGTCAAGTTAATGGACCTATCTCATGACAACAATATTCATGACTGCTCTTACTTTCCTTCTCTGAAGTGTTCAGAGAATATCTACAGTGTCTTAATAAAGCTGTGTACTGCTGAATAAATATTTTTTTACATAAAAGCTTACAATTTGATCTATGTATTAAATTTTCCTTATTTCTGTAAAGGATACAAATGCCAAGGAAAACAATTTTACTTTTCCAACTTTGTACAAGCCTTTAGCTGGCATTTTAGCTCAGTTCACAGTAAAAGGAAAAATATCTTGATGTAGCAAATAAGATTTAAGGTCTAACTGATATTTCTACACAGCTACAAGTAGGAAGCTACTTAATATTACAGTTTACATTGTTTCAGGCATGCATGGAAGAATTACTATTTCACTACTGGTTTGCTGTTACTATTCTTGCCTGGTATTCCCCAATGGCTGTCTCAAGAGATTTTAATAAGACCTTTAAGTTGACATGCAAGTTTTCCAATTCTTCAAGATATTACTGGTAACATAGATATAAATGTAACACAGAAATAAACTAAATTATTTCCAGTCTTACGTTGTGATATAACTTGCAAGATGACTGGTAATAACTCAGATTTCCTCAGGTAGGAAAGGCTTTTGACAACTTTCTCAAGTAAAAGATGACCATTGTTGCTTAAGCTTTTCTTTAACTGGAGGATACTCCTGGCTTTTAGTCTGCTAGGAGTGATTTCAGTGTTTTCACTGTGATATAACAGCAGGGAAGACTTCCACTTGCACTTCTAAAACTTCAAGCATATTTTAAGCAGTTTTAGCTTCTAACAGTTTTTCTTCTCTCTCCACAAACTTCTTATTTCACTTTTTAAGTCACGAGTTTCAACTCAGGAGAAAGAGCACTTTCTAGACAAGGAAGGCAAAACCGGTCAAGAACATGAAGTTAAGCTTAACTTATTTAAGAATAATCTTATTTTCACTTGATAATCAGAAAAATAGATATGTTTTTCTTTCAAATAATACTGTTAAGAATTCTATGAAACGTTTTACATTTAGAAGTCAGTCATTATACTACCCAATTACAACTAAGTTTATCTGAATTAACCTAAATTGATGAGAGTATCACATCAAGTTGTTATCAATTTGAATTCCTGAAGACAAACTGGTATTTCAATGTGAATGATGTAACTGTTCCCTCATATACTACACTAATCCATATTCCATTGCAAGGCAGTACTGAAACCTGAATGTTAGATGACAGTATTCTGCAATTTCTGGAAAAAGCATAATATTACATATATCTTTGAAAAACAGCACAATGCTCAGCTATATATCTTGGAGGGGTTTAAGTCTGAAGGTAGTGGTATCTGTTACAGAATTAGCTCCTGTTGTTGAATCAGGCCTGCTCTAGTTGAAGTATCTCATTTATTTTAACTTAGGCTTTTTTGTGTGTGTGTGTGAAGGACAGGCTATTAAGAGCTAGGAAAGTGTTTCTGGGCCCTGACACTGGCTAAACACAAGCTGTGCATTTCTTCAGTGATGCAGGACTTCTTACTCAATTGATACTTTTGTCACCAAGGTAGGAAACACACCTAAGACTCAATTACTCTATAGTACTACCTCTGACCTATATATCACAATGCACCATTTATTACAAAGAACATGCAACTAATGTTTCTTTCATTTTCCATAGGACAAGCACATTGGCCTATTTAAAGTATCAGTAGCTACAGTAAAGCAATAAAGTTCAGCAATAAACTAAACAACATTACTGACTGCGGTATTATATTACTTCCAAGTTTAGGACTGAAGTCACGACTGTATAGGTTTTAAGTTTATGTATGGCTTTTACTACACAGAGTCTGTAGAAAAAGGAGATGTTTCCAGAATTACCTTCATTCTACACATAGTCAGATTCTCCTGTCAGGAGCCTAAGTTAAATAAATGGATCTTGACTAATCCATACTACATATAGTGATCAAATCTACATCCTCCCCTCCTTCACTTCAAATATGCTAAGAAGTTAACAGTGAATTTCTCCTCCTACTCTCCATCCCCACTCCACCAAAAAAAAAAAAAAACCCTGAGAAACACAAATTTGGAGCACATACTCCACTTCTTTAGTGGTAAATCTGAAGACTAGTACTTGAAAGCATTAGACAAGTACCTTCATTATTAAACACTGCAGCTTAAGATGATGGACTTCTTGGTGAAACACATCAGAAGGATCACTATGTAACTGACTTCATGCAAAGCCAACCTGAAGTTTTTTTTTTAAATGAAAACAAACAAAGCTTCACTAGATGACTTGCAACACTATAAATCAATACTGAAGTACCAGCCAAACAGTGTTTATTCTTGCTTCAGTTTAAAATCCACATTTAGCAATGCTCTGATGTCATCACCTACCCATGTACACGGAAAGCTGTGGAGTATCTCTCTCCTACCTCACTACTCACTGATAAGAAGTCAACAATTACCTGACAAGCTATTAAAGTCACACTTGAGATATGTAAAGAAAAGTAAAAATGTATTTCAACTTCTACTCAATGTGGGAGATGAACTACACTCTATCACACTGGTGAACAGCAACTCATACAGTTCTCTAACACTGTAACAAAATAAGATAGCTGTACCTGATAATTATTTAAGGTCTCATTTTTTTAAAACCAATTAAATGCATATAAAAAGGAATAGGACTGAAACTGGGAAAAGTAAAGGTCTTAATAGTTAGGAAAAAAAAATCAAACTACTGAAAAACTAATAAAATTGACAATGTTTAGTATGTTTGGAGTTAAAAAAAATATTTGTCAAGTACAACACTAATCTCCATCTCTTTACAAACTATGTTAGTGCAACTACAAGTTGCCAGGCATGTCTTTTTTTCTTTTTTAAGACATTTAGCATGGAATTTAATCATCTTAATTTCAGATGTTTCTAACTTCTTGATGGCAGTCTGAAATTATTGTACTTTCTCTATAGAAAGTAGGCCTTCCCCTACCCAAACAGTTTTATCACTGCTCAAGAAAAGATTTACACACAGCACGCAGTTCTTAAACTGCAAGCTAGTTTTAAAGCAGCTTCAGCCTCCCTGTGTTCTTAAGTGTCCACCTCTCTATAGTCAGTTGGTACACAACATGGTCAGAACCACTGCAAAAGTAAAAGTTACAAGGCAAAAAGAAATATATTATACACCAACTGCTTTTATTTATTTCAGAAACCGTTCACAAGATGGTAGAAAAAACTTACAACCACTTCTAATTTAGTCTTCCATTGTTCCCAGTCAGCTCTAAACCCATTATGTGCAAAGCCCATTTACCATGCATCTAGATGACAGATACAGGCTATGAAATTCTTTATTCTACTTGTAGCAGCTTATGCAGGTGCAGCCAAATACCAAGCCTCAGGACAAATTGTACACAAACTTTACAATGTAGAATTTGAATTTAAAATATGAAACTTAAAATCTACACAAAACTGGTAAAAATCAAGCACAGATACGAGGACAAACTTAAAACCCATGTGAAAAGGAGTCTCGTCTTCCTTTCAAGTGCTTTATTCTGCTACACAGTCAAAATGAAGATGTAAGCTTTGTGGTTAGTTTAAATTACACTCTGTAGATACTATAGACCAATTTAAAAGTTACACATACAGCAATAGATGTCCATTGGTTCATCTGGATTACTTATACAATCCAGTTGGATTGTTGAAAACAAGTCAGGCAAAATTTGAAAGAAAATCCTTGTGCAACTTTTTTAGACAAATGTTTACTGATGGGCACACTGTACCCCAGGTCCATGATGGCTGCTTTCTTCATCAGAACTATCATTATAAGCTTCACGTCTCTGGCCACCACCTGAACCACGAGTGGTATCAAATTCCTGAAGATCTACCTCTTCTGCATCACCAATTACATTAGGAAATTCTGGTCTAGCAGGCAGAAGATCTTCAAGTTCCTGCCCCAAAAAAAGAAGCGCATTCAGTACCGCATCTCCAACTTCTAAATAAAGCGATGACTTCCCCACAACTTCAAGACTCCTCCTCGGAGCAAGTTTGGTTTGGAAGCCTAAGTGGTGTAAGCCCTAAAGTGCACCAACTCATTTAAGAGTAACCAAATTATCTGCAATAACTGGAAGACAAATTAGGAAAAAAAAGGAAAAAGCTCCACATAAGATCAACCAACGTGCAATCAGTAAACGCAGCTGCACTCTGAAGACTTATTACATGGTCATAGGGAGATTCTTCATCCCATTCTCATCTACCCAAAATCCACACAGCTTTTAAAAACAAGGTCCAGATACCTATATTTTCAATACATATTTTCAAGTTATATGCTGCCTATGAACAGTGTTAACAGAACAATTTATTCAAACCTATGCATTACAAAGCAAGCACAGGGGGGCTAACACAACTGCCGTGTATACACTGTCCAGTAAGACTACCAAATTTATGCTCGAAAGACTACTTACTGAAAGCTTCTCTGGGCTAATCCAGTTATTTTCAGGAAACTGAACGTCAAATTTAATGTAAAGATCCCCCTTCTCAAAAGGATTGCGATACTGTGGCATTCCTTCACCTCTGACTACACGGACACAACCTGTAACAATAAGAAATAATCCGTAGAATGCTACTTAGGAAAAGTCTTGCCCTACCCAATTCTCTAGCCTGGGTTCAGGTAAAAGCATAACAAGAACGGAATTAAATGTTCAAGAACAAGAAAAGCACAAAGGAGTCCTTATCTCCTCAAGCTTACCTGGTTCAATTACTTTTCCAGGAGGATATTTAACCACAATCTGACGCCCATCGAGGTGCTTAAATGTGAACTGGAATCCACACAGTGCTTCAACAAGTCCTATCTTGTGCGTCATATGCAAATCATTCCCATCCCTTTGGAACACCTGAAAAACAGAAACAGGAGGTATCTTTTCTAGTACTACAATCATATCCTCACAAGACTGATAATTTAGAGTTTATTATTGTTCCTAAAACTTCATGCCAGACCTAACTTAACACACTTTGGAAGTTTGTATGACACGTTTGTAAGGCACAAGATAACACAAACCACACTACACCCCAAGACAGAAGGTTCAAATTACATAAAAGGTAGCCTGTAAAGCAGCAGTGCGCCTTTACCCCAACACCTTTCACAAAAATTAGGCTATAAACAAAAATTTCAGGACTGTTTGACACGATTTCCCCTACACCATGGTACAAAATCACATTTTTCTTCCTCAACATTTATTGTAGTTGCTCCTATCTCCTTCAGCTAGCTACCTATGGAGCAGGTAATTTTGATCAATTAGACCAGAGCTATCTTAAGAGATCTTTAAGCCACACCAGTTTGGATTTTAAATCAGAAATACACGTGAGTTTGTCCACTGGTAGGCTGCCAAAAACATTACTTCCTCCACCTTCTTTCCCACCTCAAGGGAGATTTTAAGAACACAAAAAGCTTGATTGAATATCAGTCTAGTTCTACTCACTAGGACACAAGCCTTCAGTATTTTTCAGAATAGTTAATGCTATAAAACCAAATACAGTTCATTAGAAGACTAAGATAGAAATGGTATCTACCATATGGATTTTCATGCTGTTATGCACATCTGTTTTGTACATGTACAGCGTTCTCCCTTATCAAAAACAAAGAACCAAATAACTGTGATGCTCTGTTTCACCCAGTATTATAGTAGAATGCATGAGGCTATACATAAGCCTTGACAAAATAGCTCTCCACAGCACTAAAAAGCTTACATATTTTCAGATACTTAAAGCTGGTAATAACTTAGAAATTTGTACCTAACTCAATTCTCTGAGGCAACAGAAAGCTTTTTTTTTTTAATATCATTCCATTTAACAGTTTCCTCCTTCAGAGTAAATCACAGAAAGGTTTTCTTATCCCTTCATAGTAATAACTGGGCTTTTTCCAATAAAACATTAAAAAAAAAAATCATCCCAACTTTCCCTTAACAGAGGTTTAGGGCAGAAAAAGGTCATTTGCAATGTTTAATTCAGAAGTGCAATGTGTACACACTAGAATACAATAAGCATGAACCAAGCTAGTAGAAAGCAATCTTGTTTCTTAGTGTTTTGTTAAATGAACTAGTTATAATGTCAGTATTTTGTGTTAGATTTCCAGAGCCCAACAGTAGCGGACACAGAAAGCACTGCCTCTGCAGTCTAGGAGTTCCCTGATATGTCACGAGACATTAATAAAATCAACACTTTGCATTGTTAGTGCCACAAGCAATGTAGACTTAAGTTAATATCTTGAACACCTCTTCACAGTGACTAAAATCTAGCAAAGTCATTGTGAGCTTGCTTGAGAAAGTTAATGTTCATTAGCATGAAGAAGCACCAAAATCTGCATGTCCTCTGCTCCTGGTCCTGACTTGCAAATAAAGGCTCACAAATAAAGCCATATTACTTGCTATAGAATTACTAAAAGCTATTCATCATCTCTCCCAGAGGTGCAACTATATTACTTCAAAGTGAGCAGCCATTTACATCACTTAAATATTAAAAGATTGTATCAAATTGCATTTAAAATATAAACTCAAAAGTATTACCTCATTCTCCTTTTCTTGGAGTAAGAGGACAATATCACCTGGTTCCACACCTGGAGCCTGATCTGCTTCTCCACTGAATGTAATTCTTTGCCCATGTTTCATGCCTTTGTCTACATGGACTTCAAGTATTTTTACCTCTTTGATCACCTTTTTCCCTTCACATTTTTTACAGCGGTCTTTTTCATTAATTACTTCACCTAAAGATACAAGTTTTGAGTTCAGAGATTTACACATAATTGTACACAACTCTGAAAGGGAAAAAAAAGCTATTTTCAAGTAAGTTGAATAACACACGCAACAGAACCAGTTATTTAGATGTTGCTTTACACATCTGTCACAAGGAGAAAGCCAGGCTCTACTTACTGTACTTGGGAGAAGGGGAAGAACAGAAAGGGAACACAAAGATATATATAAGCTTCCAAGCCGTCTTTTCAAGAATCTTCCAAAGAAGATTTTGGGCAAGGAAGACAAAATAAAAGATGAGGTTTGCAGCTTGCATTGTTCCTTAGGTCCAAATTCAACTCCAGTATCCTTTCCATTCAACTTCTCTTTAAAATAGAAAACCCACCTACTTTTAAATTCTTCATTATGTTGCAGGATAATCGCTACAAAGGAGGGGTGAACCTAAAACCAAACAGAAGCATCTACTCTCCCTTAAAAGTTACAATACAAATTTCAAACTACTTCACTGAATTTCAGAAGCTTAGTTCTGTTCTCTTAACAGTGAAAGAAGGACTACTGAGAGCGCCCCACTTTGCAGTATTTTACCACAGCCCTGAAGTATTACATAAACGCAGTCAGTAAAACTAGAGAGTTCTACATACAATGGGAAGAAGACAGCTGGTTAAATTGGCTTCATGTAAGAGCAGTATATATTGTCCCACACAAATCATCTAAAATTGCCTGGCACATAAGATTCCACTTCTATTCTACTCTGACAGCAAACGGTTTTTCATATTGTTTGTCACCTCTAGCAAAGCAAGTACTTTTTCCAGCAAGCTGAAGGATAATTAAACAGCACGGCTCAAATTCTCTGTTCTACACAGCTGAAACTATGATTCCAATTGTGAAATCAAGATGTTCAGAAACATCATTTGTAAGATATTTCAACGAAATACAGCTCTTGGTAATTTCAGGTATTGTCAAGAGCAAAGCTATCTACTAGGCTGCATTACTACTCCGCAAGCTGCAGAAGATTCAAAAGGGATTTGCACAAGGTACATATCATGTGATGATCAAACAAATTCAGCAAAGGGTATCTTAGTATTTTTTTTTTATTTTTTAAGCTGAAGTCTAACTTTAGGTTTTTTGTTTTAACCTAAACCTGTCCTTAGGGAATAAGGTGGCCAAAAAAAAAATAAAAAGCTTCTAACCCCCCCCAGATCTTGGTCTCTCTTTAATGGAAGAGTAATAGCAACAAGTAAAATTCACACCTAAGTCTTTAAAAAACAAAACAAACAAACAACCACCACCACCAAGTAATACAAATTAAAAAAGACCCACCACAATGAATCCCTATTACTCAAGCTTCTGGGTTGTCTTTCAACATTCCAGACATTAAGTTGTGCTGCTGCTCTAAGTAAAATGACTTGTCCGCACTGGGACCAGACACCTAACTGACAACATAAGGGAAAAGCTCTCCTAGATGAGATGCAATACACCATATGATAGAAGATATGCAGCAGTTCTTCCAAACACACAAGAAAAATATTTACATATTTTTATGTATAATTACATATTTATAAGTGCTTTGAGGAAGACGGAAGAGCCGGCCTACCTTCTCCATTGCAGTCAGAGCATACAGACTGCATCTGCTGAACCATGCCAGGAGCCAGCTGTCTGATCATGATACGTACACCTCTACCCCGACAAGCATTACATTTCTGAACAGCTCCAGCCTTCCCTCCTTGACTAGGATAGAAAGCACCAGTTGATTAAAACCAAGCCTTCCAGAAACATACAACAGTATATTTACAGCAGTAGGTTAACATGCCTGATTGCACTGCCAATGAGTCAGGTGTCCCCGCTGGCAAACACAAACACTCACACATACACACACACACTCCCAAGTAGTTCAAATCCCATGAAATTACAATTAAACTATTTTCCAGTCTGAGAGCAGACTCCAGTTAAATACTGAAGAAGATCTGACATAGAAGATACTTCATTATATCACATATCAACAAAGCAACCAGAGAATTCGGAAGCAGAACTGAACTTACCCATTACATGCACTACAGAGGACATTCTTGCTAAGTTGTAGTTTAGTTGTCTTTCCATTATATAAATCTTCTAAAGAGACTCTGAAAAATAAAGTGTTTTCTCCTGTGTTACCATTTAACAATATCCTTTCTCCACATAATTAAAATATCTGCCTAGGACAAGTAATAGAAAAACAGATCTTCATAATGACTAAATCTGCTATTAAAACAAGATTTTTTTAAAAGCACCACTGTGGCTTTTACAAGGAATCATCAAAAACTGTTCCTTACATATGAATACATAGATACAGCCCTGAACATTGCTTAAGAGAAAAAGCTATGATGTAACTGGCAGAAACAAAAACAGATTAGTTGGGCTTCTCCATAGGAAACAAGCTAACATAACACATTATGTTTCATTACATAGTCACATTTGATCTTGCAGTTTTCTTTTTCAAAGAGGTTCTACCAAGCAAGTGAGAAGCCCTCCTCTCTCTAGATCATCTTGGATGTATTTATAGCATAGATCCACAGGAATATATACTGTACTTTTCAATGTTAAACACAAGATATTGGGGGAAAGAAGGACACTAACAAGTCCCCAAAGCTATATAGTTCTTTACATTTTTTCACTTTTGGATGCCCTTGAATACACGAGCAAATTCTAATAACCTTTGTAAAGTGGGAGAAGCTTATGAACAGCCTTCCCCAAGTTCACGTTATTGGACAGAAGTTTCAACTTCAACTATATTAAACTAGAAAAGGTTGCCTAGCACTAGCATTTACAAATAAAAACAAAAGTAAAGCAAATTAGTAACAGTATACAGTACTAGCTGCTAAACTAAGCAAGCAAATAGAAGTAACCAGACTGTGCCAACCATAGAAAAGATGCAGCCTTCAGGAAGTTTGAACAGAGCTGCCTAGCAGGCAAAAATCCAGTCATAACTGCAAGTGAAGAACAGTCAGATGTGCTATTCAATCATGTTGTTCAGTTTGGTTTTGTTTTTGGAGGTTGTTTTTCTTTTTAAGACTTTCCCATTAATTACATACTTTATGCTACCAGATGGTAAGCTATGAATGCAAGTTAGCTAAAATCTTTCAGAAGCATTAGTACCTCTGCTTTCCTAAGAATCCAGCTATTATGCAATACTTGTTTATTTAATGCAATTTCAGATTAGAACTTCCAAACATAACTGAGAAGAAAAACCAAGAAAATAACATTAACTAAGGCTTAGTTACAGGCTAGTAGTAAGACAAATCAAAGTATCAGATAACCTACATGATTAACCATTTATTGAAAATAAGGTAACTGCCTTCTGGACTATATGTGATACACACAGGTCTGAAAAGGAGGTGCAGACTGCATAATCTCACCTGGGGAGCACATCGAAAATATAAACTAGCAGAGAAGAGTACTGATAAGGAAAACTTGAAAATTTATACTAATTTCAGCATTAAGATACTTACTTTAGAGGATGCATCATATCTTCTCCTCTTCTTCTACCATTACGACTTCTACTCTGACCACCCATGAAATTGAACAATCCACCACCAAAGATGTGGGAGAAAATATCGTCCATTCCACTGCTTCCACCACTACCTTCTCGAAGGCCCTGTTCTCCATATCTATCATATAACTCACGTTTCTCCGGATTTGACAATACTTCATAGGCAAAGCTTATTTCTTTGAACTAGAAGAAGGATAGAATCACATCAGTGCATGATAACTGGTAGCTAAAGGAGAATTTTGCTACAGTTCCCCACCCAGCATGAACATCTGATGAGGATGGTACACAACAAGTAAAAAAAGCACAATATCGCAGTAGCCAACAGACAAAAACAAGTTACACACATGACAGAGACTGTCAGACTTGTCGGGCACTTAAAAAGTTGCTCAGTTGTTCTCCTATTTTAAAGTACATTTTAACACGTCAGTCCACAAAACAAAGTTTATCTTTTCATAGTCATCCCTGTTCACTTCTAAGCAATCATGAGAACTTTTGATAATCAACTGAGTCAACTTAATTAACATTTTTTTAATTGCTGAGTACAATATATCTGATCCAAACTTCTCATATATGCGATGCGTTTTATGCTGCAATTTCAAGTCCTCCACAAATACTTTTTTCCACATGTTCGCATTCTTTTCTTTCCAAAAAGTATGGGCCCAGAAAACAGATTATCCATCTTCTTCAAACATATATGTAGCTAGATATCAGTGTCAGCTGACCCTGGCAGATGATAAGAGGCAATTCTTTTAGCATTGCCTTCTCAACCAATCTGACTTAACTGCTGCATTCTGTCAATAAGTATGCTCTGAGACTGGGAAGAAGTAGAGAAGGCATTGTTCCCTCTCATAGTTCTTACTGTTTTTGAACAATCTGCAACACCAAGCCCCCAACACTTATAATCCAGACCCTTAGATGCTATTGGAACAACAAACTTCAGGAGTTTAAATGAAAAAAAACCAACAATATAAAAACAAAACAAGTCTTACTTTGTCGCCTGCATTTGGATTCTTATCAGGATGGTATTCCTTGGCTAGCTTCCTATAAGCCTAGTTAAAAGAGATAGAAAATTAGTTCCAATTTCGAGTCATCCGTACTTTTCTGAGAAACTCAAGTAGTCTTCCAGGAAAAAAGAAAAACCTAATAAAATGAGAAAACGAATGTTTTGAAATCAGTCATGCATCAATGGCGTATATAATTCTGATTTTACTGCATCACCTTAATCACAGCAAGGCATTCAAAACAAAATGGCTGCCTCAGCTTTTCATCCAACTATCAGTCACTAATCCAAGAAAAAACATTTAAATGTTTTCCTTACGTACCAATAATGAAACATTTGATCCCACGCTGAACTAAGCATGAGTTACATGTGCAGAACATACACCACTTTTACTTCATTGTTCCAAAATGGTAGACAGAATGGCCACCAAGATTTTTAAATATGCTTTTTTTGACCAGTGCTTTGGTTCTTAGGACCATGACCTTTTCTACAGCAGTACTCCATCACTTTCATTCCTAGCTTAGAGGATCACAGCAAGTAACAGGGCTTTTTCTACAATTTGGGTATTTGACCGCACCTTCTCCCTCAGCCCACCTCAACGTATCCCAATATCTGTCCTATGACTGTTAAGAGAAATGACTCAAATGACATTTGAGTAGAGTTGAACATCTAAATTCTCTCTTTGGAAGTACAGCTCTAGGAGAGCTTGACATTTGGTAAAATTCCTTTTCTTTATCTGCAGTTACCCGTCTTGACTGATTACCTCGAAGTACTCTGTGCTTAAGAAAGTTAATAAAACAAAGCAGAACATTGATATCAGAAGCAAAATGTTCTACAATACACTAGGAGTAAAGAGCAAAAGTCATAGGTCTCATAATACAAATTACCCATCAGTAACGAGGCTTAATCTTTCACAAACTTGAATATTCTGTAATAAAAATGTTTTTTTCTTATATTTTAAGCATTAAAAATCATGGAAAAATTAAACTGAAAACCTACATATCATCACCTAAAAAGGATTTTGTGTAGTGACTGTTAAAGAGGAGGGCTTATGTCTTCACTTATAGCAGCACAGCAGTTCAGAGCAATCCTTAAGATCACTCGTGGCCCTAGAGCAAGCAACCTCTTTTTAATTAATAAGAAATAGATCCACAATCAAGGCTACATGGACACCTACCATAGCTTTAATACAAGTTAATTTAACTCATCATTGTAAAAGGCCGTTTTCCTCCTGCTTCTTGGTGAAGCCATTATCCATTTCTTTTTGCTTTTCTCTGCTTTCATATCTGATATTAAAATAGCAGATTAATGAAGCATCGACATGACCTCTCAGTAAGGATAAGAGGGACAAACTGAGTGCTACAGGCAGTTGGAACATTCCATCCCAAGTGTAACATATAGCAACAAATACAGAACAGCAGAGGTCACAGACTAAAAGACTGCTGTTAGTTCTTCATTCATATGGGAGAGAAAAAACCCTTAAGAGACTTTAGTAAGGAAAAAAACAGTGCCTGATGGTGTTCACCAGCCTCCTACCCCCATTCAGTAACACTATTTCAACACTGCCACTGCCTATCCCTGCACAAATTAAGCTACCGCGTGCATGCTGGGTAACGCGGTTGTTCATGGCAGCACCACCCATCAGCGGAAGCAGGTCACTGCTAGTAAACTTGCTTGTTAATTTTCCTCCCTCCCGTATAAACGATGGTAAATTTCTTTTTTGGGGAAAAAGGAAAAAAAAAGCGGTTCGTACCCTACGTAATGAAATGCCCGAGGTACGTTTTTATACCGATGACCTGGCTCGAAGTTTTCTCCTTGTCTCTTTATTACCTCGTTTTAGTGCTCCCCGCCTGGCAGGGACCGACCTCGAGCAAACCGAAACCTCGCCGGGCCCACACGTGGGGCAGACAATGGGGTGGCCGCAGCCCCGCACTGCTTCACGCCGATCTCCTTTCGTGGAGCCCCCGCCCGTCGCGAGCAGCGCTCGGACGCGCAGGGCTGCGGGAGGCGGAGGCCGCCCACGGCCATCGCGGGGATCTCAGATCGCCGGGCCGGGCGGTGCACGGCGGGGCCCGGCTCCCCCACGCTCCCGCCCTCCCCCGCCGTCCGGGGCCTGCCCAAGGCCTACCCGGCTCCACTGCCGCCCGCCCGCAGGCGAGGCGCGGACGGCCCCTCGGCGCGGCCTGCGCGCTCCCGCCGGGCTGAGGCGGTACCGGGCGCCTCTCCCTTCCCGCACGCAGGCTCAGGCCTCGCGGCGAGACCCGGCGCGGCCCCGCCGCCTCCAGGCCGTGCTCCTCCCCGCCCCAGCCTGGGGCCTCCCCTCGGCCCGGCCCGCTCGCCTCCCACCGGCCCTCACCCGCCGCCCCACGGGGCCCCCGTCCGGCGCCCGGCCCGCCCCCGCCCCGCAGCGCTACCGCCCGCCGTCCCCGGGCGCCGGCTGCCGCTCCTCCGCCGCACCTTCTTGAGCTCATTGTCGGAGGCCCCGGGAGGCACGCCCAGGATGTCGTACAGCTTCGTGTCGGCCACGTTCGCCATGGCGGCAGCGGGCGGCAGGCGCGGGCCGGAGCGGGCCGAGGGGCGGCGAGGGCGAGACCGGGAGCAGGACGAACGCCTCTGCGACGTCACGCGCAGACGCCCCTACGTCACCACGCCGCGACGCGAGAGAAGCCCGCCCCCCTTCGCCCTTCCGCGTCGCAGCCCCGCCCCCTCGGCCCACTTCGGGCGCCTGACCCAGTTCCCGCGCGGGGCTGTGGGAGGCGCTGTGGGCGGGGGAGCTCGCGCTGCTGCTCGCGACGGCCGCGCGCCGTAGGCGGGAAGAGGCTGTGAGGGACGACCGGGCGGGCTGCGCCCCTCCGGGCAACCGGCGCTCTGGAGCGTTCCGTGTGGAAGCCGTCACTTAGCTTTCCTCGTGTCGTTCCGAAACCCGACGTTGTAGTGCCTGTGCACCCGCCTCTCCACAGGTTACTGTGCCTTGCTCCTGAAGCACGTCTCTGAGGGCACCTCGTGCTGTCAGACCTCAAACACCAACCGATTTTTCTTCAGGGTGTATTACTGAGGCTTCAGTTGTTATAAATAACACGGGTACCCATCTGCTCTGTATTTTTCGTGTTCTGCTCTGCTTATGAGATCTTAAAAAAGCACTAGTTGCTATGCTAGGCCTGAAGTGGTGCAGAGAAGTGAGTTGTGCTGGAGTGGTGCTGAGGCCACGGCAAGGCACTGCTTTCAGATGACATAAAAATCCTACTTGTGCCTAATTAGAGCCTCAGCCCTTGAACCTGGTCAGGAGGGTGGCCTCTCCAGCCTTTCCTCACATACTGTACTCATGGACATCAGCCCCTCTTCACTCAGCGACTGCTGGAAGGCTCTGGAACCTGGGGCAGGTGCTTGGCAGAGGGAAGTGGAGTAGGATGGGGCCAGTTCTCTGCAGTGCCCTCCGCAGCCAAGCAGCCATGCCTGGAGCGTGTCTGGGATGAGGTGAGCAGTGTTGGGCCCTGAGGAAAGTCTGCCAGGAGCAGATTAGAGACTTGGCCTGTGTGAAAGTGCAGAAGAAGTGCTTTGAAATGATTCATGTATTTAAGGTGCAGAAATTTGAATAGGCCTTTTGCCTGAGGGGAGCAGATTGAAGGACTTGAAGGCTTCTTTTCTCATCATTTGGAGAGCAACTTCATCTCTTTGCCTCAGCTTCTGACTGCAATGGCTGCGTTGGGAAGAGCCATCTGCTGGTGGTTTCTCTGCTCATCAGGCTGATATTTACAGAGCCCAGAATTCCATTACTGTGTTTACAAAGCACAGCATAATCTGGCTTACTACATCATGGTGATACTTGCTGTGGTATTGTAGGTGTGGCAGCCAAGGACTTCAAAGAGAAATGGAGATTAGTATCGGAGGGAGAAAAGCAGTGTGAGGGCAGAAAACACTACTGGGACAACCACCATGTGGACTGTAATTATCATCTGGCTCAGATACATGCAAAAAGAAAGAAAAAAAAATCAGGAGAGAGAAGTTTCTTCAGTATTTTTAGAGGCTGTCTGCACGGCCTTCAGTAATTCTATGGTTTAACGTATGCATCTGACACTAGTAAGGCTTCAATGTTCAGCTTACCTGTGTCTTGCGCTACTTGAATTCATCTTTTATTTTGGCAAGGCTGCATTTAGACTTGTCAGCTACTCTGCAAACTGTCTGGCACGTATACCTGCCCTGGTGATTTTGCATTGTACTCATTGATTCATATGCTTCTAGAAATTACTTCTTTTGTCATGCAACATTTTCTTATTAGTGGGCAGTCATGTAAGAAGAAAAGTTATGAGGGCGTGGGGAAGTACTTTGCTCTGCAGATCTGGAGCAAAACAGAATCAGTATGACTGGTACCAACAGCATTTAAAATACCATAGAGTAATATGCATTTGTGTCTCTGCTTTTAAAAACAAAGCAAAATGTCAGCAGCTGGAGATCAGAAGAGCTAACTTAGCTCAAACCAGCAGGTGTTATGCTTCTACCAACTGTTCATGAGTTGTATTGACAGAGACTGTTAGGCACATAGCTGAAATGTTGTCCCTCACTTCTTTTTGTTAGCACTTGTGTATTGTATTTGTTTTCTTTTGTATGGTTGTTCTTTTTTGTTTGTTTATTTCTTTCGATTTCTTTATCATTCTCCTCCTCCACTTAGTTTATTTGCATAGTTTCTAATGTTAGGTAAATTCACACAATGTGATGAAAAGATGGAATGTTAAAACTGCAGCAGTTGCTGTATGAGGATTTGCTTTAAATAGCCTGCACAGTTCTCAGCTCTGCAAGGTATTGTTCTGGCTTTACACAGGCTCTAAAAGGGATCATTCACACTTGGTTTGTGTTTCAGGTCCTTATGCATTCTTTATATGGAACAAGTTGAATTTCTTTTTTTGGTTGAAGCATTTTATTATGCTTCTGTAGAAATCAAATAGGAATTGTTTATGTTTATCACTGGAGAATCAGAGAGAGAGAGATCAGCCTTACCTTAATGTTAAAGAAAAATATCACTGCCCCACCCCTAACAATTTATCAAGATATCTTATATGTTTAATATAGTCTTTCTGTGTTTCTTCTTAGTCTTGAGTATGTAAGTAGGCATTATTGACTTCTATTTAAAGACTACTACAATACAATCAAATTTAAATAATAATAGGAACGTGTTCTGTTTAAGTATTCCTGAAGAATAATGCAATCATACGCTAAAAGCTATGAAACCTACTTGGCCTTTTCATTAAATATTTCAGATTTGATCTGATTAGGCAGTCGGTGTATTAAGCACATTGTCTGATTTCTACAATTTTTCCACTGTGAAAAAAAAAGCCATTCAAGAGCATAAGCTGAAACTTCCAGATAAGTGTTCTTTCTAAGATCCAGTAACTGAAGAGCATGTTAGGAAGTGGTGGGCAGCTGCCCATGCAACCAGTTGCAGTAACAACAGAATTTTTGCTCCAGCTCTTGCTGTTTAAGAGGAACCTATCCCTGCTCCAATTCTTCTGATCAGAGAAACAGGTTCGAGTCTTACCATGTGGTCAGAACAAGAGGTCTTGTCTACTGTCCTGCAGTGTTCCATAGGTTTTATCCTATGGTGATAAAACCCAGGGCTGCCTGGCAGGGACCCCGGGCAGCATCAATAATATGATTTGTATACCTCATTCCTTTTCTACTTTCCTAGCCCTCCTTTTTGCTTTCCTTACACCTGTTTCTCCATCCTTGACTCCTCCAAAATAAACAATCCACCCCTAATTAATTATTCCCATTGGTCCAATTTTGCTACGTCCATACCCAGATTTGGGTTACTTAGATACAGTTACTTAGATAAGCTGTTGTATTACTGATATGGTTAATAGGAGTCATTGGCTTTATATAATTTAATCCCTAAAAGGTGCTTGTAGTCCCTTCCAATAATGTCCTGTACCTCCCGCTGAACCACCAGTGGAATCCAGCCCCCCTCAGAGCGTGATCTGGACTTTTGACAGTATCTCACACTATTATTTGTAGTTTCTAGTGATTCAGGTTTTTTTAATGTTATGTCTTCTGGTTTTCCCACTACTGCTCAGTTAGCTGAATCTCACACCAAAGCCTAGTCAGCAGTATGCCATTTGCTTGCTACTGTAGCAGAGCATAGCTGTTAGAAAATATATCCAAATATTAAAAGAATATTTTAGCTGAATTTGTGTTCTATCATTATTATTTAAAATTTCTTTGGGGTGAATTTTATGGGCTGCAGAACTTACGTGATTCAAATGCATTATATCGATGTAAATTGCAAGCAGAGTTATTGTGAAAATTAGTTTGGATAAGGAATCAAAGCATTAACTTTGGAAAAAAAGTAGTTGTTTAGAGAATTTTCTTATTGCTTTTCAAAGAGATTCATTAAGGTCTTGAGAACACTGGTAAGAAATTTTTGGATGAAAAATACACCTTTTCTAAATTTCGGATATCCAAGGGAGAATTACCGCATGGTTAACTGGTAAAGAAGAGCAAAGAGTGGATAGTGCAAAAACTGATTAACTTCTCAAGTATACGCTGACTTTTCACAAGAGAACTGATCAATTTCAAATTCATATTTTATAAAAATAAATAGTAGTTTAATAATAATAGTTTTGGGGAAAAAATAATAATAATCTATGATGAAAAAAAATTGCCAACCTTTTAACAGTCTCTTTATTATTGTTTAAATTCCTGAACAGGTCCCAGCTTTCTTCTTGATCTAGTAATAGATCGCAGTGTTGCTGGAAATTGGACTAGGCAAGACATTTTTAATAGGATTTGTCTTTGGAAAAAGTACTTCAGTTTATTAGGATGTATATTGCATGTAACAGCTGAGATGTGAGTAAGGCCCTTGACATAATGAGAACTGGCCTTGCCAATTATTGTTATTTTTAATTATGTTATCTGATATGTGAGTTACACTTGCTTTCACTGTTTTTATATAATATTCTTTTTTTTGTTTTGTTTTTCCAGTATGCAACAATCCCTGTGCTATTCAATACACAATGAACATCTGAGCTGTAAGTATATGATCTTTCAGTTTTACTAACAATAACTCGCACACCACAGAGAGTTAAAGACATTCTTAAGATAAAAGCTGCATTTCGTAATACATATGCAAGATTTTCACAGGTGTTATATCTTCATACTTAAAGTTTGGATTTAACTAACGTTGCCATATTCTTGAACTATGAACTTTGAACAATCTGTCCTATTATGTCCTGTTTTCTGTAATACGTGCAAGCATTTTCTGTGAAGAAAAAGATATTATTGGTTATTAGTTTGGTGTGTTGCCTCTATATAACTGAGGGCAATTTTTAGACAGCTTTGTTTCAAAGGAGGTTTACAAGAATGCTTTCTTGGATTGTAATAGTATCTTCACATTTATCTTACATCTGTATCTGCTTATATTTCTCCTAAATTGTATTGTAACTGTTGTAAAATATGCTAGGCCCTCTAACCGTAGAGTTTACGGGATGAAAGCAAGGGTGGAGTTAAGTGGTATGCTATATAATACTGAACAGACTGTACAAAGCAAGAACAAGAGAGAGAGCATTGGAGTAGATAGCTGGAGACAAACATCATTTAATGTTTATTCAGAAAAGGTAACACATCTGAGAATCATCCCTATATAATCCCCAAACAATTAACTAGGGTTTAATTCCTCCCACATGCAGTTAAAATACAGACAAATAACATCTGGCTTCTGAGCAAAAGTAGTTGAATAGTGCACTGAGGACTTTTTATTGCCAGGTCAGAGTGATGCTATTACAGGGTTTTTGAAGGAAAGGTGGGCAGGTAGGTACATGGAAAATGGAAGTACTTACATAGGCAGGGGAAGCAAGGGAAAATGGAAATTGAGGGATGAAGAAATACATAGACTTAAGAATGCTTTACAAAAAACTTGTTGTATATGGCTTGTGGAGGTAATAAGCTGCCTCTGAACGTGTGCATCTACAAGAGAGTATTCTCTTTAGAAGAAAAGAGGCAGTAAAGAGTCAGACAGCTAGTTCAATATCTTGAGGCTAGGGCTTACAATGAAAACATTAGAAGAAAACGAAGAAGACAGCTATTTATAGCTTTTTTTATTCAACAGGGGGAAAAAAAACAACAAAACTCATAAAGCCTGCTAATTAGTCAACCAATAATGTATCAGCAGCTGTCTTAAAAAGAAGCCAGGCAGCTTTTCCCAGAATCTTGTCCTTCGATAAAATAAACACATTCCTAAAAGCTGTGACTGAGTTCCAACATCATGATAGCTTGTGACTATTTCCTCTGTGCTTATACCTTATGTTTATAATGAACCTTATTACAGCCAATAATCATGGTATTGCTAAATACATTATGTTATAGTCAGTATTTAGGAAATGCATAAGGAATCTCTAAGAAGCTGTTGGATATCAGTTCTTTATAAATATTCTTCATTGCACATGCTCACATTCTATCTGAGATAAAATAGTTTACATGAAATACTTCACTGCAGTTATTTCTATGAACTCAAAGACTGCAAAACAGAGTAATGCCTCACCTTTATTAACATATGTATATTTCCTTTTTTAATTTTTTTTATAGACAACATTAATGTCTTGAGTTTGTTACTTTGGAATACTGTTATATATGAGATAGTTTTTCACATTTAGATAAAATCAGAGAATCATCACATTTGAAGCTTTCTGGAATGAAACAATATTACAACTCAGAACAGTATTTCTTGACCCATTTAAGAGTGTTATTTCAAAACTGTGCACTACAGGGCAACTCTATTTTCATATAAAGACTTTCTAAGTTTAACAAGCTGCACATTTCTGTGACATTGTTTTTATTCTAACAATTACCTCGTAATGCTTTAGTCTTGCTCCAGTTGAAGTTAATCTGTTTTACTGTTGATTTCAACAGAAGCAAAAGTCTGGAACTTCTCCAAATGCCTGTCTAAGCTTTGCCATTTTGAAACATATTTGAATAATAAGCTAAAATGTGAATAGCTTTATCTATCACAAAGTTAATAACGTGGACAATATGTGAAACCGTGAGATATCTGCCTTTCTCTCAAATACCAACAAAATCCTCAGCCTTTTGGGAACAATATGTGACTTAGCAGAGGGAAACAGTAAAACTGCCTTATGGGTCCTCTCTAAATCTAAATAGCCATATATCTGTTACCTTTGTACTCTGAGGAAAACATGAGAAAAATAACTGTGAGTTGGTCTGCATCCCCTTTCACTTGAACAATTACTAATTTATGACTTCGCATTAAAGATTTGTTGAAGGGGATAGGTAAGGCAATAGAAACTCTTCCTGTACTATTTAATGATTTTGTTGTTGTTTATTCTAAAGAAGAAAAGAGTGCATGCAAAATTAAATTGGTTTTCGGAAACAATAACAATATTTCACTTTTTTAGATTTAGAAGTCTTCGTTTCTCTCAGTTATCAGAGCAGCAGTCATCCTAGCATAAAAATAATTACTGTGGTTCATCTTGGACAACTTCAGACAAACTTCAGAAATAATCAATTTTGAAGTTCAGTCAGTAGAAAAATCAAGCCCCCTACAACAAGACAGAGTGGAAAGCATTCGTTCTTTTAAATTAGTCATTGATTATTTCTGAATAGAGCTGAAGTATATAGCTCAAGTAACTTTCCCATTGCTATATCACTTTCAGCAGCAAGCCTTTAATAGAAGGGGAAAGGCCTGATATTAAATCATAGGACTTCTCCAAATCTATTTCTTTAGCTAATATATATACTGTGACAGTTTGGGAGTTCAGTTATATTAAGGTTGTGAAGTTCCTTACCATTTTGTTCCTCATAATTCTTGTCTCCTTCTATGACAGGAATTAATTTTCTTGTGTCTGTATTGTAATTCTCTGGAGAGAGAACAACAATACGCTGACGAGGAAGAATCAGACCACGTGTGCTGTGAGCAATCCTGGGTTTTCCTCCCAGCAGCTGTTGTGGGGCCTCCTGCCAGCCTGCCACGAGAGGGAGCTTTTGCTTGTTAAATAATTTTGCTCTCTCCTGTATGGGCCCTTACTTAACAAGTTATTCCACAAAAGAGAATAATAAGAAGAACAAAATACATTAATTTCTCATCTGAAATTGTGTTTTAGTAATTAAATAAATATCAGGAGGTTGAATTATTTCCACAATAACTTGAAAACTGCTTCTTAGTGACATAAAATACTTGATTTACAATCAATTAAATTGGGAATCATTTTAGTAGTAGCAGTAAGGTCGGTAGGACTTCTGGGAATTCAATGGGGTGAAGCTTTGACCATAATATGCTCCATACAGCCTGGTCAGACAGTACAATTCTTCTAATTTGGAGCTATTAAAAAGAAAAAAAAGACAACAAGAAGAAATAATGCCACACTCTAAGAAAGGAAAATAATACAATTTGAAACATATAGATAGTAGCTGAAAGGGTGGAGAGAGGAAAAAAAAAAGAGCTTTGTAAGTGGCAGACAAATTGAGATCAAAGGTTGAGTGATTTGCTATGCATCTTGCAGTAAAAGGAAGTTTAGGTAAGTGCTGTGTCATAGAGATCTCCCACCAAAGCTATTTTCCTGTACCATTAAATGCCAACCATCTTTAAAGAGAAGTTCATAAAAACAGCTGGAACTGGTAACACCCTACATTGTCATTTACTAGAGACCACAGCACAGTGTATGAAAGGATTTATTCACTTCCTGATCCATCACCAAGGAAACAGGAAGAAAAGCTCATTCCTTTGAGAGGTGGAGAGACTATCTCCTAGGGCACAAGAAAGAACCTGACAAAGAGGCCTGTATTACATAATCCTCCTTACTTAAGTCATTTTTTTTTTAATATGGAATAGTTGATCAGGAAACATTTCAGAATTGAACAGCCAAAATAGATTTTGCTGTTTTTGTGCTGATATTATTGGTAAGAGTTAATGAAGACAACCATTCTTGTTTACAGTTCCATACATTCTGAAAAAATATGTTAAAGCCTTCGATTTAATTCAGAAAATAAGTTGAATTGAGGAACTAAATGGAAGATGAAGGAAGGTTTGCATTAAGATTATCAAGCATGTTATCTGAGAGATCAGATATGGGAATAATCCTATTTCTGTCTACTAGCTGAGGGGGAAAACTCAGTTATTTAAAATACAGAACTGACCGAGAAAAGCTCTTTCTGTAGCATTCTCTACTGTAGGAATGTAGTCTGTCATTCAATGACAATAAAGAACTCTGCTATCAAACCCCTGAAATGCAGAGGGAGGTAGAAATATAAACAGAAGAGGACGATGATCTAAAATTTGCATTATTGTGTGCTTAAAAGACAACAACAACAACAACAAAAGAATGCAACAGTTTCAGTAATATTTTGAATACAACATGGAAACCATGTTGCTTGTTTCTGGCCACTAAGGTTTGTAGATTCTTACTGTGACATCCTGAGTGAGTTATGCTCCCTTCACTAAACAATGTGACCTTTGGATCCTAGTATTACATAAGTGATTTGTTATGAAAATTCTTACTTGCAGGTTAGCTGGTTACCACCACCTCAGTAGCTGTTATTCCAAGCAAGTTCAGTACTGTTGACAGACCTTTTAAAACACATCCTTTTAAAAGAGACAAATTTACTTTCATCTTCAATAAGCTGTGTGAAAATGTAGCTAAGACTTATGGGCAGATCTGCTTTTCACTTCGAAATTCTTGGTGACGTGTCTTTGTCAGGTGTTAGATTCTGTACAGGCAAAGCACAGAATGAGTGTAGTAGATATTTGCAGACTGGCTCCTTAACTATATTCACAGAACAGTGAGGAAGATCTTGTTTAGCCTGCCTGTGGGAACACAGGGTATGCATTGCTAAGCGTTTGTCATGTCATTAAGCTTTATAAGTTTGTCTTATTATTCAGGGAAAAATAACTGAAAGCTCGAGGCTTTTATTTTACTCCGTTCCACTAGTTAAAACCAGAAACAATCACAATTAATCAAACAAGCTGATTTTGCTCAGTCAATAGAATTACAGTGCATGGATTTGGCACACTGACAATTAACTGAGCAGCTGGCCTACATTGAGTATATTGATAATCTCGGAAATAAGGTACCCTGGTGGAGGTAAGGTCTCATAACGATAAATATGCTGCTTCCAGATGGTGAAGTGAGTAATGAGCCCAGATGCCCTCCAGCATTGCTTCAGCTCGCAAACATTCTACCCTCAGCACTGCCTTTTCCTGTCAAGCGTAGAAACCTCTGGACAATAACAGCTGAGTGCTCCCGACAGGAAGCATCTCAGCTAATGATGTATGACAAAGGGGTATAGACTAGCACTGCCATAACACGTAGGAGAAGGAGAGTTCATTGCCAGTTCTGAGCTGATAGAGAGGGCAAAGAGCCTAGCTACAGCACAGCATCAAGATGAGCTAAATCAAATAATAGTTTCCTCTTCCTACTGGCAAAAGTGGTGTCAGAAGAAGGATGACATGACTAGAAGAGATCAATAGAGGAAGGAGTCATCCATTAGAAAATGATTTAATAATCCTTTGGAAAGAAAATGTGCTACGTTAGTCCTGAGAGACAAGGTATAAAACAGAAGTGATTACATAAATGTGAAAATGTATTTGTAAATATTTGCAAAGTCTTGCAAAGTTGCAGGGCATATCATACTTTTTTTTCCTTTTCTTTTTCCCCCCTCTGCTAGCTAACCAGTAATGTCTTACTTTTTTTTTTTTAGCTAGCTCTATACGAAATACTCATCTGAACTGAATACTGAGTAACTAGTCAGGCTTTTGCTTACAAATTAGATGACGAGAGCCTGCGTCCCTGGAGCGGATGCACTAATGGATTAGCCAAGCGTTCCAGGCAGAGGATGGTAATGAAGATTGTAGACTATTATGCAACTAAAAAAACTTAAGGATTTCTAATGGGTGTCAATCCTGCCCATGGCAGGGGGTTGGAACTAGATAATTTTAAGGTCCCTTCCACCCTAAACCATTCTATAATTGTTTGATTTCTAAATTTGGAGTAAACAGCTATCCCATAAAGTTGTGATGTTCTAAAGAGATACAAAATTACAGCAAACTGATTTCTATTTTCTGAAATACAATTGTAAACCTAGCGTCTGCTGCTATCCTGAAAAGTAAAGTGACCTGTGCCCTGAGATTCCCACCAATTCTGCCCCTTTCTGAAACTTATTTTTTGGAGCAGTAGTGAAGTGATTTTAAAACAGTTACTGAAGTAGTTTAAGGTCTCCTATGCAGTCAGCTTCACATCATTCTCTCAGCCCAATATTACCATGCATAGTAATAGCAGGATTTATTATGTATATATATTTTGTGTTACTATATTCCAATTTTCTTTCCAATAAAAATAAATTTAATAATTTGTATGTTATAACCTATGCACTGCTGGCAAACTTATACTAGCAGTGCTCAGATTAAAATAGCACTAGTGGTAATAATAGGGAAGACTGAGCTTTTGTATGTTGCTTCAGTAGCTGTGAGAAGGATTCAGCAGCTAAGTGATAGATCCACTCTTGATTTCAAAGACTGACAGTCTCATTTATCTATCTGCTAATGAAACAAAATTCTAGTTTAGGATTTTGTATATTGTATATACATATTTGAAAGCAAAAAATGACACAGATCTTACTGACATTTGTTAGTGAAATCTTAAAATATTGTAATGGATTAGGCAATTAGTTATTTTTCCTGTTGTGCATTAAAAGCATGAGACAAAGAAGCCACCTTCACACTCTTTAAAGAGTGTCCATATCTGGAAAGTTACAAGTTTGTAACTTGAACCCAAAACCAAAAAGGGAATTGCCTTCTTTTATGTTGTGTAGCTGAAGAAATCAAAAGGTAGGTGGAGGGAAGTTCTGCATCATGGGAAGTGGTGCGGAGCAGCAGGACCAGGTACATGGCCATGCAAGGGGCAGTCCTGGCCACTAACTCACCCTTCTGCTATTTGTCCTCTTTTGCTGTGCTTCTAGTACTCAATTTTTGCCTGCACTGGTTAAAATAAATAAATAAATAAATACTGAGTTGGTTTGCTGTATATCTACTTTGATAGTCAAAAGCCAGTGCATGAATCTGTTAGATAGTATGTGCAAATGATCAAATTCAACATCCATCACTATAAAAAATAGAAGAATTCTAAATGCGTGGCATATTTTATAGTATATAATTCTATTTCAAACAAATGTATGCATTAATGTACATCAGCTTACTTTAGAGTGCAACAAAGTGATTTTAAAAACAAACAAGATGACCCTTTGAAATGGGGGAAATAACAGGAGCATCACAAGATTTTCAGCACATGTGAATTCGTAAGTTAAAAAAAAGGAAGCTATAGAGCTACTTGTGTTGCATGTTTAGATCAGTAAACAAACCAAATATGTTTCACACGTCCCAAAAATCAGCAACAGATCATCTTAAACTCTTATCTACAGATACTGGTTGTGTCAAAAATGATACTCATTAGTTAGCTGATTCCTCAACTTCACGTCTTGTTAATCTAATCAGTGGGTAAATGGCAGAAGCCTTCGGGGCATTTCTTACATGCAGGTACCCTAGAGGTTTGGGGTTCTCGATGGGTGGGGGAAGTAAGATTGTTCAAGAATATTTTTCCTTTTTCCCCTCTCTTCCCCCTCCCTTAAAATAAATACAAGCATATGACCTAGGAGACATTTTTGAGTCCCATATTTATGTAAAAACAAATCTCGAATTTCATATAAAAATACGTATAGTTGTGTATTTGCCTTGTACATAGCATTCAAACTCCTGGATTCAACTAATAGCTGTCCTATTCACTTTCAGTTTACAAGTATCTGAGGTAGTGAAGACTATAGAGACTATGATGGTATTTACTTTTTCCCTGAGTGTCATATTTTCCTCTCAAAAAACTATGCAATAACCTTTCTTCCAGTGTTTGCTTTATATGTTAAGGCAAAGTTGATCCCTGAGTGAAAAGTTGACACAAGAGTTACGTGCCTCTTAAATTCTGTGTAAACTCCACCTGGTGCATGGGATTTCTGCCGGTATTTTGCAAAGAGTTGAACTTCACCCTTAAGACCTGGCTGAGGTGTTGTTAGCTTGAAATCAGTAGATTGCTTCTGAGGAGAGATACTTCTGAGTTAGAGATGAATCAAGCTTGAAATTTTGTTACTGCTTGAAATTTTAAACAGCTGTTGTAAACAGTAATACTTACTTTCTCACTGTTACAGTAATTTGTTCTCCACATCTGTTGCTTCCCATTTTCTTTTTTTTTCCCTTTTACATCCCAATATCCCATTTGATGTGATGCCTAAAAAAGGAGTATAATGAAACTCCTGTAGAATGTGTGTCCTTAAAAGCTGAGTTCAAATACATAAGAAGTGGGAATGTAATTAAAACTTGAAAACTCTTGAAACTGAAAATTTTATAATACTTTACAAGGCACTTAAGTTGTTAAATTTTTAACTTGTACTCTTAACTGTTGTCAGTCAAATGTGCCTGATGTACTTAGCTGTTAGTACTAATAAGTTCCATAGCCAAACCATCATATGTTCTTGTGGAAGTAGGTGAATTCTCAACTGTACAAGGAGCTCCTTGGTTCCCATTTGTGTTTCTGTAGTGAAGAAACACGATAAAATTTACCTCTGTTGCCCCTGCTTTTCTTTACTGGTTTAGATGTTTTTGGCTTCATTTTTGTTTTATTTCTTGTCCATGAGAATTATTTCTATCCACAACTGTACTAGTGTTAATTCCAGATAATACGTCTGTAATAAAGTAGTGGTTTAATTCACTTAAAATCCAAGGTGCACAAAAACATCAATCTGTTGTGCTGTTTCTATTTGCTGCTGAAAAAAAATGACTTATCCTTTTAAAAGCTAGTATAATATGTTACAGAGGAGAAATCATAGCTTGCATGCTCTACGTTGGATCCTCAAGAAGCATACAAGAATAGTAATTTGCTCTTGCTGCATTCAAGAATCAACATAAACACTGGGCTTGGGGAGGGTGAAGGAGAATATTTCCCTTATGTTTTGTCTTCCCTGTAAGCCTCAGGAAAGAGTGAGGTGACAAAAGTGAACTGTAACTAAAACAGAATGCAGAGCACTGAGATCTGGGGAAGAACACAGAATGCATGTGGTAGTTTTATAGGCCAGAAATTCAATGAGGACCATTCTTCCACAAGTTTAGACCTGTGTCTGTTGGCTCTTTTAGATGCTTTGTGCATCACTGTGAACATAAATGCCTTTAATTTCATAAAAGGTGAAATACCAGTGATGATTACTGCTTTGATAAATTTGGACAAATGCATACGTATGAGTATTTACAAAAAGCTATTTGAGATAAGTACCCAAATTCATGTTTTTGGTGATACTTCTACAATGTTTATTCAAGGCTGTACTATCTGATCTAATGTTGTCTAAAATACAGTCTTGCAGTCGTTTTTCCTCAACATCATTTCAGAGTAACTGCATTACTTCCTTTCTGACCTTTGTCTATTGCTTGGCTCCTCAATAACATCCTGGAAGGCAAGGTAGCTGATATTTCTCTACTTCTGACTTAAAAGTATTCCTTTGATGTCTGAGGACAGCTTCTTTCTGTGAAGTCTCACAGTGGCACGTGGACACCAATGCAGTACTTGCACAGCTTTATACCCTGAAGATTCTTCTCTCCTCTGCCTGTTGGCCTGACTTGCATTGCTCAGCTACTGGTCTCTGTTTAATTGCCCACTTAGAGTTTCAGGTCAGGAATAAAATACAGATTCAGCTCTGACCTGAATTATCTGAGTGGAATTATATGAGAAATGCGTATAGCACCCATCAGCAATTTGCCTGCTATGACAATGTTACTGCATTCATTATATTGCTAAACGTCTCTTGCTGATCTGATCACTGAAACACCAAAGTAAAAAATTATGAGAAAGGAGAAATCATTCTCTCTATTTTCAATAATAATAAAAATACACAAGAATTAGTAGTTCTCATCTGTGTCATTTTAAGGCTGTATGACAGCACAGGACAAGAGTTAGTTTTCTAAAAACTAAGAGAGGTGAATAAGGAATATTTTCCTGATATAAATAAAATATATTCATGCCTTATAAACCTCTGCTGTACTGATACATTTCTCTAGATACTAAGGGTAATCCTTATTTGTATAAATATTGGTGATGTTTTGAGTTCAACCTTGAAGTGATGGCACCATGGGAATAGCAAAATCTGATTGTGTAGCGATCCTTTCATTTTAGAAGAGATTAAACGACAACAAAAGACTTATACTGAAGTCTACTTGGAGGGTTGTGTCCTCCAAGTCTGAGATATCAAGAGATAGACATTACATATGCCTTCTAATACCTTTATTTTCTGTCTGTTTCAAATCTGAATATGCATCCTAGATAAGGAGAGCAGCTTGACCAGAAATCCATGAAGCATTATTTTCTGTAGTTCCCTTGATTGCTGCACTGGGCTGCTAGGTCAGCTGGGAAGGATGAGCCAGGCCAGCCTGTGAGCTCACTGTCTGCTGTGAGCCAGCCCTGGATTTTCACTGCATACTTTTGAGTAGGTTTTTCCTGCCTAGTTGCAGATAATGACTGCTCCTAACTTTCTGCCCCTACCTGAACCTTAATAGCTGACACATTCGCCCTGAGCCTGTCTGCTTCAAAGCATATTTGTCCAGCTTCCTATAAATCCTAGAACCTCTTTCACTTGAATGAGGCAGGTAGGGAAGGGGCATTAGTACTTCTTATAAACTGCTTACTGTCATATGCTTTGTCAGTTCAGTTTCCTTTTTCTCATCTCAGCATTGTTTGTAGCTTATCTGTAAATAATGCCGAAACAAGAAAAAAAGAAAACAGACAAAGGAAAAGTGAAGAAAACAAGCTCTATTTCTATATAGAATACTATATATAAATAGGTTGCTTTGAAAGTAATGCCTCCTATTTATTTCTGTAGAAACTACAACAGATACAAAGAGACCTATAATGCTATTTGATAGAGCAAATTCTCAGCTGCAAAACATAGCTATTCAACATAGCCACTACCATTAGTATGCATCTTTGCCAGTGATGAACAAGAGCATGCATGCTCTTAACAATTTGCACCAACAGAGGTAACACACTAGCCACCACCTGATTGTGCTTGCGTCCACTGTTTGGTCTTCATAATGATCTGCAAGTGTCAATGATCATCAGTGGCTGCAATTTTTCCTGTATGGAGGAATTCAGTGACCCCCTTTTGCCTCATACTTGCTTCCATATCGGACACCATTCTGTCAGACTGCCCCTCTGCTGCCATCTGTCACACAGCAACAACATGTCATGGAATATTGGTGCGAAGGTTAAGCCTCTACTGCCACAACACCGCCATCCACCTCTGCTATTGTGGGCCAGCATAGTAAAATAAAATAGGAAGCATTACCTTCTGAGCAACCCCAGGACTTCGGCGTTGTTAGAGTTTGATACTTTTTTCTGCACAGCTAATACCCAGGATAGATACATTATACATTGCCAGAATAGAAGGCAACATTCTCATCTCTAAAGCCTACATTTGAAGATGGAATAAAGGAGCGTGAGACTGCTTTGTATGATCTGGGTTATACAGAAGTAGAATTTTCAAACTAATAGGGTTGGGATATTTGTAGTCTTAACTATAATATTGGTAAAATGTTGCTCACAGTACCACATAGTAGTCCATGGCTTGTGGTTCTGTAATCCAGTATTATTTAGACTATAGTTTATTTTAGTTACTTACGGAAAACACTAAATTGTATCCAATATCCAATTCTTCAGGGGGAAAAAAACGTGCAGGGGGTTGAAGGGGAGGCAGATGGTGCCCAACTTTAATCTCACTGAGCTATTTATGTAGTTTCTATAAAGGGATAATCTATAGAGTTGAGAATTTCTACTGTAGTCCTCTTCCCCCACAAGAGGAAAACACATGCACAGGCTTTTGAGCTTTCTCTCCTGTTGTGGTTCTGGATAAGCAACAACAAATCTTGGAGCCTTTCATCTTTTCTTGTTAAATCTGCTTTCATAGCCACAGGTATAAATGAAATCTTTGTTTCCATTTTCTCTAATTTTCTGCTTAGTTTCCATCAAAGCATTCTTGGAGGCTTTAAATAATCCATTACTGTGATGCTTTTTTTCTTGAAGAGTTGTGGGTTTTGTTTCATCAGGGAATGGATATGTTTTGTTCAATACTGTAACCTATAAATTGCCACCTTGCTGGAACTATTACCTTCTACCTAAAAAAATGACTGCTTGCTTTGTATGCTGTCTTTTCCTGCCTCATAATGGAACAGCTCCCAGACAGTGGTGTTCTCAAACAGCCTTGTATTCTGGGCTTGTTCTAGTCAGACTGCCCTGCATCTGAGCACACAGCTGGGAACAGAGTGAGCAGTCCTGTGCTGAGTGCTGTTGTAAAGGGGCACCTATGGGGAGGCAATTACACCTGGCTATCCAGTGAAAGCTTTTAAGGTGCTGTTTTATAGCAAGATATTTTGGTTGGAAGTTAATGTTAGTGTAGATATTGTCTACACCTATAACCAGTGGGATATATGGGGGGAGAGAAGGGAGGAAGAAGGCTAGAATAGCAAAGATACCACTTAAAGTTCTGTAATGAGTTTCATATGTAGTAATTGTTCGGTACACTTAGTGGCCATCTAAATTTCCCCAGTGCTCACATATTCTACTTACTCTGACCTGGAAAAAAGATAAACCTGAGCTGGAAAAAAAACAAGCAGAATTCATTAAGGCCAGCTAAGCGAGGTACCTCCATTTAATACCAACATAGTAATTAACCCCTGCTGTCATTCTCTGTAACCATTCTAATGATTATAGAGTTGTGTGGATTTAAATTGAGCTCACCGTTTTTACAAAGTTTTTTTTTATTATGCTAAAAAAAAAAAAAAACACCTGAAATCATTGTTTTTTCTCCTGACTCATCTTTCTCTTTTTTTGTTCCTTTTAAAAATAGAGAAAAGGAAATTCACCTAGCTTTAGTAGCTTTACCTGTTGAAGTTTTGTCTCATTAATGTCATTCTCCTTTGTGTCAAAAGTTTAACCTATCTTATGAATACTTTGTTTTCTTGGTGAAATTGAGAGGAACTATACCCCAAACCAGACTACATGAGCGTACTCTCAGCCAGGAAATAGCAGTATCAGGAGTAATTTGTTTACAAATGTTAACTCCAGGAAAGCATAACCTGAATAATGAACACCACCTGTTATGAGGCTATAATGCAATGGAGAGCATAGCAATGATAACAGGGTAGCAAAGTCCTAGGCTACAGCAAGCGAAGATACACCCAAACAAAGCAGCCATAGACACAGAAACAAAGGGGGGCAAAAATCTGCTTACCTCTAGGAACACTTCAAGTACACAGGAATCTTCAGAGAGATCCCCCTGGCCTGCACTGCCAACCCTTAAATGAGGCCTGGGAAGGGGTGCATCCTGGCTCCACCCCTTCCAGTCACTCAGGTACATTGCGTGCACCTGAGCTCTCCTGGGTTGGCCATAGCACTCCACCACTGGTTCAAGCTGTGACTTAGCATTTCTGCTGCGCCTGTTAATCTGCTGCCAGCAAGCCACCAACAGCATAATCCCTATAGCACAAACAATTCCAGTGATAATAGTAATAGGCAACTTGAAAATAGCTTTTTCTAATGTACTCTTTGTGTTTTCAACTGTTGATAGTTTTTTTTTCTTTCTCTTTTTTTGTACTGTGTTTATGAAATACACTCCAATTTCTTATATTTCAGGACTGGGTAGGAGACAGAGTAGAAAGAAAGCATGAAAACATAATATCTACATAGTCAGGACCCTGCTAAAGATCTGTCTTAACGTTGTTGCAAAATAAATAAATACATAAATAAAAATTACTATTTAGCTTCTTGCCATTTCAGTTGTTGACTATGTGCAGTTTAAAATTTTATTTTAAAGAGATCTTTTGTTATTTTTTTTCTGCTGATGTGTGCTTGTTTTTTTTTTCCTTTTCTTTAAATTGTGAATTTTACTTTTGTTAGGCACTTGCTATGAGCATCAAGCCTTGTATCGCTAGAGAGAAGTTGTGGACAGATTTTTCTTTTTTCTTATACCATAAAACAGTTTTTCGCACAATTACAACATGACAGAGTAGTGGTTATGGTTTTCCAAGAGACTGCAATAAACAGTCATATACATCAGCTGGAAAATATATTTTTAGTAAATAGACAGTTTTCATGTTGATGCGTTGTTTTTGTCTTTCCTTCCCCACAGTCTAGGTAAAGCAGTTATTTGTATATGGGATTTTTTTTTTCCTACGCTCTTTTGTTGTTTTCCTTTCCTGTGCTGGAAAAGAAGTTTTAGCAAATCACCGCAATCCTGTTTCAGAGGAAAATGTAATGAAGAAAAATGCAGTTTCTTTTCAACTTTATGCGTGCTATCTTATTTCTGGAATGCAGTACAGCAAAGCTGAACAGACTAAAGAGAACTAGCTTTGTATTTGTATAACACTCTGAAGTAGCACTGAATTTTACAGGAAACAAGTATTGCCCACACCAGTGATAAAGTTCAGGGCAGACTATCAACATTTTAATACCCTATCCATAAAAATATATATGTATTTCTCCTTATGGTGAGAATCCTTTACCAGTTGGCAAATCTATAACTTGATGTTTGGCTTTGAGTAAATAGTTGTCTAAAACTTCAGTTGGACTCAGCAAAGGTTTTTTTCTAGTTTTAGTAATTGAGTAGTATTATATTTCTCATAGGTGAAGACTGCCGATTAAAAAACAAATTTGATCACTTGATCTCTTGTGTCTAAGCCAAGAAGAAATAGTGAGGAACTGCACATTTGGAAAGTCCATGAACCCTAAGAGAAAAGCACTTTGAAGTTGTTGAAATGGTTGAATTTGAAAGGCTCATATGTAAATGCACCCATATTTATGACTTTTACTGATTATTTTGAATCCACTGATGCAATGAGTGCTGGAATTAAATACGAGGCTAGTGAGACTTTTCAGTGTTGATGTTATGATTTGGTACTAGTAATTACTGGAACATCACATCTCTGCAAATATTTTTTTCAAGTCTGTTCTTTTCATATTTATTTGGACCTCAATGTGCTTTAGCTGGCATTAATGAAGTAACATAAGCCTTTCATTTGTGTGCTTATTAGGATGTAAAATAGAAGGTTCAGGTCTGAAGGCTGTAACAAGTCTAATGAAATAAGCGTTCTATAAGACTTCTACAGAAGTGAAGTAAGCAATTTTTTTCCTTGTCTCTCTTCCTACTCAGTCTTTTTAGTAGAATGAGAATTTCAGTTACAGTAAATAATTCTTCCATGACCAGAGATAGAAAAATAATTAATGTAATTGTAAAGTGAATGTTGCATGCCCTCTTTCTTGATTCATTTCTGCCTTGCCCCCTGAATTAAAAGCTTGAAATGTACGTTGATGTAGAAAATTCATGAGCTACTGTTTTGTGAATGAGTCTTAGGAAAGCATCTGTTCTGGGAAGGATGTGATTGAGAAATCAGTCTTTCTTCCTGAGTAAATCAGAACTAAAAGGAATATTTTTATGTTCTTGTCCCTCTGAGCTGTGTAGGCAGATTAAGAGTATTAAAAACAAACCACAACAAAACAAACAAAAAGCCACAAACAAGTGAAATGCCTTGTCAATGGATTTTTGGATAAGGTAATGTATGTAGTATTTCCAGGCCTTTCACATAACTAGTTTAGTCACTGAAACCATATTAAAACAAAAGCTGTGACAGTAATGTCCCTTGATTTATTTGTTTGAAGATCAATGTGGTGAGTTATTCAAGCTAGCACCTCTATTCAGTTGTTTGAACATCTTTAGTTCAATCCATACATTATTAGTAGTAAATGCTGACAGTAAGCTGCTAGTAAAATGGGAAATACTTATCTCCTGTGTGATTGTTTAGGTTGTTTGAAAAATAAATTCCTCTATCTTACGGTGTACCTGTAGATTCTTTAAGGGCTGCTTGGTAATTGTTAAGCAGAGTGACTCCCTGTTTGCTAGAGACATTTGTAGGTTATTCGTGGGATTGAAGTAATTGCTGCAGGAAATTATTATTCTTTCTGATGTTTATTTGAGGATAAATGTGTTTGGTTATTTTTTTTTCTATGTGAAGATACAAGAGAGCAGTAGCATCTTAGATTTCATGAAATGAAGTGAAGGACAAGGATAGAGAGTAGTTTCATGGTCAACAATTCTAATGACTGTCAGTACTGTAGGGAAAGAGCAGAGCTGCCAAGCATTGGCAGGGTGTTTGGTCTGAGGTTTGTTTTATTAGGTGAGTTAGCACTGACATGAAGCTCTAATGAGTATGTAACAATTATGTGCTGCATATAGACATCACTGGACACAGGGCCCAGTTTGACGGGGAAACACTACTAGCTATTTTTAAAGTGTTTTCTGTTATAGCAGGCTAAAGAATGCAGTATTCTTGGAAGAATCACGATTGTCTATGCTTGTGTGGATTTTTAGCTCTTAAAACAAAGAAGGTGGCATTTCACGTATTTTACACACCAACAGAATCATGAGTGATGTGAATATCTCTGCAATCTGCCATTACAGACAAAAACATTCAGTGGTGTCAGTAGAGGAAAATTAGATCCTTAGATGGCAGATAACATTTGCCAGTAATAAATGAAACAAATGTTGCTGTGAAAGACCGCAGCGTTTCAATAATGCCATAATTTTTTTAACTCTAGAGAAATAAGCCTGCTCCCATTCCTCAGCCTTCTAATGATGTTAGATGTGCGAGTGTAATGCTGTGGGTAAAATGTACACAGTTGGAATTTGTGATCATCTTTGTATAGTATCTGTTCAGATGCTTCTGCAACCTAACCTTTGTTATTTGTACTTTCCTACTTAGTTTTTTTTCCTTTCTGAAAGGGTTCACAACAGAGACTTTCTTAAAAGACAGTAAAAATGAGACTAGATTAGATGTGGCATTATGCTTATTTAACTTAGCTGCTGGGGACAGAGAACCTGGTTTAAATTAATTTGTGAAATGGACTTTCAAATCTCCAATTCTAATCATTAGCCATTAACATTCATACCACGTCTTCCTTTAAAAAAAATAAAAATCAATAAGCATATCTGACCTTAACATCAGGACTTTGCTCTTAATCAATAGAATCACTACCATAATGTATTGGTCTTCAAAATAGCATTCTAGACGTCTGGAGATCTCTGGAAATCTTTGAACTTGAGTGCAAATTAGCATCAAAAATTATTCTAGGATGTTCAATAAAGCGACTGTTTAGCCAATGTTTGTAGAGGATCCAAATCTAGTTCCTTAGGAGGTTGTGGGTATTGTTGATTGCCCAAGTGCTATATACTACTTAAATGTTACTGCCATAGCATTATACATAGATACATACACATCTACTGCTGTAGTTAATTTTCAGATATAATTGAGTCAAAGCTAGCATGAAAGAGGGAATTGATTCATCCTAATAATTAGGAAATAAATAAGAAAATGTCCAGTCTTTCTTCTATGTACCTTCTATTGTATGTTCCTACATAGCTAGGATAGTGAAAAATTTTGGAGGTACCTGTGCATGACAGTGAAAGGGTTTTGTGGGGAAAACAGCATTCCTTAAATCCTCAGAGGCAGTTGGCTTTGCTTTCTGTGATAGATTCAACTGTATTTGTCATCATTTCAGTATATGGGACAGCCTATGGTGTCCCTGGAGTTTAAGAACAGTATTTTTGATGTTATAGAATCTGTCCTTAGTAATCTGTTTTTGTAACCTTCTGGTTAGCACAATCTTAAGGAATTATGAATAAGAGCAAATACGATTTAAGTCATGGATTTATTGTATGCAAAAAGTTGTTAGATGGCTTTATTTCAAGTTGTCTTCAGACGGAAATCCAATGGTCTGTTTTAAGCAGTTTCTTTTCCATAGCAGCTTGCCTCAACTGGAGAAAATACAAAGGATATTCCTATCTATATCATATCTATTTCTGTCTTCACTGTGCCTATATCTTGTGCCACACTGCAGAGCACTGTAGCATGTGTGGCTGGCCTAGTTTACTTGCATAAAGGGTAAAAGAAAGAAGATGAAATCCTGCCTTCACACACTCCTTGCACTCCACTTGGGAAGCTGTTGATTTGAAGAAGCATCTCAGAAACAATCTTATAACGGCTCTGAGCTGAACTATTTTAGGAATACCTTCTGTTTGCTACATAAGGGAAGAGTGGTTTCTTTACTCATACCTCTGGCAGCATCTGTGTCTCTATTCTAGTTAGCTTTTGACCTGAGACAGTCTGAACTTATAGTTCACAGATGAATTAAAAAAAGTTTCTGTTTTCAGCTGTGCTAATACAGATTCCAAGGAATTCCATTTTTTCAGCTATGCTGGCATAAATAAGCTAACTCAATTTTAGAAATTCCTTCTTAAATAAAATTATTTTATTAAAACGGAAAGTGTGTTTTGTCACAAAGGTCCTGCAGGCCCATCCATTGCTTTTCACATCCCTTCAACATACCTTACGTAAAATATGGTAGTATTTTCTAAAGAACTTTCATGCTTCTAAAGAGCTCTTAATGCTTTAGCAACTGCAGTCAGTTATCAGCAGCTACTCAACCTTAAAGTCACAAGGGAGTGCAAACATTTGTACTTTGATAGTAATGATAATTGATTAGAAATTCATCTAAAAAAAACCACATTGTTTCTACATCCCATGTTTGTGGGTGCTTGTCACTTTGCCTACCACAAACACACATGGTGTTTGTAGTGAGCTCCTCCAAGGAAACAGAGCTGAAAAAAATCCAGTTTAAAAGTCAGACATCAGAAGGGTGAGGGGAGAGTGGAAGAGGGAATAGAGGAAAAATAGCTATAAAAATAGCTACGTTACCAGTATGATTTATTTTTCCTGCTTGAAAAGTTTAGATAACCAACAAGCTAGACATACAGAGGATTGACTTCTAACTCTGGGAACCATATAAGACTTACGTAAAATTCTGCTTCCAAAGCCATGGTAACTCTTGGTAAGGCCCTTAGTGCCTTATCTGATGTTGTAGGTGTCAGGGTAGGCCCTTGATTTCTGTTTCCTCATCCACTAAATCTCATGGGTTTTATATCAGGCTCAAAAACTTCAGCTCCTGTCAGAGGGAATCAAAACCATGTGTTTTCATTTCCCCTTGGAGATACGATGTTAGACATTTCTTTAAGGCTGGCCCAAGGTCCACAGGCAATACTGCCACTTGTTTAAGACATTCTCCTATTGTTACCTGCAGTGCTTCCATGATTAAAGGAAAGAAGGTGGCCTCCCAGTGGAGCAGCCAGAAGACTAGCTTTTGCATTTCAAATATAAGGCAGATTGTTTCACCTGCTTCAGGAGAAATTTGATTTTCTGCCAGTTCCTTCCAACATTCTAAGCTGCAATTTGTAACTCAACTCAGTCACCTAATCTGCATTTTCTTGCAAATTTGTACAAATATTTTTTCTTTATACTGAAGATCTAAAGTGACTCTTCCGTATTTTTCTTTTTTTGGCAACATTAGTTTCCTTCTACATCTACCTTGAAGATAAGCCATGACCCCCAGTTTTGGTTTGCATTCAGTTATGCTTCCCCCCCGCCCCAGTTTGTGATCTGTTATTAAATGATGCAAAAACTTCCTAGAAATTTCTATCCTTTCTACTTCTCAATAATTTTCCTCTAAACCTTGAGAGCTTCTTGTTAATGCAAGTTCCCTGTTTGGTACTGTTGCTATAGAACAGTTTGTAGCAGTTATTTGTGTTCCTGGGTGGGAGGAGGGAGTACAGAAAAAGCAGTGTTTTTGTGCTTTTTCTCTCTTGTTGAGCATCAGTAGTTGCCAACTGCAGTAAAAGAGTGTTATAGGTCCCAATATGTTTTCATTAAATCATGATGTTACGCTTCTGACAACTTGTTACAATATAAATTCTCCCATGAACATACTTAAAGTGGCCATTGATACCTTTATAGACTGACATTAAAACAGGTATTTCATAAATTTAAACACACTATTATGATATTTAAATCTACCTGCATGTTATAGCTTTGTGGACAAAAAAAATGCACGTGCTTGCTTTAGAAACCATTTCATTTTCTGATGCTAATTAAAATTAAGACTACAGTGTGTGTAAAAAAAAAAATACTTCCATTCTGATTATCATTAAGGAATCTCATGCTAGGATTCTGCCAGCTCAAGTAAAGATGTGTTTTCCCCATGCTAATGTCTGTCCTTACTCCTACACTGATGTGGGAACTGCAGAGCAGTAAGGCTTCCCAGGTTCACGGCTTTAATTATTTGTTCTGGTCTTAAAGGCAAATAACTTAGTCTTGTATTTTCCTTGCAATCATTTAACGCTTGAGTGTATGCATTTAAATTTGTCAAAACAGATGTAAATGCAGAAACGCCTGTGAGAAAATGATAACCTTAGGAGTCACAGAGCTCTAAGAACTACTCAATATATGAGATTATTTTAAGTATATATTACTTTTTTATTAGTTTACTTTACACTCAAATTTCATAGAGATCTCTTTTACTCACTTTATATATTCCAGAATAAGGATGAAACTTAACAAGGGCAGAAGATGAAATGCTTGTTCAGATTTCTATGCTCCTGGTAAGTGCAAAGCAAATATTTTCATTCTGCTACTTTGTTTTTCTTTACTACAGAAAAAAAAATTTGGCTTCACCTCAGGCTTTCAATTGCTCTGTTGCGTTATTAAACATACAGTGGAAGAGCCAGTAATGAGCAGTATTGCTTATGTACCTTGTCTGTTTGTTCTTTACAAATAGAAGATTAATTACAACGTTTAAGAGACTGAGGATTTATTGACTTGTCTTTCTAAGAATCTCTTATTCTCATAATTGCTTTAAAGACTGTTTGCCTACTTTTTACATCCCCATTAATCACAGAGTAGTCCTTTTATATAGTATTTGACAGTAATTGAGAATACTATCCAGTAAATTCTCAGTACTGGCATCTGGTATTCTCCAAATTATTAGGAGTATTGAAGGTGTTCATTGAAGTGAGGGCAGCTAACATATTGCTGAAGTAGGATTGTATGCTTCATTACCTGGAGACTAATTAGAGTGCATTGGAAGGTGAGTTAAACATTCCTCAGAAGTTTTCAGTGGTCAGTATTTTATCTCTCACTTTGGATTTAAAGCAAAGAATTCAGGTGAATGTAATAGTTGTTAAAGACAAGGGTTACAAGCAAACTAAGTGCAATAACCAGGGCAAACACACACTTTCTCATATTAAAAAACAAAACAAACCTTTTTGATTCTGATATTTTCTCTTGAAGTACTGCACTGTGTGTACTAGAAAATTTATTTACTTTGTTCCAGTTCAGCTACGTTCATTTGATGTTACAGAAATAATTGTGTGAACTTTGATTTTCCCCTATAGTCTCTTACTCTCCAGTGAAAAGTAAGATCTGCTTTTAAGCCAGAAATTAGCATGATGCTTAAGCTTTGTAATGCTGTGGTTTAAAGATAAATCCACAAAGTAATTCTAACTTCTTAAATACATCTGGAAGGAAACAAGGGAGAAACAACTTTTACGCAGGTGACAACGTAATTGTGAGATGCAAGTATTAATACATACCTACACATAAGTTAATAAAATAATGAAATAAGATTTAAATCTTTAACAAACTCTTGAAAACCCCTTTTGAGGAGAGAGGATATATCTGCTCAGAGAAAACAGTAGTATGTTTATCCTTTAAATATACTTGTAGTATTGAGAGATAGTACTCTGAAAAGTTACGATTAGGATTACAAAATAACAAATAGCCTTGAGTTTTGAGGTTGTAGTAATTGGACAGAACAGTGCAATGGAAAAGGCATTACAGCAGAGCTGTGGTGACAGAGGAACTGGCACAACAGGAAGGTGCTACAAAGGAAAGGAAAAAGGTTACTCACCTGTATCAGAAGAGTCCAGGTTTCTAGGGGAAAGCTTGACCAGAAAGAGATCTCTAGAAAGAGATCTTTCCCTAGTGGTGGTCAGCCCTTAAATGAGGTCTAAGGGAGGTACAGCCAGGTTCCAGCCCTTCTGGTTGCACAGCTGAATTGCCTTCACCTGTGCTCCCAGGGCTGACCGAGTCCTTTCTTCAGGTGTTCAATCAGTGGTTCAGGCTGGGACTCAACAGTTACCATGCGGAGGTGTATAGGTCTTAAGTACTTTTTGGTTGATTGTAACATTATATTTTTTTCTTGAGTAGAATTTGATTATATATTTTATGGTTTTCTCTTGTATAAAAGCTGCTACCTTGAATTACTTGATGGTAATGGAAAGATGTGCCAAGGTATTAAGCTCTTCCTTTCTTTCTCCCTGGGCCTGGCTCTATAAGAAGACAGACTTATGGAAACTAAGCTGTTTTATCTGATGTATGGTGGATTATCTTTCGTAGCTAGATAAGAGGGAATAAGTTGACAAGTAATAAATGACTGTTGATGTATGAAACAGATGGAAAACAGATTTTTGTTAAGCTGATTCTGTAAAGTGGAGTGTAGCAAAGGAATCTGAATGTGAAAGTATGTTTGCTGTTTCACTGTGACACAGAAGCACGTATTAGAACACACCGACATGTGATTTATTTGTGTATTCATAGAAGAGATTTATCCTGTGTGGAGATGGTTATTGGAAACCCCAGGAACAGAAATCTTAAACATACTACTTTTTGTATTGCTGGATAGATGCTATAAATTCTTGTTTTCAAAGCATGAATCAACTCAAAGATTTTCAATTAGGATCAGGGAAAGGACTTTAAAATTAATGTTCAGCTGCAACAGACATGTCATATAATGTAATTTTTGTTTGATGTAGTTTAGGAATCGTGTTTTGACAAGCATTCTATAAAAATGAGAATATCTGTGAGAAATATTAAGGGTCATACCTAAACTTTGAAATAAGGACATGTAAAAGTATATTGATTTGATTTAATTTTACTGTGAACAGATACGTAGAAACTTGATCATATAGGAAGATTAATCAGCAGACAAGTTTCAGTATAGCCATATGAATTAAGTAGTTCAATTTCAGGTTGTGATTTTTCCTTGGCTTCTCAAATATAGGTGCTGAATATTATTTATTTATTTATTTATTTATTTATTTATTTAACTTATGCTTTCCATAGTACTTTAACCAAAAGATTGTAATTAAATAGTATGGGTATTTAAATTGTATTTTTTTTTTACATTAAAGAAGTCTATTTAAATAAAAAATTGATTTGAAAATAAGGAAATCCTTTTTTCCTCAAGTCACAGTGATTTGCTGCTTTTCCACAAAGTTCTTTGTGCCATGTAATAACCAAAACAAAGTATATCCTAATGTGTTAAATTCTGTTAAGTGATCATGTGACAAGGACTTCTTCTTGTAAGTAAGTCAATGACAGCTCTTTTCAGAAGTTCGTTATAGGAGTTCAGTAAGAATAGACAGTAATTCTCATCATATACCACCATAATTTATATGTACTATGGGGGTCATCATACAGGATGATTTCATGCATTTTAAGGACAAATTAATACTTCTGTGATTGGTGAAACACTTTGGTCTTTAACGGTGTTAATTCTGAGTTTCCTATACCGCTGTTGTCATATCTATAAAGGAAGGCATCTCCTTAAAGAGCTTCCTAGAATCATGGTTCTCCATCACCTATTTTCAAGTCACCTGTAGATTTACTTTTACACCTTTTATCAAAATAAATGCTTCACATTGGATAGTTTGATGTCTATGTTATTACAATGAAAGGTACAAATGAATTACAAACACCATAACACAAGTAGTGCTGTTGACTATTTCTGGGTCAGTCCCTATAGGTAGGGCATGCATCTTTCGTTATGTGCATTTGGTGCAATAGGGGATATGGATACAAATGAGTACAAAATCAGAGTGCTCCTAGAGATGTATGGGTTTAACATGGAGACAATTGAAACACTCTCATAGTGCTCAGATACTGCAAGCATGTGGAAGGGTGGTGTTTCTCACCAACTTAAAATAAAACAAAAGTTAAAAGAACACAACATCGACTCCAACTAGATTGAGTCTTCAAAACCTGTATGGGACTCTTTTGCTGAAGGTAGCAGCTTTCTGTACTGAGTAATACCAAGCAGTTCATCCACTTGTTTATTTTCTCTGTAGCGAAAGGAGTTTGACTCTACTGAAAATGAAATTGTGACTCTTAATAGTCACCACTCATTACTTAAAGCAGAGCAAAGTAGCTGAGCCTAACATTAGATGAAATATATAGATACATTATTGTTTGGATGTACTAATGACACAAAGTTTTCCTTTAAGATTTTCAGGTTCAGCGTTTAATTCCCCCTTACCTGAAAGTGAACAAGCAGCAATAGATATTTCTTTTTCCAGTCCTTTTTATTTGTAAAAGTCTATAGAAGCCATTGTTACTTTTGATTTCCCTCTCAGATCTATTCAAGTGTACACTTATTGCCATGGTATGGGTTCACTCTGTTATTACTGAAATACTGGAAACCTCCCTCCAGGAGTGTTCTCACTCTCCACTGGGAATCAGGAGCAGGTGTTAACTAGACAGCAGGACCTCAGCTTTATGCTATAAGCTACACACACACACAATAAATTAGGAAGTGAGGAAGAGGAGACAGTGAAGCTGGGAGAGCTGAGCCTGAGGTTACTGGAAAACCTTACTCACAAGATGTAGCTGGTTATGGGAGTTTGCCCAGCTGCTCTGGGATAGAAAAAAAGCAGCTGTGTTCTGACAGTGCCACCAAAAAGTTGCTATGGAGACTGAAATATTATTCAGGTCATTTGAAAATTCTTCAGTAGCGCTTTTCCTATTTTTTCCCACAGATTTGCACTTTGCAGGGTTGCTGGATTTTTAAAACTATTTATTTAAATTTTATTTTATTATTACAAGGTAACTATTCAAAGATAATGTAACTTAGGAGAGAATATGGACCACAACATTTTATCACATGGACAAATATGCCTTAAAAAGGAAACTTTATCATGCAAACCTAGCACTACTAGAGTAATATGAACATAAATACCAGTTTTACCTGGATCATTTCTTGTTTTAAGAATGGGGAATGAAGTCTGTTGCAAACAACATTCTGTACCATGTAGGTAATAATGAGATATTTATTACTGAAATTAATTAGAAGTAAATTAAATCTGTCAGTAAATATTTTAATTAAATATTTTTTAAAAAGTTGAGTTAAAATTCACTAGATTTTATTATTATTATTCTTTTCTAAACATTTATCTTCTGGCATGAAGTGCATCTAGAAATAATGCCCTCTTTAGTTGTTTCCAATTGAAATATATTGTGAGATAAGCACAACAGCTGAGACCAGGATATAATCTTAGAGGTCTGGTGGATGAGCTTCTGATTATGTTCTTTCTAGATATATGCCAGGCTTAATTTTGAAGTCGGGAAGTGTTGAGAATAATCAGCTCACCCACCTCCAATCAATTGCTTACATTTCTTAAGATTTTGCATGAGGTTTCAGTTGCTGGAATAATGTATTATTTTTGGAGTGTAGTAAACACAACAAACATTTCACTGTAAATATGGTTTTACATACATACATAGATAAAGGACATACCTAGTGCAAGCTGCTAGGCCACATTTAGTAAAAGGTTTATTGTGAACAAAACAGAAGAATAAACCCAAACAAATCAGGGAATAAACTATAAGCTAATGCAGAAGTCACATTACGTATGCTTGGCAAATTGCAAGGTACACAGCAGCCACTGCATGTTATTCAGAGCTGCTAAAATGGACAGTGAAACAAGTGTGTTGTACAGGAGCTAGACTTTGATTTAATAAATAGTCTGTACAGTATCAAACTATATAAAAGTCTAAAAAACACAATGAGAACTACAATATTTGCAAATCTGTTCTATATTGTAAAAATGTTAAAATTAGGTCCAAACCACCATTAAAAAATATGAAATATGCAAATTTTCAAGTGGCAACAAGGGGCACAGGAAGGGATCCATAAAGGTAAATAAGAGTTGCTTTGATTTCTCCTTGTTTCCAATATCTTCTTATCCTTTGTGATCACACAGATCTCAGCAATTCTTTTCAGTCAGGCAGGAGACGAGCTAAAGTATCATCAGTGATTTCAGCAGGGAAGATTGGCTGCATAAGGACTGAAAGGCTATTTTAAAAGAGAAATGTACAGTAAGGTGTTCATGTAAACACTTGGAAAACACAGGAACAAATTTTCTAACCACAGAGCTGTGAATTCGGTGGTGTCACGTGGATGTATAACAAATGGCAGAATCTTTTAAAATGCTAAGCCTTCTTGAAAGACTGCGTTTAGAATAACATGAGTACTTATTTGTGTTTAACTGCGAGCTGCAAAGGTCATACTCCCAAATTAATATACCTCAATATCTCTTAAAAAGGCAGTAATCCTTTATACCTATTTCTCACAAAGCCTAGAGTGAGGAACTGATAATTAAAGGCAATATAAATGGTAGGCAAGATGAAACAGATGGCTGTAACGTAATTCTTGAGTCTTAACTGGCACTTAACTCTAACTCTTTCAATTTGACAAATACAATAAGACACCTATGTTGACATACATATGGTACGATTAACTACTTTTATTTATGTAACTGAGGTATTAAAATTATCTTGAAAAGCGGACATCTAAAGAAGAGAAAATGATATGAAGAGGAGAATAGTATTCACTGTTTTTGCTGATCTATATGATAGCAGTGGTTGTTGTTTTTCCTGCAATGTTCTTAACTTCAAATTCCCATGCAAAGTCTCTCTTTTGCTTTGCTGAATAGGTAGCTTGGAAAATGAGAGGAAGTCCGCTGTTTTTCAGCAAGAATTAGTTTATGAAGCCTTTTTTTCTTTTTTAAATGAAGTATAACAAGCTAAAAGTGTGTGCATCTCACACGCTGCATATAATACACTTTTAATATATACACTGTCCTTATACACAAGCATCCTTTATATACACCGATACCGCCTTCACTAGGAAATTAAAAGTCAATAGATAATGAACCTTGTGCCGTATCTTCTCTTCCTCTAACATAGATTTCGCATGGAATCTCCTCCATCACTCTGTCTTCTATGACTTGCTCGGGGCAGTCATGTGCTTGTTTGAAAGTGTAACTACTTTTTTTGAATGTGCTATTAAATGTTTTCATTGGCTGAGGTTGTGCAAAATCGTTGTGGAAGGGAAGTTCCATGGAGCTGAGGTTTGTCCTGCTTTGTTTTATATTGGAGGCCTGAGAGCCACAGTGGTGGTCGTGAATGCATCTGGAAGCTGTTGAAGAGCGTCTCATTTTCTGATAGTTTTCAAGTTCTTCTGATAAATCTGCCAAGTCTGCAGAAATTTCTTTGTCCCTCAGTGAAAAGAGTTCATAATGTGGAGGATCAAATACTTCCTGGAAGCCAGTTTTATTGAAAGCAGTCTTGCAAGCCATAACCTTTTTGCGAGGTTGCTTTACTTGTACTAGAATTGAAATGATAAGAAGGACTAAAACTATCCCTGATGTTATGCCAATGATTGTTCCGTGCGTTCTGGTGATTTGTTCAAACAATCCAGATTTTTTTTTTTCTGCAAAGAAAAGGTAGGGATTATGAGAAGGCTTTCATTATTTTTCACATTTTGGATTGCATGTTAGAAATAGGCAACTGTGAACACTACGTAAGTGCTGTACACTTATGTAGGACACACAAGATGGCAGCATCAGAACAAAATGGTTTTCCATATATAGAATTCTTATTACAAGATTAAAATTATCCAGATGGATTTCTGTTCTGTAGAGTACTACTTTCAGAGGACCAAAAGGTTTCTACACCAATACAATCTGCTATATTCACTAGCAGAGAAAAAAAGCACTTAAGACTATGTAGAAGAAAACACTGCCTAAATATTATGAATTTTCCAATATTGGGCTTCTGTCATCTGGATATATCTGTTAGCCACGTAAGTACTGCACACACAGTGCACAAGTAGTGCTACATACAGTCAGTGTAGACTAAAACCATCCATATACTACATGAGGTCCCAAGGAATTGGCTAGGAAGCAATACGTGAAATACTGTTACACTTCACAGCTTAAACCATTTACTCTTAGTTACGTTTATGCCTTTAATGGAAAGGAGATCTCCCTTTGTTCTGCTGAGTTTCAATCTTGTCAGCATGCTTTTGTGGGTGATAAGAATTTTAGTGCTATGATAATTCTCTCATGCATCTAGGCTTCTTAATTCTTGGATCTTTTTTTTTTAAATCATAAAGGTCTTAATCAAAAGTGATGTCTTCCCCAGCCACTTCAAAGAAATTGCCCATGACTTACCTTTTTATTTTTTTTCATCTTTACGCCCCTCTGGGCTGCAGACATAAGGTAGGTCGCAACATGCTCAGACTTAGGTGGTCACTGACATGGACTAAATGAGAACTCTGGGTGCCCAAGGGAACTGGGAACAACTGAGAAGCTTTCTTTTTAAAGATAGAAATTGTTCATTTGGTTGCATCAATCTCCTTAATTCTACCTTAGCTGGCAAGATGGGTCCAGCCGTCAGCTGCCTTGTGATTATGTGCTCTGCAACTTCTAAAGCAGAATATAAATTGTATCTGACATAAAACATGGTAAGTTATTCTGCACCAGTTGCAGCATGTACAAATATTGGGAAAGACACTTCCTTCACTGGTGATACAGTTCTTACAGAATTTATTTTTTAAATACTGCAGAATAATAATGACATGTAGATTGTAGGTGAAGTTCTAGAAGAGTATTTGCAGAGGTGGGAAACACTGAGAAGTTGCAAGTGATAGGGAACATTATCAAAGCTAAGGATTATCTAGAGGAAACTTACTTTCCAATTGAAAACTTAAGAGTAATGGATCATGTTTTTTATCTGGATCCTTACATAATATGTACTGCTTCCATTATGTAACACACCTTGCATTACAGCATATTGAAGCACTGTGTATTTTTTTGTACTGTTTACTTGAAACTATTTCAAGATTTTCCTTACAAAAAGCTCTGACCATTTGTACAACTGAGAAGAAATTTTCTTGGAAATTGAGCACACATTTTAATCTTTCAGGATTTTTTTTTCCAGACCTTTTAATTTGTCAGAGAACAAACTTGTTTGTTTCGCTTCTTAGGAGAAAAAAAATTTATTTGCTTCAAACTGCTTTTGTTCCAACTCTGAAAAATTCACTTATTGTTGAGACGTGTAAAATACATGCATATATATAATTTGATCTTTGAAGACTGCTGCATCATCTTGAAAAAGACTTTGTGCTTGGAGGATTGTCTGTCTTTTGCTCTTTTGGTGATTAAAGATACCGCCTGTCCCTTCAGTCCTTGCTTCATTTAAGTTTTTAGGAATGAATAGAATGCAACCTGATAAATGCTAAATTCTACTGACTATTAAGCTAACATCCTTTTAAAATGAAGAGTATATGCCGAAGAAAAGATTTCATTACAAAGTAGTTAGATTAATCTTCAATGTGCTTACATGCCTCCTGAGTTTAAATAAAAATTTGCAACCGCTTCCTGAGATTAGGAGAATTGCTGTCTTCAGCGTATTTCCAGGACAATAATTTCATGGCTTTCCTGAAAGGCAAACTGACCAGTGTGGATCATTAAGGCTATACTTTGCACTCTATTTACCTCTGCAGTGATTTTCATCCCAGGGGTATGCACAGTTTTGAATGCCATTGCAGACTAAAGAATTATTGATGCACATGTTGCTATGGCAGAAGTAAGTGTTGCCTGAGCAGGGAGCTGCAGAAGAGAAGAGGGAGAAAGGGAGAAAATGTTAGGGATTTTCAGTAACTCATAAATTGCAAGACAGGAAACAAACAAACAAGCAAACAAAACCCAACACAAAAAACTAGTAAATTCCTGTCATCTTTAAAACGCACATTCTCTTTAAAATTTCAAACAAAATCACTTCTTATGCACATTGTTAATTATCAGATGATTTTCTCTTCTGTTCATTTTGTTGCTTTCAGGTGCATTATTGATGCTACAAACAAAATGTTCTTGCTCAGAACGCAAGGCAGAAAGAAAAGTCACCTGACACAGATAATGGTAGAAGGATTTAATACTTGTCTCTAAAGGCTTAATGCTTAAATCACATGCTCATCATCAATTATAAATTTATTCAGTCTGCTGTGCATCTGCTATGTAGATGGTATAGCTGGTTGTGAAGCAGTTCCTGAACATCTGCATTTTAGAGCCTATTAGTATCTTAAGACAAATCAGATTTCAGCTTGTGGTGGCCTGTTTCAGAAACTGCAAGAGATTTCAGAAACTGGGGGCATCTAAGTCATTCCTGCTTGTGAATCAAAGCCCTTAGATCCTCCTATCAGAGCTAATGCAGGGATTAAGTGAGGAAAGTTTATCTTTTTATCTATCTGTTTACATATAGTTAGAAATCTGAAGAAATAATTTAACTAAAAAGTTCCTCTGAAGATTCTGTGTATTCATGTGTCTTATACGTAAGTCCTTGACATTAGACAGCTACTTAAGAAAAAAAAAAAAAAGGCTGTTTTCAGGATGGTGTATAATGTAACTGAGGAGGTCTCTATGACTTCAGAACACCAGACAAGAAATTAGTTTTCCCTTTTTCTGTCTCAGTAATGTGATATTTTTATTACAGGCATGCCTCTTTCTGTGGTAATCAATACATAGCAGCATAGATGTGACAGACATTATTTTACTACTTGGTTTCATAGGAAGAATTTATTTTTGAGCAGTCTTAATTTTCTGAAACTTAAAGCGAAACCCAAAGGATGCAATAGGGCAGCATGACAAGTCCTGTGTACAGCATGTTTCTCACCTATTCTGCCTGTTACACTTCAGATTCACATTGACAAAAATAGGATTTATGCCTAAAGAAGAGAAGAAAATTCAAATTGGCATTCCCCAACCCTATTAGGCATGTCTTCCTGTTCTGCTGTCTGCTTCTCTACACCCAGCACATTCTCTATTCTACATTCCTGTATAGTTTCCTTAGCAATTTTTAGGTGATGGTTTTTGTTCATGGGCCCATCAAAACAGGACAAATGAACTTCATTTTCCATTGTTTGTTATTTAGAGAGTACAAAGTCTGTCTACCAGTTACAGTGATTGATTGGTTCCAGTCCAGGACTTCAAGGACATAGCTGGACTCTTATCTCAACAGCTGCCTCAGACTTGTGCAGCATTCAGTGTTCTTTATATACAGAATTGTTCATGTACTGAATCAAGCCAGAAATGAGACACGCTGATCTTTAATGTTTTTGGTAGCTGAACTGCAAGGAGCACTAGATATTTGTTAGGTGACTGTCTTGCGTAATTAATTCATTTATGCAAATCTTTTCAGAAATATTGATTGTTTTCATGGTTGGCTTCTTTTAATTACAAATCATTAGTAAGATAAAAGAGAAAAATAGCTTAGAGATCTGAAAAGAAGATAAGCTGAAACTCACCATTTTCAATTAGAAAACTTGCTCATCAATGTACTACTTAAAGATACGGGAAACACTTAGTTTTCAGAAACATACTTTAGAATTACCCTATCCAAGAAAGGCAGTATCTGGAGTTAGAAGGTAAATAAAAATAACACTGTAGTATTGCAGACTCTACTCTGGCAATGGTTTTTGAATTGTTTTGAAATTGTAAGTAAGGAATGTTATCCAGCTTTAGAAGTAGGCACTGTTTCAGCTCCTTGCACTTGACCTCTCCCCTGCCCTCAGTATCTGTAATATAAATGGATAATTTCCCCTGCCAAAGTTCATAGTGTTTTTGAGATTGAAAGCTGGAATAACCTGCACTATCAGTAATATTATATTACTAACCATATTGAAATAAAAGCTACTGGAAAAGCTGTTATGAATTTGATAAACTGCTTAAACCTTCACTGTAAGTAAAGTTGATTAAATTCCCACCGCAGGTTAAGCAATAGACTAGTTTCTGAAACATGCAATTGCTTCTTACTATCACGTATACAACATGAAGCAATAAGGCATTTATCTTAAATTGCTCTTACTTTACAAAGACTGTTGCGGAGAAAGTAACTTCCATCCTGTGTAAATGTATTCTGTGTGATGGAGCTGAACATAAGACCTACCTGTTACCTGTAACTTGAATTATTTTTCCAAGACGTAATCAGCATTGCTTTCAGGACTGTTACTTTTGTCAAAAGAAGTTACTTCTTTGACAGTAAACCTGTACTCAAGTGGAAGTTGAAAACTTTTAGTAGGAAGCACAGCTCTATCTCCTGAAGTGGCAGATACATTTTATCCAGTTCTCCCCATAGATCTCAGATCTAGTCTATAGTTCCAAACTTAGTTACTTCTGTGCTGAAGATGCCACTTCAGTTTTCAGGTTCCTCAGTGTGGACCATGTAGTCCCTTGTAGATATGTGAGGCAACAGAAGTGAGTTAAGAAAGCACTTGGAAGATCTCACAAACAGCATGCTTTTAAGAAGCATCTTATCTCATTGTCTCTAATTATCTTTAATGCAGGCTATGGAATCCAAACAGAAACCGAGAATAGCATTTGCAGCTCTACTTTTAGTACAGGCTTCTTAATAAATTAGAATTTGACTGCCTTATCTGTGGTTGTGCCATAATTGGGCTTAGCAGAGGAAGCACATGTGGGACTGTTTTAGAGTCATGTGCAGTGGAGAAAGGAGGCAACAACTTAGGTGTAGTAGGAGTGGATCTGTGGTTGAAGCTGTGGGTAGAAAAAAGATCCAGACTCTGGATGGACTCTGCATGGTCACAAGCATTCTCTTGTCCTTTAAACATCCAGTGTGGGCTTGAGAAGAGTCTGTCCTGGTGTCTGGTAGGAAGGCAAAAGCTGGGTGCTTCGGTCCCATTGTTGTCCTTTAAGTAAGTCTGTGCATGTCTGTAGAACTCAGTAAGAACGACCTACACTAAGGCTGCATTAGTATTAATTCATATGAAAAAGAAAATTTCAAAGAAAGAAGGAAAGTCATTTATCAGGAACTATGGTGTAACTGTAATAAAGCGAGTATTTAACTTACCTGCTCCTACCCAAAGGAAACACTGCTTTTGAGCACACGCTCCTATTGCACAAGACAGAGCTATAGCTTTTCCTATAATTCCTGAGGCAACCTAATACCAGGAGAATGAACTCTTTGAAATCTACTTACGATCCACAAATGAAGTGAACAGCATTCTGAATCTGCTTAGTCTGCTGCCTTCGTCCGCCCACATTCGCACCACACCAGTTCCGGTTTGCAGCATGACATCGTTTGCTACAGTGCTGCAAAACTTCGCCTTCAGGTTTTCAATAGAACTACTTCCATCATACACAGCAACAAAGTTTCTTTTGCATTCATTCGAATGCTCCATTTGATAGTCCAGAAATCGTAAATAGATCTGTTAGAAAAAAAGAAATGAATAACTCCAGGAAAAGTAATACAGAGAAGATGATTTTCTTTTTAGGAAATCTTGAATGAGATATTTTAAGCTGCTTAAACCTTTGTTAAGCCTACAGTCAGTATGCATAAATGTCCTTAAGAATTTTAGTGGTATTTTGACTGCCCTCTTGCCTTCTTAATTCATAAAAGTAACACTAAAATATAAGGGAAGAAATCTAGTCAGAAAAGCTCTGGAGCCAAATAAATTAATCACAGTTTATTGCTTTGGAATGGTGGAAGCTAATTGCTAATCCATAGCAGTGTTACGGAAGACATAAGCCACAAAGACATGAGGGTTTGAATAAAAATGGAAGTGGGAGAAAAGCAAACAGGCTGTCTAGGACAAATTTATAAAATTAAGCCAATGCTAACTCCTTCAGAAATAGAAATCTAACACAAGTAAAGGCAACATATGTGGTAGATCATAAACAGCGGGGAAATTAGAAGACCAAGAGAATACTTGGAGAGTAAACAATTAATTTATCTCGCTGGGACAGGAAACTTGGGAAAGATTGTGATTCAGTTACAGGTGCATAGAAAGATCATTGGGGTTTTTAATCCCTTGTTACGTCAGTCTTGGGATTTTCAAAATTCTAGTGCAAGTTGAGGAGATATATGACCGAGTCACCTCTAAATTAAGTCCTTATTTAAACTTTAGAATTCTCAAGCTATCCATTATTTTGCCAGAGAAGAGATCTACCCAGGCTCTGGGGTCTCAGGTCTCCTACACTGTGGGAGAGGGGGTCATAATCCATCAGGTGCTCACTGTACTCTTCAGTTAAGCTTGGGTCTTGACTGCCAGCACGTACAATTGCCTCTCTGGCTGATGCTGTGAATGTTAAAGGCATTTTTCACAGCACAGTTCTTCATGCATATGCCTAGCGATGAGAATCTCAACTCCTGTTTAATTTTTGAAGGAGAAGACTATGGATGAATACCAGCACGACTGCTATACTACCAGTTTTTCTGCCCTTCTGCCAGATCTTGCTCTTAACCTTAACTAGTGTGAAAGCCTTTTAAATCTGACTTTTAAAGAATTCACTGAAACAAAAGCACTACTTTTGTGTGGGGAAAAAACATGCCCTCCCAACACTTCACAGGATTTATTCAAAACCCACAAAAAGAGCATGTAAGAGATTGGTTACACTTGTACACCCTGACTCTTCCTTTCTTTCTGGTTTCTGCCAGAGGCAGCTTGGCAGCACTTCCATTCTGTGACAAGGTGCAGCTTGTGTCATAGTATCTCATAAACATAGGTGTGAGCTGCAGGTGCTCATATTTTAATTTAATCATTTAATGATTGGCTTTATCTACGTACTGTGAAATTACAATGGAAACTAAAAATAAATTAAAACATTTTCAGTAGAGCTATTCTGCATATGAAAACAAAGGAGTAATTCCACTGAAAAGGCTCAGCTCTGCAAATGCTCCTTCCAGTTAGTGCGCCAGGCAAGCAAATATAAAACACCTTTGCTCACAGATTATTTTTATTGTTCTAGTAATTTTCTGCAATATGGAGTGATTTATTCAATTTATATTATGCAGATTTTAAAAATCCTTTCATCGCTGCCATTGTCAGTTTTAAAGATTTGTTTTGTATTACAAAATCAAACTGAGGAAATTAAAAATGTCTATGCTTAGTTTCCTCAAGAGACAGCACCGAATCAGATCTAATGGGTTTCTATCATCACAATTCCGCCAAAATAGGAGCTTGAGAAACCACTTTTAAAATATGAAGAGTTATTTTTCTGTAATGTTTTAACTCAATTATTTAGGATGATGATCTAATCTCAGAACTGACCCAACAACAACTGTGCCTTCTGGCAACGTTCAATAATTTATTGAAATACTTAAGTATAAGACCTGGTGCACTCAACTGGAAATGTAGAGAGAAAATGGTTTTATTATTTTTTCTGGAAGAACTGCTACTATTACTTAGACTAGTACAGGGCTCTTGGGAGTTGAGTCACTTCCTCAAAGGCTCAAATATATTAATGGAGTTTCAGTTTCTTGTCTTGTCCTCTTATTACTACCTTTTAGGTTGCTGTTTTATTGATTTGGAAGTTGCTGAATACTAACTCCTAGAAGTGGGTAAGAAGGCAAACACTGGGTTTGTCATCTTGGCAGGTCCTGCTATGAAAAAGATTTTTTTTCATCATTTACGTATGTGGTAAAGGCAAGCAGTGACATGTGCTTTAATACACATGCAGAAGCAGAATTACAAATATGAATGCTATACAGAGAAAAAATTATGTATTCCTCAGTGCAGTGCTTAAGTAATTACCAAGTGTGGCTATATCAGAGGCTGTGATACTATAGCAAAGCTTTGTTGACTTCAAACAGAACCAAATCCCCCAGTAGAACTACTGGCAGCAAAATTTTAAATAATGGCAGCAAAACTTACTCACGCTTATCAAAGTTGCTAACCAGCATTTTTACCTGCAGTTTTCCAAATGCCCTTGAAAAATGTTTCTTGAACAGTTTTCAAGACTATGCTGTATTTAAAGTTTCACACAGTAGGAAGACAACACCATAGACTTGCTGCATACGTGGATATTCAGAATAATCTATCTGAATTTCCTAAGCCACTGAAACATAATTCATTTCAGTGAAAGAGAGACATTATGCAAATCGCTATTACCTGTTAGTAATGACTTGGAAAGCCATTACATACTGAATGATATGAATGAAACCCACCTTAGCATTTGGAGTAGCTTTAATTGTCCATATGCAATCTACTGCTTGTCCTGGTTTTGTTTTTTCTTCTTGTTCTACTTGACTGGAACGTACTATTCCATCAGCTCCCGAGAGCTCAAATTGGCAGTCTAGGGAGAACATATACCTCGATGTCAAATGCAATATGATATTAATTCAAAATTTTTTATATAAAGAAATTGGTATTGTAATACTAGACCTGGAATGGGATTTAAAATACCTCCTAGGTAAGTGAAGTCAGGATCTGTAATAGAAAGAAGTCATGAATCACAGGGGCTATCAATGCTTGAGAATCACTTCAAGGTTTATTACACTCTGAAGATGATGTCCATTTTTATTATGTCACAATAGAAATTGCTAGAAAGTTTGTTCGGTCAATTGGAGGGTACAAAGACAAACTTTTTTTAGATAATACATGATTTCACGAAGACTGAGCTTAGCTGAATAAGGTAATTCTATACTTACAGCTCAGATTTCCAGCACAACACCAGAAATTATTATTAGGCATTATGTTTCTACATTATATTCTGAAATTTAACCATACCACTTTTCACTGAAATCTGTGGAACTCCACAAGAGTACAGGAGACCTTTCTGTGTGCGTCATCCTGACCAGATTGTTGTCTGTCTAGCTCAGAACAATGTGAACTGGAATGCTTTAGTAGAATATATCAACACTTTGAAATTGCCAATTTGTATTAATAATGAATATAAAGAAGACAGCTTAGTACTAAAGTTACTTCTTCTTTGGATACTCATGCTGCCTATATTAGGCCAAGTAGCACAGTTCTAAACATCATTAATTAGGGCAGAATTTAGCCTTAATTGCTCCTCTAATATACCTTCTTCTAAATGCAAAGTGTATGTACTGTACGTATCTGCATAGTAAACTGTATTAATATACTATATGTATTCTAGTAGCGAGTTAAGAATATACTTTTTTTTTATGGTTAGATGATGGTACTTAACTGTACTGGGACTGGGGCTTGGCTAAAATTGGGTCTGGAGTGGTCTGGGATGTCCAGGGCTTACATGTCAGTGATCAGGTTTGTGTTTCCCCACGGATGCCGTGCCTTCCCAGGTGTTGTGTTGAAAATCACCAAGGAAATCACATACACCCTAGTGTGTATGTGTGTGTGAGACGTTAGTCTGTCTAAGCAGAGAAAGTACTCCAGCCTGGGACTGGGTTAAATTAGTTTTGGAACTGATGCTAATGAAATGGCTGTGAAAAGAGACTTAGCAAAATGCAGAGGTATTGTCCCTGTGGAAATATTCTAGTGGATCACTCTCGGTGGACCAGTTACCACATTAATCTGAAGAGTTTCCAAGTCTAAATCCCTAGCAAGGTATACATTCTGTAAATAGTAACACATAACTGTATATGGTATATTCACACACTGTAGGGGTAAAGACCAGTTGGGTACGTAGGACAGCGTAAAATAGTTATGCCCATGTATCCATTTATAACAGCAGTAGAGCTGACATTTGTATACTGTGTTTTGTCCCAGAGGACAATAAAATGCTGATACTACACATGTATTGTATCTATGAAATACAGCAGTCAAGCACTGTACAAGGATATCAGGTCAAATTCACTTGTAAAAACAACGTCCTGCCAGTTTAAAGTGGCCCCACAGAGCAGATTAGTTTTTGTCTGTCTAAAGGCACAGTCAGCATATGATCTGCTCCTTCATACCCTGAAAACAACTCAGTGCTTTGAGCAAAGAAATATTCTGTTTTCTGAGTTGGTGGTTTGTGGGCATCTAGCTACCTTGATAGCTGATATTTATATTGTATAGGTGTTTCCTCAGGCTTTTCAGAAATGGAAAATCAAAATAGTTTGTATCTAGCTGGAAGTCCTATTATAGATTGACTTCAGGTGTTTTTGTCAGTGTGTCTTACATTCCTAGAGGAGAGGCTGCTGAAAATGCCAGCTACTAGCCTACACTGGTGGACCTGGTATGAGTTACCAAAGAGGGAAGTTGCTAAAGCCCTCAGCGCAAACAATATCAACTGACCTGATTGACCTCTTCATGTGGAAAGTAAAAACCTGTAATTCTCTTCAGTCAATTTTCCAAAGTGTTTTTATTCAAGTGTGCTACAGGATTAGCAGGACTAAGACATCTCTAACTGTTGTATTGTCACTTTTGCCCTCAGAAGTACTTACAGTTAAATACAGCTCTGACTGCCAGCATAAACACATCCACAGAGTTCAGTGGGAGCAAATGGTCTTTCATTTGGTTGTTAATTTTAAGCATCTTTACCTGGTATAAATGAGTACTTTGCTTGAAATCCCTTTCCTTCCAGCTCCTCATCGGAAGTAAACTTGATCCACATAAATCTCCCTGTTGATCTAATTAGTGCAGGACTTTTCAGACCACAGTAGCGATCGATGAGAGGGGAGAAGCCAAAAGGTCCATCTCGAACCTCCAGATGATCAAACCGACATTCAAATGAGGGTTCAATGTAATAAGGTTCATCAAAGGTCAACTCAATTCTTTGCCGTGGAGCAGCTAGGCATAAAAAATTAAGCAAAAGATTAAATGCAGATCTATATAAAAAACGCATGAAGACATGAAATAGCGGAGAGACCTCCAAAACAGCAAGATAACAAAAGAGACTGGACACTTCTCAAATTACAGCTGGCAGTCTGCTCCAAAAACTCAGGTATACTGTACCTGAAATTCAATAAAAATTCAACAACCGAAAAATTCATACTTTTTAATGGACTTATATGGAATGTTTTCTCTTTTTTTTTTAATAACTGAATATTCAGCAAATACATAAATTTAACATATCACACGTAACAGGTATCAATCTTTATACAAAGGTATTCAATCAAGGATAAATATTAAAATATAAATTAAAAATAATGTTCTTTGGGGCCAAAATACATAAAAGAGGAAAAACCTTTGAAGGATGTAGAAAAGAATGGAAAAGAAAAAGATCTCAAGAACTCACTGGCATACTTCCCCAACAGTAAGCCCAAATTTGGAGATGCTTTGGCTGGAGACATCTTCTATTAGAATCCTCAGAAAAGTGTAAATGGCTTCATATATATGATCAATACAAGAGTGATGGTTGTAAGTCTGAATCAGGATTTGGATCAGACTCCTAAATCCCGATGTAGTACAGCTAAGGTTACTTATTGACTGCACCTTCACATCTGTAGTTTGGAACCGTGCCTTTATATTGCATGTATAAATGTAGTGTTGTTCTTGTCATCTGTTGTCTTAAATGAACCTTTAGATACTAACTCGTAAATTTATTTAAAAGAATTTTTTAAATTAGATTAGATTGAAAAGAATTAAAAAGAAGTTATTTATACATCTCTATTAGTGTTTAGATCTTTACACCTTAATTATACAAGAGTTAAAAACATTTCTGGCTGTTAGTTTGCACATACTGTAGTGGTCTGGAAGGACAATATTTTAATTAGAAATTGTGGAGGACCTTGCCATCGTTCTCACAATGTTCCTTTGTAATGACTGTGAGGATGGAGGCATGGAAAGCAATTCTGTGCCCTGCAGAAACTGCCCTGCACAAGGAAGATCCAGGATTAGGTTTGGTATGTCTGAACTCTGAAGCTGGACAGAATATCTGCTCTCCGGGGTACTCTGGCAGGGAAGATGCAAAACATCCACTGCACGAGCACAGAAGCAAAATTGAGGGTCTATGTTAACCAGTACAAACAAAAACTCACTGAAACGTGTTACTTGACATACATTAATTAATTGATATGAATCTGATGATGAAGCTTACTAGCTGACTTCAGTGGGTTTTGGATGCATTCTAGAAAGAGGAAAAATAATTAGTGTGTCCCAAGTCTTACAGCCTTTATCCCAGATATTCCCATCAGATTGTGTTTTATATGGTTAATGAATTTTTTGTCCTCGTTGCATGACTTCAGTAGTGACCTCAGCAGTGCTAATAAACCTCCACTTTTAGTACAGCACTATGGTGACAGACAGGTGTGGGTATTTTTATTAATAAAGGGCAGCATCCTCTGTCTCTGAGATACACTTAGCCTAATACAGTGTGGTCTGGTAAATGCTAAAATGGTTTTTCAGCCATTTTTTTGCAATTTATTATCAGCGACATTGTAAGTGACATTAAGGTAAGCTACAATTTTTATCTTAATAGTTCTTTGCCTTCATAGATTACAGTAGATCTGATGCTGCTTTTTCTGGCTGTGAGGGTATGTCTTATTCCATATTGATAATTCCTGCATGATTGCCTTTTATATTAACTTACTCTTATTACTTGAGAGAGCACATTTAGCTTCTTGCTAAACCAAACGACGGCAGAATTGATTATATTACAAATACGGTTATGCAATACTTGACGGTATAGTAAAATGACACAGTTTTAACAATTTGACATAATCCATTTGACAGTAAGATTACAATACAGCAAAACACAAAGACAGCCAATACCTTCCAAGATGTAGATGCACTCTTGATTTGGTGGGTATGTGTTAGGGTAGTTTGGTGAAGCGAAGTGTCCTCCATTGCTTGTCCGTACCCAGTTATCACACTGGGTAGGAGGAATGCGATTCAATCCAATATTTTGCCCACCTTCAGGGAAAATAAAGTGATGACATAAATGTCTCCTTCAAATATGCAGGTTTCATTTTTCACAAGTAAAACACTGACATAATGCATAGTCTATATTAAAAAAAAATGTTTTGGTTGAGAACCCTCTTATCACATATGCCACTTGTTAATATATAGCTAGGAAAATCTTTTGTTTAACTTAGTGATCTGGTATATCCTGATGAGATCAGTTTCTGAATACCAGATCTGTACAGCAGTCCTTGGGAAAGGAAGAGAGGGTGTAATTTTTTTTACCCAAGTGAGTTTAGATTCCTTGATGCCTTTTCTAAGACAAATAGTCACAATGGCTGTCAGTAGAACAGCTTTATTTTATGGTCTGTATCTTTTCCATTCCCACGCAAATGTAATCCAAAATATTTGTTAGCATGTACCATTTTTGACCCCAATTCCAGAGTAAACTGAAGTACATGGCCCTTAGGCTATTTACAATAATATGTTGGAATACAAAATGCTTCTGATATGTAAATAAGCTAAATACAGCAATAGTAGTTAAAATTACTAGCAGTAATTAGACTGCACTGTTAGCTAAGGGGCTTGTATAAGATCAAAGATCTCTTCTTTTAGATGCGCAGGGAAATATACTCTGTAGCTGAGGTGATGCAGTTTACTAAGGTTATGCACCATGCTGGACCATCCACAGAAGCTTTGTTAGTTCAGATTTCCTTATCCTTTGAGCAAGGGCTTGGAATAGTAAGATCCTTCTGACACTGTTGTTAAGTAACTTTGACCCTCTTCTTTGATACCATCTGAACTAGAGAGAAAACAGGATATGTGGTTTCTGCTGGATTTTCCCAAACCTCAGAGGGATGCTCTCATAATGTTATTTATGTTTACAGTTTTTCTTTGCAGACCTTTCAGTCCACACTGATATGGGTCATAGCTGCCTACAGTCAATTACATCACCTTCCTCTGAAAACTTGGCAGCCTGTATTTATGGGGGTGAAAACTTAGTCTCTCCTGCAGAAGCTGTTCAAGGAAATTATGTAGGTGTCATTTCAAGGAATTCTTCTCTCCTATGTGTGGATTAATCACACATATGACAAAATAAGTCATATGAAACTAATGCCTTCCCCGCTCAGGAGGTGTTGGCTTCAAAAACATTTGTGGGTGGACTACTTGAAAAGCTTGTTGTCAGATAAAGAAAACATGGATTTCCATGTTCCATGGTGTTTTTTTTTTTCCCCCGTCCTCTAAAGTCTGAAACCACAGAATTTTAACTGTGTGAGTGAACCTTCGTGTTCTTTGTAAGCAAAATGGTTGGAGGGGGAATGGAAAATATTGGAGTTCCAATTGTTAATTGAAGACCAACTAGTATCTGAATACAGCTGCTTTCTTTGACTTGCACGGCTTAATTCAGAACTGTAAAACTCACACTTTTTTTTGAAAGAAAATCATCAAAATAAAATTGTACCTTGTGTCTTCTGTGCAACAGCAATCCCTTCCACAACAAGGATTGTTACTAGCAACACTGATAAGAGAAATTGAACAGGAAAAGCATCAGTAATTGAACAAAATTATATACCATTTTCAGCAGTCCGTATTCACACGAATCCTAGAATCACAAGCCAAAACAACTCAGAACACACAAAAGTACACAATTTATGTGCTTTTTAACATTTCAGCTTTAGGAAACCAGTGCAGTTCAAGTGCACTGCAGGTCCTTCTTCCAAGCTCTGTTCAGAATGCCTATATGAGAGCAGCAATTTGTTGCTGTAGGGGACTTCAAGAATCTTCTGTAGAGTATCTACTAATTTGAAAGCGTCTTATAAAATTAAATGGTATCTATCTTCTGCATAATTTCATATCCTGAACTCAGATGTTTGGCAGATATATTGAACCATATTTATCTTAAAACTCCATATGCATAACATGTGTACAGCAGATTTGTCAAGCTTACACAAAATTAATTAAGACCAGGAAGGGAAAGAGGAGTGAAGTCTGAGTATATTATTATGCCCCTCTTCAAATCCTTGGTTCGCCTCCGTCTTGAATCCCTGTATTAATTCTGGAGCCACATGTTAGAGTGCTGGCTAAGCACGCTGCGGTTCTGGACAGAACAGAATATAGTTTACAATATCACGTGTGTTGCTGAGACAGTGAATGGAGAGCAACAGCTCAGTTTCCTTCCCCATACAAGAGCCAGGGGGTAGCACTAGCAGGTGGCATTTTCAAAGCAAACTAAGATACTTTTTTTTAATGTACAGATTTCATAATGCATCATTAAAGTGGAAAATTCAGTTTCAGGAAGCCCTTGAGTCATAAGCTGCTGGATGTCTGGGATAGTATGTGGGCAAACATCATTTGCTCTGTATTTACACTCTTTCTGAGGGCTCTGCTTTAACATCTCTGCGAAAGACAAGACAGAAAGCTAGATGGACCTTTGATTTGACCTGGCATGGCCTTTCCCATGTTTTTAATCTATTTGCTAATATTAAGTCAGACAAACACGGCCTCATTTCTGGAGAAAAAGAAGATTTCAGCAGGAATTCTATTGTCACATTCAAAAGTTCATTCTTTTTTTCCCAGTTTTTCCCCTCTCATTGCTCAGGTATTTTAGTATCTCATGCTGAAATGGCATCTTCTCTATCTGTGATTCCTCTGTGTTGCTTATTAGACTTTCAGCCCTTCAGAGAGCTCTGGAGGGAGCATGCACTGACTGTGAACTACTGCGATCCTGACTAAATTCATATAGATGCTACTGTAATGTTGGCACAGATATATTATCTTGGGGAAAGATGGAAGGAATCAAAGTCTGCCTCTGGAAGTGTCAGTCTTACATTACTGTTTTATTATGTATGTTTCTGCTGCCCTTTCTTCTCTCTACCTATATTAAAAAAGGTTGTACATGCTTATGAGACTTACCTCAGCAACACCCGTTTTTTCCCTTACAGACTCCCAGCCTCTATTTTGCAAGGACATAGCAATCCCAAATCAATTTAGACCACTTTTAGAAGTCTGTGCTGCTTCATAAAGTGCAAAATGGGCTTTGACTTTTTTTCTTAAAGCAAGAAAACGCAAAACCCACAGCAATCCTGCATAAGACAATCAAATACTTTCACTACAAACAAAATGAATGCAGACATTATTCACTTTCAAGTATCAGTGAGAAATCCATGGTTTTTTTTTTTAGTACAGCTGTCTGCTATCACCGATGCTATTATTGTACACCTTTTTGCTTTGTTTTTCACCTTAAGAATATCAGTAAGCACGTATCATCATTTCAGTGATTGTGGTGTCTTCTACAGAACATAAAAATAGACACTCAGTTACACGAACCAGTGATTTCCCTTCTTGAAATGATGCGGAGACAGAAACAAGGACTTCAGACAATCTGATTGGTTTCCACTAAAGCCTGTGTGCTTCTATAAATAGCTGAGAGCTGTGTGTGTGTGTAAGTGCAAAAGAACAGTGCATGTTTCCTGCAGAACAGCATGGGCATGCAGACACTTAGGGAAGATAAACGGTCTGAATATTTGTCTTACTGTCTTCATTTTGTCATGTTACATGGATGAGTGGATATAGTAAGTATGGGCCACCTTCTCGTTGTCCCCTGCCCTTCTCATCCTTTTTGCTTTTTAATCTCTTCCATCTCTTGCCTTTCCCTCACAATGCCTGTGTAGCATATGTTTAAGGGCCTGTCTTTGCCATTTCTTTTATCCCTGGTGATAAAGACACCTCTTTTTTAAAACATACTGATGAATATTCTCTGTGTGGGCTGTCCTTGTCTCTGTGACGTTGTGACTGAAAAGGTGGAGAGAGGACTGATTTCCATTCTTCCAGAGAGTAGTGGGCCAGGACCCCTACAGCGATATCACCTTAAACTGGGTGCATTTACATGACACAGTATAATGCATGATAGCAAATAGGGTTTTTTTGGCTGGAAACAAGGCCTATCAATGTTGAGGATGAAAGGAAAAGAAATGAGCCAGGATATTTTTAAACCCTTTAGACTGCTTCCATTAACCCATTTTTGTCTATTTTTTAAAAACAACAAAGCAGTCACTCGGTGTCCTAAAATCCTTATCGCTTCCTGGAAAAATATTTACAAACCTCAAAGATGAATTTGGACCATACAAGTCAGTAATAAGGAAAGCAGACGTCAAAAGAAGAGACAGCTCCTGTAGGACAGCTCAGTGGGAGCTCGTGCTGAGCAGTGTGCTGGCAGTGCGTGCAGGGACATGGACCCAGCAGGCAGAACAGGCAGAGACACTGAGCTACTTTCACAGAAAGCCTTGTCGCACTTTCGGAAGGATCAGAAACCATCTTGTTATTTTTGATAAACTGAGATTCAAAAAGAACGCACCTGAACTTGCAATAGGACGTAGTATTCCTCTACTTTTTTTCTGTCTTTGAAAGTCTGTCACCTATCAGTGTGACATGAGGATCAGTTCTTCCATGAGGATGAAAGAGAACTCTAGACTTAGCTCTGTATTCTACCGTGGTACTGGAAATAGAAGCAGCGAGTGCCTAAAAATGCCACTTGAAGTGGCTTGCTAATGTAAGCAAGAGCATGAGCCGCACAGGACTGCATGACTGCACTGAATATCTAAGGGACAGAAGGATGTTTTGGATGACTTTTAATGCAAAGAGTGAGGTGAGAATTCTATAAGAGATCTGGGAGACTGACCTCATTGTCTTGCAGCTACTTAGCTGGTAAAAATAATAGAGGCTACAGCTTCTGCAACTTATATTAAGCTTCTACTTCATGGTATCTAAACTGTAGAAGAGGCTATTATGAAACCAACAGCAGCAAAACCATTGAGGCAGTCAGATTAAGTGGAGCTTCTTTAATTCATGAGTCTGGTACTTGCTACAAACTTTTATTTCATAAATTATGGTGCATGGTTTGTACTACCATTTAAAGCTCAGATAGTTTTACCTGTGTGAACACTAACTGGACATGAAGCAAAAGTGGCAAGCTTCTGTCTGTTTTTAAAAAGAATCTATTTTTCATATTATTTGCTTCTTTCCATGGAAGATTTTAGATCACACAGCCTGCAGACAGCTGTATAAATTTTTAAGAGTGAATACACTAATCATACGTCGCAAATGATTATTACTACTCAGTTGCTGAAATAAGCTCATGGAATAACCTAAAAGAATCCTATGAACTGGTGAGATAAATTACATATTTCTGTGGGTCCCAAGATTCTCTTTGCTGGCATTTCTCTCAGTTTTCTGAAACGACTGTAAGATGCAAAAAACATTTGCTCGTTTGTTTTTGAAGTATATATAGAGAGCTTAAAAAAATCAGCTCCTATTTCTCTTTAAAAATTAGAATAATGTAGTTTTATAGTAACCACCATTGAGAAATCAGTGTTTTGCTTAAAGAAACCAGTGCTGTAGGCTGCAGATCTGACATATGCTTGTACTTTCTTGCAAGATGCATTCTTCGGATTTCATGAAATACACTACTGCTCTGAGCTCTCTACAGTACGTCTTTCCTCTGCTTTTTCTGCATGCTCTGGGGATCTGCATGTATAGAGAAAACACACAAGATTTGCTGTGTAGCTGTGAGAGCAGTGTCTGTCTTCAGTGATAACAATGGGGGATCTATGCATGCAGGGCAAGCTGAATTTCAAAGTTGGGAGCAATCATGCAGAACTCAGAAACAGAGTGAAAATTTCCACCAATTCTTAAAATAAAGACACGATCATTTAGAGCATTACACATTCTTAGTAATAGTGGTAGTCAGAATCCTAGGGATAAAACTGACAGACATTGCTTAGAGCAGGATTCCCTGTTTTATCTCTGTGCTGTACTCCCTGGATTAGGCAGCACCTTATGTACACACAGTCCAAATAGACAGTAATTGGCAACACACAGATCATGCATGTTAGAACAACTTGCCAGGCTGCCTGCTTCTTTCTGGCAGATACAGCCTTGAGTAACAAATGCTTATCTTAATTATATACTGTGTTTTGCCTTATGGGAAAGAATCCTTTTCTATGTACTATTCTTAAACCCAGCTCTTAATTTTCCCCCCGCGTGCTATAATTAATACTACTTTCAGGAACTGCTAATTGCAGTATCCCAGCACTTACATCCAATGATTTTCCACGTGTTTTGTCTAAACATTAACATAGTGAAGACATTAACGTGGTGGAGACATTTGTGATGTTACAACCTATCTTATTCTCTGGCCAAGGGCATATATACAATAGAAGAGGCTCACGTTAATTTTAGTTGTCGTTGAGGACTCTATGAAGTATAGGAACCCACAGCGTTAGGTGCTGCACATACTCAAAGTATTTGACAGGTCTTGGAAGGAACTTTTTCAGTTTAGACAAAAGAATGCAAAGTGGGGAAAGGACGGATTTTGTATAATTACACGTGGATGCTCACCTCCTTTTCTTTCAGAAAGGTAATTCAGTGCATTTCTGATTCAAACTGTTTTAAACTCAGATACAGACAAACTGTAAATCCCAGAGGAATTAGGCTTTTTTTCTCTCTTCCTGGCACTTGGTGACATTTACTAGTTGATAAAAGGAATACTGGATTGCATCTGTTGCTGCTTTTTTAAGCAAACAATTCTACTGCTGAGGATGAAAACAGGGCAGTTTTTGAATCCCACGTTCTTATATTCAGTCTGTGTATGTTCCCTGATTTCTTATGATCTCAACAGGACATTAGCAGATTGTTACAATGACTATCAGTGAGCAGTAAGGTTGGCTGCCTAGAACTCAGCCTATTAACAGCTTCAGTGATTTCCTTATTTTTACATTTACTTATTTATTTATTTAGATACTGGGATATAGTGCAGGATTGCAGCAGAATAAAGTAACGGAGAGGGAGGAGCACATAAGGCAAAGTGTATTTCAGCTGTTTGTAATCTTTACTCAGAGCATGCTAGTGGAGCAGCCATCCCATTTTTAATCCTCCTCACAAATGCTACATAGCAGAAGTGGGCTTCATCAGCTATTTACAGTGACTAGCACCTTTCTAAGATCCAAATCTTGTTAGCCATTAGCATGCTAGCAGGATGTCTGAATGCACCCAGGACTATGCTCAGATAAAAGAGTTTCATCTCTCTCTGGCTGTTTTCAGTAGGGATTCCTCTCTTTAAGACTGCCAAAAAACCCAACAAATTTAGAGTCCGTATCTCTGCAGAGAAATGAGGTTAACTGGTTCAGGAAGTACATGCAGTTTTCCCACTTCCCTTTGATCAAATCATCTGCAGAGCAATTCATGCTTGGATGGATCTGTGACAGAGTCCCCTCCAGGTTTGCTCAAAACATTTAACGTTTCTGATCCTGCCTCCATTAGGAATATTTGAGCAGCTGTGGGTTGCTTCATTCTACCAGTTTGCTCTACATCCTTTTACTTATAATCCATTCCGGGTATCTCTGCCAGCAAAACTTCTGCCAGAGGAATATCTTTTATTTTGAAGACAGAAGCTTTCTTTATTATTTGGAATATCCTTTTTCATCTCCAAGCTGGGTGTAGCAATAGACTGCTGAGAAGGCTGCATTTGTAAACCATGTTGACGAGGGATTCCAAAACCCTTATTAAATTATATACACTGGCTTAAAGTTTAGGTGGTTTCCCTGCAGCTGACAGAACAGATCCTGCTGCACGACCATTCTGAATACATCTTTCCCAGAGATTATATACTCCCAGAATGCTGGGATATTGATACTTTAGACTTAGATCAGATTGTATCAAACTTCTTACTACTTCTCTGAAAGGCTGGTCAGGCACTGGAATGGGCTGCCCAGAGAGGTGGTAGAGTCACTGACCCTGGTGGTGTTCAAAGAGCGTTTGGATGTTGTTGTGTTGAGGGACATGGTTTAGTGAGAACCATTGGTGAAGGGCGAATGGTTGGCCTGGATGATCCTGTGGGTCTTTTCCAACCTTAGCGATTCTAGGATTCTATGATTCTTCATCTCTTTCCTTTATTATCAATATAGTGTATTTTTTTTTCAGTGGAAATTTTTTTTCAGGAATATCTATCATGGAATTAATGCTAGAAGTTCTGCTGCCTTCTGTCATGTCTGAGAGCAGCTAATATACAGTATCATTCTTTTTGCCTGGCTCCCCACTCTCAGTCCATTGAAAAGAGACTGCTCTGTGTTCATGGATTTTAATGTCTGCTAGAAGAGGAGGTTTTGTGATAGGTATTGTTAACATCTTGGCAGTCCCTTCCTGACGCATAGTGGGTCAGCTTCATAATAGCAGAACATGGAGCGAAGCACAAAGATAAGCTAAAATAAAAGGAATATGGATTTTTTTTCATGAAAAGCTACCTGCTGTTTTTTTGGTTGAAAATTTTACACTCCTCCAGCCCATTCACTTGCTGTATTTGAGGCAGCAGCTGTCAGTCATATGTCAAGAAAGGGAGCAAGCTATGTAAGTTGTCCAAGACTGCCAAGCGTTTCATTAATTAAAAAACAAATTGGAGTATACAGGGCAGAAAAGCAGCAAGCCCATTTGCAGTGCTACAGCCCCAACTGTAGCCAAGACACTGTAATTAAGGTTTTGCTTCGGTCTAGATAAGCATGTCCATCACTGCACGTGTAACCTCTTTGGTGTGTAAACAACGTGTACAAGAATATAGACAATTTCTGGTACAACTGCAGATGTTTAGCAGCTCTCTTCACCGTCCCTGCAATGAATTACACTGTGAATTTCTGACAGGTTCATAAATGATTAATAGCTTATAAAGTTTCACTTGGGGAGTAATCTTTCTGTCTAATCTCTCTCCATGAATTAAACCTTAGGGAAGGTGCAGAACATCTTGGCTTTTCGGGAGACAGGGATACATAATTCATTAGCTCCTTTAGCTTCAGTCCAGTGTCATTCAGCACTCCAACTACATCTATATACCCCATTATGAAACTGAACTTTTCTACTAATATCAATATATTTAGAACCAACTTGGTTTTGTAAAAAAACTTGTAGCAGTCATTGTCAAATATATCTTGGGAGAACTAGAGAGCTAATGCTTTTGAAGTTATGCTACTCTGAGAGCAGTGTATTTTGGATACTTGTTTCTATATGTACTAAAAATAACACATAGCAAATACCATCAGATACCTGTTTAGAACATAAGAGCTTTTTTAAGCCTATTCTACGGTTACCTGAGTTACTTCTGCTTAATTGCTTGACAGCACAAGCTGTCTGGTGCTCAGCTTTCTTTTAGTGCAGCAGAAAAGGTTGCAAGTAGCTCCTGGTTTGAGGCAAAAAATGAAATTCTGCCTTACACTTGATACCGCCTTCATTAGGGCCACTGGCAGCCTCTACAGACAATACTTCCCTCTTGGTTTCAGCAGACAAGTCATGAATGTATGTTTTAAATTTTATTTTTCTCTGCTCATTTTCAGCTTCTTGGGTCATTGTGACACCTTTTGATTTTGGGAGCAGGAGGCTGTAATTCCGAGCTTTCACGTGGAAGGAAGCATTACTTCCGAACACTACGTATTTGTGAGAAATTAGCTATTAAAATCATGCCAAAATGCAAATGAGAGGGCTGAGCAGAATGGCAGCAAGTTAATCATAGCAGTCCACATTCTCGCAACCTGCCTGAGTTGGAAGTAACTCTGTGCCTCACTGGAAGGTTGGCAGGGTTGGCTTCCCAGGAGTAGCAGACATTTGTGCTAGCGCCGGCTGTTTGTTGCGTTATCAGGACCAAATGACCAAATTCTCTAGCTGGCTTTCTGAGGTATCCAATGCAATAACTGAAGTAGTCCAAAATGAACACAGTCAGGATTCAACTTAGGGTTAATTTAATTCAACATTAATGTTCTTTGCTGTTGTCTTTTTGTACTAGACATACATGGAAATGAAGGAAGGGAGCACATCTAAAACCTGGGAACAAGCCTCTGGCCTACATCTTTTGGGGTAATAGGAGATATGAGGAAATTCAAGGTAGATATATTTAGTTCCAATGTGTAACAGAAACAAGGCTTTATGAAGGAAGCAGCTGCTTTTCTCTTGTATGAACAAGGGGATGATAGTGCCTTATTATTGTAGAGCAGTTGCATTCTGCAAGCTGTGCCAGGATTCAAGAATGCTTCCAGTGGTGTCCAAAACATTGAGAGCTGGAGATGGGAGGAAAAGGGTTTATCCATAAATGTCCAACTCACAGCAAGCACCTTGGCCTCCAGTCTGTGCCTCGTGCTGCTGAGGAAGCAGGTGGGCACGGCCCACAAAACCTGCAGTGCTGCTGTAGCCTCAGTGCTGCTGTGGCCCAGCACCACTTCCACCCAGCACTATTACTTGGCAAACTTCGATGAGGGCAAATAACCAGGGTAAGAGACATTCCAGTACGTACCGTGAAGCATTAAAAAGTTTTCCTCAGCACTATGGACAGAGACATTAAGAATTATATTAAAATGTTTCTGTGCTTCATAGGTGATTCAGTAGAATTCAGTAAGTAAAACACAAAGCTATCTGTATGGAGATACAAATGAGTGTCACTGTAATTAGTTTCCATGCAGGATTTAAGATGCATCTTGTAAAATATGGTGCTTGATTTGAACGTTGCTCTCAATAGTTTCCTTTTAGGATTAAATCTGTGCGTCTATTTATAGGAATCTTTCTTCCCTCTTTGTGATCAGATCTGACTACATGAAGACTCCTCGTGCAGAGATAAAAGGGCGTGTATGGTGCTAAGTAACAATACCTTATTTCTGAAGTCATGGCAAGTGATGCATTTGGAATATTAACGACTTACTCACTAATGGCTTTGTGTTATTTATAATATTTAAATTGCATTCAAAACTTCCTTTAAGAGGACAATTCTTTTTAACCAGACTCTAATGTGATCATAAAAGATCAGAGTGAGGTCTGTTCAGAACTCCTCTATAGGTAAATTTGCAGGAATTGCATATTTCTGAAATGCAATTAAATCTGCGAATGTAGAAGGTAATTAAGAAGCAGAAGCGTCAGTTGTATTTGTTAGTTGTTGGAGGGTTTATTGTGGTTTAGTGATGCATTTAGCCATGTTATTTAAAGAGGAAGGAAAAAACCTAAATACAATTCCTTGCCCGGGGAACCTTTTGTTCCCACGTTTGTGAAAACAGTGGCTGCTCAACACCTACATACAGTGGGCTTTTATTGAAAGCAAGCATCTTCTGGCTGTCAATTATGATGCTAATAAATGAAAAATATTTATTTAAAGCCTCAAGGCATCTATCCTTCAGGCCGGGAACACGGAATTTTATGGGTTATGGAAACATTCTGGATTTAAATCACTTTTTACAACTTTCATACCGTGGGAGGACATCAGTGCACATCAGAATCAGTTCTCCACGCTGCAGTGATGCCTTGATGGCTTCAATAATGCAAGCAGACGTTCCAAAATTTCCTAATGGAATAATTTAATAAAAGAATCGCTAATAGTTCAAGCCTGCTCTTGCTAAAGAAGATACAGAACGCAAGAAATCCCCTCCTGAGGCACAAGGTTAACGGTCACGTTTAGCTTTATTTTCTAACAAATCTTTCACCCACGTCGAGCCGTATAAATAATAGCACAGATAAAGGCAGGCTGGGAGGAAGGCTGGCTGCCCTCAGCTGTTTACCCCTGCGTCTGAAGAAGTTAGTAGCGGGATTTACAAGCTTCAGGAGAAAGAGAAACAAAGGTGAACACCGGTCAAGCACCAGCTTGTGACACAGGCGGCCGGTTTTGTGAAAACCTTGCAGAAAACAGATCTGGCTCCTGATAACAAGCAAAAGCACCTGACTACAGTTACATAGCTCGTTAGGACAGTCAAGAGAACAGAAAGCGTATTGTTAACAGTGGAAAGATGGAACGGGGGGCAGCTCTCGGCGTGCCCCGGCTACGCGCAAGGAGCACCGGGGCGAGCTCGCCGCCACCGCGCGCCCCCAGCCCAGCTCAGCCCCCAGCCCAGCTCAGCCCCGCCGCCCGCCCTGCCCACCCGCGACGGGAGTGCAGGGGCTGACCGCAGCTTCGGCGGGGAGCGGCGCATCCCAGCGGGACGGACGCGAGCGGACGCCTCGCCGCCCCGCGCTCCTCGGCCGAAAGTTTCCGCTGCCCCCGGGCAGCTTCCCCCGCGGAGAGCGCGGCGTCGTCCCGCGGCTCCTACCTTCCAGCACCGAGCAGACTTTGCGCAGGGCCATTGTCTCCCGGCGGGCCGCGGCGGCGACTCCGCGGAGGCGGCGATCAGCGGCGCTCCATGGCCGCGGCGGCCCCCCGCGAGGGCGCTGTGGCCCGCGGCTACGGCTCGGCCGGCCCCCGCCCGCCCGCGGCCATGCCCGGCCCCCCCCGCGCGGGGCGCGCTCAGCCTCCGCCGCCCGAGCCCGGAGCCGCCTCGCTCAGTCCCATCTAGAGCGGGAGGCGGCGGGGGCCGTCGGGGCTGGGCTGCCGCGGGGAGCGGCGGGGGGCTCCCCGTGGAGAGGGCCGAGCGCAGCCCGCCGGTTCACAGCCCGACTGAAGCGGCTGCCGGTGGATGAAGCTCGTTTAAGATGTGAGGGGTGTTTGCTTGGCTGAGCCGCTTGTACGCATGTGCCCGCCCCCCGCGGAGCCCCGCGAGCAGCCGCAGCCGGCGGGGCCGCTGCGCTCCTCCCGCCCGGCAGGTACCGAGCGGGGGCGGCCGCCGCCCTCGCCCCGTCCGGCGGAGCGAATTCGGCGCCGGGGGCTCCTCCGCGCGGGAGGCTCCGGGGCGGTGCTCCCGCCCGGCTGACGGGGTTTTCCCGGCTGCCGAGAGGAGCCCGGCTCGCCACTCCGATATGCGGTGGCTCGGGCGAATGTGGGTCCCGTCAGCCGCCTTTGTCGGGCATCGCAGCGGCTACGGTCGGGGTGGAAGGCGGCCGGTGCCCTCCTCCCCTTTCTCCTCCCGTTCCTCGTGGCAGGGCCCGCGCGGCGGTAGCCGCCCGTATGGCTGCGTTGTGCCGCTCGGAGCCCGAGCTACGAGAGGAGCCCATCGCACTCTATTGTGCTGCTGTCGTCTGACGAGAGACAGCTCAAATGGAGCTATTACTTTCGAGAAGTTAATAAAAAGGCGCACCCAGCCCGCCGCGTGCCATCCCCGCCGCGATCCGTGGCAGCGGGTTAGCTCGCTAGGGGAGCTGGCGCTCGGGGAAGAGCCCGAGGTGGGGCGGGGGCACGGCGGGGGCTGGCCGCCCCTGCCCAGGGGGCGATTGTTTCAACTTTCCCGTAGGCAGCACGGGAATCTCGGCGTAGGACGGCTTTCCCCCGCACTGCCGATCTGGGGCTGCGGCGTGTTCGGGGTTCCGAAGCTCCAAGCAGGGCCGCTCGGGGCCGGGCGCGGAGCGCAGCGGCAGCCCCGCAGCTGCGGGACCGCGCCTTCCCCGCGGGCTGCGGCCGGAGCCGCTCCGCGCGGCGCCTCTGTGCGGCTCCCGGCGGCTGTTGGGGGCGGCCGGGGCTCGGGCACCTCGCAGGGGCGATGTGGAACCCATCCAACAGACAACAATAGACGCAGAACTGCAACTTGCAGCTCCGGCTGTGCGAGCGAGTGGGCCGCTCTCGAACGCGGTTGCGAGATGCGAAGCCGATTCCCTCGTGGTTTGGTGCTTTGTGTTTGAATGAGTTCTTCCTACGACGCTCAAAGGTCAGCGTATCCTGTTAGAAAAGGTCACTCTGCTTCAGCTTAGCACTTAAACGGTTCGGGCTCTTCGAGTCGGCGTGATTGCCAGCTCCGGTGCGCGGCGGGAGGCACCGGGGGATGGGGGGCGGGGGGGGCACTCACTCCTCCCAGCGCCGGCCCGAAGGGGACGTCTGAGATCTGTAAACAAAGGGCCGCAGCTTTCTGGGCATTAGAGATCCATTTCAGCGTTCTGAGAAGCTTGATGAAGTATTAAGCTCGATGCTATGGCAAAATCCCAAGTTACATAATTATATTATTCCGCTTACTCGAATTGTCCTTTCAATTTCAAGCAGAGATGATCCAGTTGCTCCTCAAAGGGTCGTTTTCCCATGAATTGCTAAATAGCTGCTGCATTCCAGCGATGGATAAAGCGATTTCTTTGCACCCCCTTCATAACCGTGTGTTTCTATAGCGGTATGATGAAATGGCAAACTCCACGGTAAGCGTTCCTGTATGAAGATATATCCTCATTACTTGGATCCGCTTTGTATTTTTCTCCTCTGCCCACAAAAATGTTTGCTGTAGTAACCCTGGCAAATACTTAACAGAGCAGTAATTTCTCCCATTTCTGTGCAGCATGCGCAATTCTTTATCCTCTCCGCAGTACGTGAGCACAAAATGAGAACGGACGGTGCTGCTGTGCAGACTGCTGGGAGTTGGGGTTGCTTTTGTTTGGAACGCACAGTGCAGCCGAGGGCAAAATCTGGCTCAGGTATTTTGATTACTGGTGATACAGGAAACGAGAGAAGTAGCGCGATTCCCAGGCCGCAAGCTGAACGTGCATTCAAGGAAGTGATTTGTAGTCAATTGTTTCACAGAAAAGAAACAGGAGAAAAAAATAGAAATATCCTGTGCTCAGGACAAGTTGGCGGTAATTGCAAAGAACCACTCTGCTGCGGTGTATTTACCTGAAAGTTCCACTTCCAGTTTGTCCGTTCGGGGTTGCACAGAGCCGTTACACACTTGGGAAGTGCGCTATTGCCTTCTCTTTCCCCAGCGCTGCATCAGGCTGTCAGTGTGGGAGACGTGGCTACAGGCATTAGCTCAACAGTTCGGGCACATTCTGCCTTCATTCACCGCTGCTTTCAGAAGAATTCCTCATCTGGACATCCCAGTTGCTTTGTCGTGTTACAGTTCTCGTTACAGGCGCTGCTTTAAAATACTATATAGTAAACTACTGCCAGGTCAGAGAAACTTTCACTTCCTGTTTTCTGAGCCTGCAGAACGGTGGCTTCCAGGGAAGAAAATGCTGTGCCATCAGGTCAGGCTGGCACTCGGCTTCAGTTAATTAAACTTGAGTTGTGGAGTTAACAAAGATTGAAAACTGCTTTGGGATGTCCAGTTGTGTATTCTGCTGCTCTACTGAGTTGTTGTTATTTCCGAGCAGGAGAAGTTCATGCGAGGCAATGAGGCCACTCATTCTGCTATAGTTAATAGCTGCCTGAACAAGGCTTACATTTCCACGTTTCCACTATTAGAACTGATTCTGATTCTTTTCAAGTTCTTCCTTCCTTAAAACTTTTAAATTACTCTTCTCCTAGAAGCTGAAATTTTAATATTGCCCACCGTATTTGCTACTCTCTGGTAGCAGACCGTACATCACAAGCAGCCTTCCCCAGCAGTCAGCTTTTGGCTTTGTCTGGGGTTACCTGTGTATTGTTTTTAAAAGAGTTTGCAAAAATACAGTGAGTTGTTATGAAAAGAAGTCCGGATCAACATTTGCACTGTTCTGTTACTTCTGTTTGTCAGTAGGATTAGGTGCTTTGGATAATCTTAATTATATACAAGGTCTGCTCCATAAGTAATACCTCCTATTTTATTATGTTGGCGGTATGGCAGTAAAGGCTGAACCTTCCCAACAGTATTCCACTGCATGTTGTTGCTGTGTGACAGATGGCAGCAGAGGGGCAGTCTGACAGAACGGTGTCTGACATGGAAGTGCATATGAAGCAAAGGAGTGTCACTGAAATCCTCCATGTTGGAAAAATGGCACTCATTGACATTCATTGAGACTTGCTAAACGTTTATGAAGACCAAACAGTGGGTGTGAGCACAGTAAGGCAGTGGGTGGTGTGTTTCATCAGTGATGACAGTGGTCACTTCCACTGGTGTGGACTTCTACAAGCACAGCATGCAGGCTCCCGTTCACCGTTGGTGAAAATGCATAGCGAATGGTGGTGACTACGTTTAACAATAATGTTTTGTAGCTGAGAATTTGCTCAACCAAGCAGTCTCATTGTGCTCTTTGAGCTCATTACTTTAGGAGCAACCTACGTATAATTTTTTAATTAGAAAAATAATGGAAAATGAAGGACCTCTTCTTGTGGTGATATCGTATGTAATCATACATAAACACATAATTGACTTTTGTTATTTACTACTGAGGTAAGAAGAATATTGCAAACTTTCTAATCATCTGTTAAGAATACTGATAGTCTTCAGAAAGTTTCCTGCACGTTTTTGTATTTGCTAGGTGATATTATTAGATCAGAGTATTACAATATATCTACAAACCTCTCCATCTGAAATCACGCAATAAGGTTAGCATCTACTTTATGAGGTTTTTTGGGGTTTTGTTTTGTTTTTTAAGGGATCATACAAGGGATTCCATTATTCACTGAAAACAGGAGTTGATTATAATAACTGTACTGTATGGTCAATACTTTCTAAGTGACAGCTGCAGCCAGTATCACTGGAGCCTCACACAGAAGTCCAGTTGCCAAAATCAGGGGAAAAAAAAATAGAATGGCTACTGAAACAGCACAGCAGTCTTTCAGAACTAAAGAAATAGAGCTCAATTTCTTGATGTTAGTCTCTCTCTCTGATCAAAACGTTTATCATAGGATTATCATAGAACCATTTGAGTTGGAACATACCTTTAAAGGTCATCTAGTCCAACTCTCCTGCAATGAATGGGGACACCTACAGCTACGTAGGTTGTTCAGAGCCTGCTCCAGCCTGACCTTTAATGTCTCCAGGGATAGGCATCCACCACCTCTCTGGGCAACGTGTTTCAGTGCTGCACCACACTTACGGTAAAAAAAACCTTTTCCTTACATCCAATCTAAACCTCCCCCCACTTTCAGTTTGAAACCATTTCCCCTTCTCCTATCACAACAGACCCTGCCAAAGAGTTCATCCTCGTCTTTCTTATAGTCCCCTTTTAGATACTGAAAGCTTGCTGCCAGAATTTGCCTATTCCTTTAGAATGCGTTCAAGTTACCAAAACTTTTGTGAAATCACTAGTCTTTATACTGTTTACTTGCAGTATTTGTGATTACTCTAAGCATAATTCTACTTTCTGAATTTTAAAGAATACTTCTTTTGGTTATCAGGACTTTCAAAGCTGGCACAGTTAGCATTTTTACACTGCTTCAACAAAACTAAGCTCTGATGACTATATGCTAATGCAGTAGAAACTTACAGGGTTGAATTCTCCTGTTCTATGTAAATGGCATTTGTCTGAAAGGAGTACAGGAGTCCTGAATTGATGCATTTATAATGATTACTTTTCAATTAGTTGTAGCAAATCTTTTTAGAGCAGCTTTCTGTTACTAAAGATGGCCACATCATTGAAGAGATAACATACTATATAGAATATGCTTATTAATCTGCAGCAGAAGAGTTGGTTCTTTTGTTGGGGATTATACTGCATTAATGATAAATTTAGTAGGAAGATTCAGTCTTAAAGCTTCTCATGGAAAATGAGAACAAAGCAAGCTGGTATTTCAACAGCCATCTGTCAGTTGGCATGTCAACAGTATTTTTATATAGGTGAGATTTCACACTGAAGAAGCCTTCCAATAGCACTTCTTACCAGGGCTGTATTATGGTGGATGTATTTTGAAAATGTGTGCAGTTGAAACTGTTTATCAGTTCTCAGCTACACTAAACATTACCTGGAAACACACATTCTAATGTACAGTGCTTTTTAAAACTTACTGGTAGAAAGGTAACAACCTCACCAGGACAAATTTTTGATGCCTGTGAAAGTCAAATATGATGCGAAACCTTTGACAAGAGGTTTAACACTATTTAATGCCTTAGTTCAGAATAGTATGCATAGACTGTTATACGCCAAGCTGTGAGTAGTTAGAACCTGTCACAGTTTATTATAAGAAAGCTATTAAAGCTCCAAGAAAGTATTGTACATGAAGTGATGTAAGAACGCACTACTGAGCATGCAAACCACCTTAAAGCACGAGATGCGGAGTTCACTGCTTCATTAACTGGGTAACAGCTTAAATGTCAGCATGAGGTTATTTCATTCCTAATTATTTTCCCAAAAAACATAAGGAGGCTAATCTATGTTTATTATATTGCGATAGAGGGCTACGGATGGCTTTGCTGCCACAGTGGCATTATGCATTTAGCCTTGTTCTCCAACCATCCGAAAAACACAGAGAACACATCAGACTGCGCTTCCTCTTGGTTATGAAACCTGTTATTACTTTTGCTGATGGGAGAGAATTCTAGCAGAGGGGTTTAGAAATGCAATAGCCTTAAGGATTTATCTAAATCATCTACCTTTCCACATTACTCCAAGAGAAATATTAAAGGTGTGTAATAAGGAAATATGCTACGCCGAAAATGTAATTTGAAAGTCTGCTTTGTTGGAATCTGATCAGTTCAAATTACAAGTATCTTGTAAAAACAACATGACTCAGTAGACTTGCAGTACCTTTCTGATTTTTGACTTGGAGCTGCTGTTATAACGGGTCACTTCAGCACTGCTGTGGTAACAAATAGTTTGAACAGCGCTTCAGGGAGGACTGAAACAGTTCAAGCTTTGTACCTGCTCTCCCTTTACTCTTCCTGTATTGACAAATGTATGTAAGGTTATGGGATAGGTGCCGGGGTAGAGAAGATAAGGAGTTCTCATTGACCACTGCCCTCTACTGAGGTGACTGCCTGTACTAACAACACTTTCTAGTTTGATGATGAAGTGTATTCTAATTTATCAAATGGTATTTATTAGGAATGCAAGCTGACAGCTTCAAATGTACAACAAATCACGTAAACTCATATCACTGAGAATATGGAAACAGCTATTAAAGACAAGCACGATTATTTTTAGAGACTATACCAGGATTCAAATTGTACTGAGCAACAGTAACATTATCACCATTCATATAGAATTGAGCCACTCTGCTTCTGTAGTTATTACAGCCTTATGATATTTGGGCATTGCTTATTCTGAGTGTCCTATTATGCTATTTATTTAATCTTTGCACATTTCATTTATTAATATTGAATTTCAGGGAGTCGATCCTCATTCTCCTTCCACTCCAAAATTATTCTTTTGGTTTCTTTAGAAAAGCCCAAGCACCTGGCAAATACAAAGCCCCCCACCTTTCTTACAAGAGGAGAACCCACAGAAGTTACTCTCATGTCTTCAGGCCTTGCTAAAATAAACATGGTTATGGTTTAATTACAAAAGCAGTTTGTGTCACGCTAATACATTTTATTACTTCCATTCTTTTTAACTTGTCATCATCTTTCTGGAACTAACAGAGAAATACCGCATCTATCCCACAAGCTACTGAACTACCATCACTACTGAAGGTTTCTTTTAGTTCTCCAGGTCCTAAATTCTTTAGCAATTGCACATAGGAATTTAAGCAATAATACAGAATACTTCAGGTTCAGCAATCAAGTAATGATTACGTCATCTGAGAAATTGCTCAAGATTAATTTTCAGAAATGCAGTTTACTTTGCAGGAATGTGTAAATGACAATACCAGTGTCAGTGGTACAAAGTATTCTGCTCACTAAAATACTAAACTTTATTTACACAGCTTTCTATCAAATATATTACTAAAGAACTGGCGGTATGTAAACAATGGTACATGCAAAACGATCCCTTTGACTTTGAAAAATTAATGTACACTTCTGTTAAATAAAGACCAAATGCTATTATATACAGGTTGGTTTTTTCTTTTGTTTGTTGTTTTTTTTTTTTTACTGAAATGCCTTAAGAGACATTCAGGTCTCATTTTAATATGTTCCAAATAAATACCAAATAATGCAACATTTACAAATAGCACACCAGCAGTATTTTCCATAGTAATCATTTTACAAATCAGAATTTAGTATTTCAATGAAGCAAACAAACAGCAGTTCCTCCGTAAGTATTAAGGCATGTCACATAGCATCAAAATGGAACCGATGAGCCTCCTGTCGCTTCTCTCTGTCATCTGCTTTCTGAAAAATAAAAATAAAAAGCTCAACAGTTTGTGGGATGCAGAGCAATGCTGTTACAGAAATGAGCTGTCAAATGTCAGAGAACGGTTCATTTTTTTCCAAGTCACTCATTTGACAAAAGGCAAAAAGCTTAATAAAAGCCCCAATAATTAGCTTTTAAATGATGTCAGCTTGTACTAGCAATAAACTACTCAAAATTGGCTTCTGCTGTTAATACTCAGCTGTTTTAGCATTTATGACCCATTATTTTCTGTTGTTCTAATAATGCTTTTATAAAAGGAATATTTCAAAACCGAAGGATGGTTCCTGGTGTGTATGTATTTAGCCTAATATGAGACGAAATTGCTTTGGATTAATTCTAAATGTTGTCATCTACATTACACTTAATATTACATTTTTCTATTTAAATGTTAAATACAAATTCAGACAAAGATTACAGTCCAGCTAACAATTAACAGCACCAAGTAGGCTAAAAAAGGGATTGTTCCCTGTTTTTGTATTCAGAAAATGTGAGAGGATGGACTTCTTCACTTGTTGATGTGGAACACGCCCTGGTCTGCTGAAAGAGCAGCTTGGCTTGTGCTTGGAAAAGAGAAGCATACTTAAATTGCACCTAGAACCCACAGAAGGTGCTGTAACACGTTCTCTCCCTCCTGCCTCCCATGTGTTTGAAAGCAGTGACAGAAGAGGAAGGCTCCTCTCTCAGCAGTTTGTAATGCACAGTGAACCTTTTGAGCAACCAGTGTTTTTCTCATGACAGACAGTCCCTGTAGATCCTACTATAGGAAAATTCAGCACAACAAATCTAAATGCTTTTTCAGCTTGCTTATACTTTTTTCTTTCGTTCTTTTTTTTGATGAATGAGTAAAATGAAGAAAAGCCTTTACAGTATGCTGTTGTGTGGGCGTTCAGATTTGTACCCGAGTTGATAAATATACATGATGATTTTGGGAGAAATCAGTGCATGTGTTCTGCCATTAAAGTTTGTCATCTGCTCTGGCTCAAGGCCAGAGATTGCCTCATCACACACTGTTTATGTACGACAGCGATTCCAGTGGGCTAACTATGGATTTTACTGCGCTCTGTGGCAGCAGCCGAGCTGTCATTTAACTATTGGATTTTATGGCATTTTGTGGCAGCAGCACGGCTGTCAGTGAAGTTTAAGATACATCTGCCTGGCTTTTTAAGCAGGGCCTTTATCAATGCCAGTAGTATTCTGATGTCAAAAACCGGGTGGGAAAAGAGGAGTGGCATACTTTGCTAAATTAAAATGCTTGTCACATTCCACAGTGTTATACAGGCTCACTCAGAAAGCAATTTTCACTCCATTTCTTGCCTGCTTCATGAAAAGATTACAACTTCAAAACTTGTCTGTAACTGATATTCGGATGAGTACATCAAAACTTCCCTAGCAAGGATTATCATCAAGGTGTAGCGTTCACATGACTAGTCCCAAGTTCACAAAGCAAATTAAAAAGAATCCGAATACGGGAAATGTAGCAGACTATATTGTTGTAAGATGAAATAATGGCTTCAATTCTTCCTCGGCTTCTCTTTCATCTGATGTATCAAAAGTAAAAACTAATACCTGAAAGCCATTCCTTTTTTTTTTTTTTTAATGGATCAAAAGTTTCTAAGGAATGTCAGAGCAACACAGTATCCCTAAATACTACAGTTACTTAAACAGTACGGTGATGGCTGGCAGCTGAATGCCTAAGAACTATTGTAGACAAAGGACTTGTGCTACTTATCTGCACAGGTCAAAGTACATGCTTTCTTTTAACTGCTGAGTAAAGCACGGCAGCTTACATACAGATACATCCTCTGGGGGAAAAGAAGAGACTGCATCTGCCAGCGTTTCCCCTTTCTTTCTTTGCGATAGGTACTCTAGAAGTCTGCAGGGAAAACAGCATTGAGGCAGAACAGTATTCTTATGAAAGGATTGCTGGAAGAGGCAGAAAACCAAGCGTAAACTTGCCAACAGGGAACTTCTGAGTTTAACCCCCAGTCATGCCACTGGCTCACAATACTGCCTTGGTCAGGATTTTTACTTGTTCTGTACCTCAAACTTTTCTCAAACTGGGAAGGTAAAAATCAATGGGAAGGGCATTTGAAAATTATAGGAATTAACAATTGTTTACAGGCTAATTCTAAAAATACACAATTCAACCAAATATTAGTGTCTATTTTAAGCAAGATGCAGCTGTTGCAAAGGAGTTTAACGCATAACCAACACCACTTCATTCACATGTACTTAACAAATGAGGCTTAAAATGGCTCAGAAAGCACGCGCTCTGGGTTGAGTGCTTCTTTATGTTAAAATACAAAAACTATTATTAGCCAACAAAGTTTTAAACATTGTTGTTAAAGCTCAATTTCTGCAGATGGAATTACACATCATCCTTCACAACTCAGAGACCAAACAGTTTTTGTTACTCCTGTTGCTTTAGACGTCTTGGAGACAGAGCTAAACCCAGGCAGCGCACAGTCCAAGCCACCATTTAGCAGTGCTTTCCTGGTACATTACGACACATTAAGGACAGTCATCATAACATTTGCATTTCCTTGCTTTGTGTGTTACATCCCCACCATCACTATGATTTGGAGACCACGTTTAACATTTTGAAGAGTGGAGAATGACAGACAAGTAACATTTAAATATGAAGCATGCGCAATGCCTATCTGAATGTTTAACAAGGTCATTTTATTTCCACAAGCACAAAATAACAAACAGTTCTACCATGTCAAAATGTGCAGTAATTTTATTTGACAGCTAAGATTATGGTTTGGGTATGCAGTAGCATTTATTGGCAATCCTGCCAGTTGGATATGATTGTGAACTGCACATAGTTAAGAAAAATGGGAATGCATTTCTTTTGTGACATAAAAGGCCCCTTTCAAAACGCTTCTTCAAATCAATAGATTTCTATACACTGCATGTATAATTCAGACACACAGAGCAAAGCAGCCAATATGCACACAATTGTCTCCCTATACACTCTTGAATGCTAATGTGAGTGCAATCAGCAAAGATAGTTACAGGAAAAAGAAATGTTTTTCCTCTTTTTTAGATTACCAGCAACTCAAGCTAAGTAAATTGAATTTATGTTCCCTTTCTCGAATACTGTACTTCTTAAAACTCTGCAAAATAGAAAGCTTAGATATGAACCAAAAACTTCCTCATTTTGTTGGCAATAACAGTTTAACAGCAAAGGCTTATCAATCCTTTTCTTCATTTCCCTTTTCAAGTGCCTTCAAGCTTAAGTAGAAACAATGCCAATTTTTAAGCTTGCAATAAATACCAAATTAATAACAAATCCACACCTTTTGGGAATTAATGCAGTCTGTGTCAGAAATTATATAAAGCTACTCAAAAATGTACAAGTCTATAAAATATAAGGAAATGTTAAATAGCATAGAAAATATAGAAAAATAGAGCTAATTAAACTTACCTTTTCTTGCCAGTGTAATATGCCAATTATTGCCAGGATGAAAACACAGACACCAATTAAGGCTATAGCTGTTAGCAGCACTATGTTACTTGGGGTCAGATACAGCTTGGCACTCCAGCTATAGAAAAGAGGAAAACCCAGGGAAATGTTAATTCCCTTAATTAGGAAGTAGAAAACAGATTTCATTTATAAAGATCAAAATAACTTGCTAGTGTTGAGAAGCCCACAAAAACCGAGTGGCTGTACTTAGAGACTGGAGCTTAATGGTGTTTACTGGGAAATACATAGCTTAACATAATTATTTTCAAGTAATGCCATTGAAATTGAGCTTATTTATCCAGGGATGCTAAGAACATCCACAGAGACTGATTTTTGTCCTCGTAGGCAGCAGAGCCAGTTGGCTATGGCAGAAGAATGCTGGAAAGCAACCAAATGAGGCACTTGAAGGACTTCTGGAAGGCATCCCTAGAATGTTGTGGTGTCCCAAGGCTCAGTAACACCCTTTTTATCCTTCAGACTTCTTGTGATGGGAAAGCTATCAGCACGATCTTTGATGCTGAGGCAGTACCAAGTCCTCACAGGAAACGGCATATTTATGTTAAAAGGAATTATAAATTAACAAGTGTTTTTTAGGAAATCTTAATTCTTTTGGAATTCTGTTCTCCACTGTTTGGTGTCCATGAACTTACTCTCTAAAAAAAAAGAAGAAATAGCTTATGGATGACTAAAAATTCCTCATAATGCATACCTTTAAATACCTTAACACTGTAACTAAATTTTCTCCATCTGGCAGATGTTATTCCTGTGGTTGTTAATTAGTAACTCAAGTGGCACAACACTTCTCAACTGTTATTTGTTCTGCAGTAAAATTAGCTGCTGAAACTGATGTCAGAATCATTTCTGCATGATAAACGCAGCTGACCTCACTAGGAGATCAAGCGGCAAAAAGCAGCTGTGATATGTGACTAATGTTTTCTCTAACAGCAACAACAGAAACATGCTTGATTTCTGAGATGAACATTTTAATTTCCAAATGAATTCAATGTTGAAGAGCTTATATAAGCAACCCCTACAGCTTTACTTAAGGAAAAACATTCATACCTGTGGCAACAGATACTGTGTTCAGAAGGGCTGAATTGAAGCTTTTATGTACAACTGGGCAGAAATTGCATGTTTGGTTGAAACCATGGCATGATTGAAACAAAAATGCTTGTTTCAATCATTACCATGCTTACAAATTTGTCAAAAAAAAAAAAAAAGCTGTTAAATCCAGCAAATATGTTATTATTTACAGGAGTTCAGCTGGTAATAGATTTTGATTGCTTATGGTTACTACATAAAATTATACATAAGTACTCAAAGATATTCTGTCCAGTCACAGTAGCAACAACAGTACCAGAACTGAGTCCCACTCCTTCATTGCTTTTAGAGTCTTTCTATACAACTTAAAAGAAAAAAACAGAAAAAAGAATCCAGATTTTAAATTAGGCATTAATAATGTAATTCTGTGATGTGCAATTCAAAGTAATGAAGTTACCTTCGAGGAACATTATGAGGATATGGGATGACTATAAGCTGGGAGTTCGGTATGATAGCTGTCCATTCTTGTCTTCTTATGGACTGAAAGTAAAACAGAGGCTATATCAATTCCTAACAAGCCAACACTCTTAAAAGCGAAGTATTTTCTCTGTTGAAATATGGAAAAGGAAAAAAAACTCAGAAGTGACTGGTTTTTTTTTTAAGTGACTTTTTCCCTTACATTTAAGTCTTTCATTCCGAAACCTCCAAAGCACTTCAAGAACAACAACAAAGTCTAAAGAAAGAGAAGTGCTGTTGACATGAAAGACAGTATCTGCTCAAAACACAGATGCAAAGCAACAACATAATAGGGAAAGAAAAAAAGAACCCATCTTACAAAGGAATTTTACCAATTATCCAAACCAGAATTTCACGGGTACACTGACATAAGTACCTCATCTTTTAAAGCAATATAATCAGATTTTTTTATGGACTGTGAACAGTCAGGACCCTTTTATGTTTCACCTCAAGATCAGACGCTCACAGTAACCTCTGCCTCCTATCATATTGATCATGGTGCTATCACTGAAGTAGAAAGGATAGTGTGAGTTTACAGGCCAGCCAGAGCAGCCCCAGGGAAGTCTTACAGCTGAGACCGTAATAATTGGCCCATCAGGTCTAACACAGATTTACAATTTAAACAAGCACCATATGACTAATGCTTACACACAACTTCAGTTATCTTTTAGTGTCCCTGTTGGCATTGGAGCTTACACCCACCTTAAAAACCAGATGTGCAAGGCTTTTTTTTTTTTTTTGGCAAACTCTTTTCTGTATTCAAACTTACTTTGATATTCATACTTATGAAATAAGTGTCATTAGCAATTTTACTATCCGGTTTTTCTATTATGAAAGGTTATACCAGAAACATTAGCTTCAGAATTTTAACTAACCTTTTCTCCCAAAGGACGAGGAATGCCAACATACAAATGATCGAGGAAGTTGGCACTACGTCCCAGGCCCAGCACATTGTACGGCAACTGGAGAGCAAAATGTGCTGACTGGCTGAGCTGTCCAGCTGAAATGAAAGTAGAAAATAAGGAAATAAGCTTTTTGAAAAAAACCCTTTCTATACGAGCACATTCCAGGGTCAATTATAAAAGTGTTTAAATAATAGTAATTGCATTAGAGATTTTTTTAAATATTTAATGTCTCAATCCTACATCTCCCAACTATTTATGGGCACTTAATTGGAAAATTGCTTAAATGCTTTAGATTTCTACGTAAGAATTCTTTCAAGCACCTTTTCTGTGTCAAACTATTTGTTACAAGTTGAGGATAAATGAGCTACTTGTGTTTATTTGAACATGGCTAATACCAAATCTCTTGCCCCACTGACTCATGAGCTCAGACTTACCATGAGAAGTTTCACTTTAACTCCTGCTAATAGTAATCAGTAATTATTGTTTTTTCTCGTGTCACAAAATTAGCTGAGAAGATGCTCATAAACAAATTCTCACATAATAATTTGGTTTAATGATGACAGGATTACAGTCGTTGCAAGTTACATCCTATCGAGGGCATGTAATTATAAAGAACTAAATGAGAGACTATATGGTAAAAATAACATTCTTTCCCTCCTGAAAAGACAGTAGGGAAACAGAAGCGTGCAGTTACCTACAGGTTCACTAACATGCCATTTCCAAGGTAACCAATTATTCCATTTAAATAAAAACCTTGTAATCTTAATGTCTGGCAAACTGATTCAGATCCTATGCAGACTGTTTGTTCCCTAGAAGGCTTCTTAGCAAGTGATCTGTTTCCACAGCACGATATCAGCATCTCAGAAACCACAGCGAATTCAGCCCTTCCCAGATAAAGAAGTTTAAATGACACTCCTCCACTCCATCACAAATTACGTGATCAATAGACGCAGTTTTCGTTGTTACTGCTGTTGTTGTTTTTAAATATGACAGCAGTGCCAGGATTTTTTTGCATGTCAAATTTTTCTCATTAACTTTGGCTTTGTTTTAAAAACAAACAAAATATCTAATATTCAATCACGCTGTAACGCAACAAAGAATTTCCTTTAAAAAATTTTTAGTAATGCTGATTTCTGAAGGCCTTCGCCCAAAAGAACAAGGTGTAATATTTAATATTGAAAGGTTTCTCGAATGGCTTTTGAGTGAAACACTTAGGATTATGAGGAGACTAAGTTAGGTCTTCCTTTTTTTTCTTTCATTATACAAATGAAATGAATGTCAACTAAATTAAAGGAAATAAAAGAAAATGTCATACAGTGTGTGCAGTCAGCCTTTAAAGAGTTTAGAGAGTTAGATACTGCACTAGAATGCTTAAAAGCACCGAATAATTTCACAGCTGCTAATACTGGTTCTTACGCCTACTTGGCTAAGGATGATGAAATCTTATGCCTCAAGATGTAAGTAAATCATTTGCAAAGGTCAGAAAGGAACGCTTCCTACTACACAGTACAAATGCTTTTTTTTTTTTTTTTTTAATTTGCCTTAAAATGGGGCGAAATTAGCTAAGCAGGACTTGGGAGGATGGCATGTAGAAGGTTCTAGTTTATTTTAAAGCAGACTGACTACAAATATAAGATATCACTGTAACTATTTCTTGCTTTATTCCACTTGCGTCTATCACTTTCTATGGCAGTTTGGTAATTACTTAAATGCTTCATTTAGAATTGCAGAAAGGTAATAAAAAGGTCAAATGTTTGTCTGAGAAGCATAAAAACCTTGAACAACAATTAAAAATAAAAGATGACTGAGACTACTGTTAACAATTTATTGCTTTTTTGCAATACTGCAAGTTTGCAGTTACCAATAATTAATTTACTTATAAAAATATTTCAAATTTAAACCGCAATTCTAGTGGTTTGCTATGTTGTAAAATCATTGTAGACAGATTTCTACTTCTGCCAAGAAAACTTGAAAACCACTCCATCTTCAGGAGGAAGTTGGGATGTATTGCTTATATTGATTGTTCGTTAAGCTTTCTGAAGTGTAAGCAAGCAAGATGGAGAAAGGAGTTGTTGCTTCACAGTTTTTGTTACTTGAACGATAAACCTGTTACTATAAACAAGAATTACAAGAAAAACCAAACACAAAGCAGCCTTCACCTGCACATGCTGTGTATTATTAATACTGCTTTAAAGACTATTCAACACTGAAATTAAATTTTCTTATTAACAGTATGCACTGTCTCTTCTTGCAGTTGTTTTTTAAGAAAAGCTATTTGGAAGCACTCAGATATATCATGTGCTATGAACTCAGAATACGACACTGTCATAAATGTTTTTGTTTTAGATTGCAAGTCAGCAAGTTCACTGCTTCAAAAAGCTTAGAGTAAGAAAACGCCATTTTAAGACGTGGTTCTCAGTGGTTTCAGCCTGTCAGTCTGAACTTCTATGAAAAAGCTCACCATGTCAGGCAGCCAAACCTCACAAAATTTTCACAGTTTGATATTGAAAAACTGTTCTGATCATCTCTGTATCTATCATCTTATTTTTCAAGTCTGGCATATAAAATTTGAAGCAATCCGTACCATTAACCTTTTGAAAGTCTTGTCTGAATAGCGAATTATGTGTTGTCTGTAACACATACAGTACTTGTTCTGTTCTATCTGAATGAAGACATATTCCTTCCATTTCCATTATGCTGACATAAACTTGCTGAATGTCCCCAGGAGTTTACTTCAGGGTGACTTCACCTAAGCGGTGTAGGTGCTCAAATGAAACCAATTGAACTTTATTAATGGAAGGTGATTCCATTTACATGTAGATGCAATGCTTTCTATTATTATTATTTTTTTTTAAACAGAACTGATTGTCTGTGAATCAGGACGTCTGAACCAGCATAACTAGATTCACAATGCTGACAATTTTCAATCAGTTTAAACAAATTTTGAGGAAATACAGACCGGAATATATGAGACCACTACAATAACTTTCAGACTAATGGAAACTTCCATTTCAGACCTGTAGTGTCTCTCTCTCTTTTTTAATTATTAAACTTCAATTACAAAGCTTCATTTGCAGATGCAAATTATTGAAGCCATTCAGATTAATTTAAAATATAGTAAAAATATTTAGGTTTTCAGAAGTCCCCCAGATTTGATATATTAGAGGACTGAATAGCCAAATATATTATTTTCATACAAGAAAGTACTACATTGTTTCTTCCTGTTGCTATGTTTTCCTCTAATTGCAAAAATGATGTATTTGTCAAAAGCTGTTATATCTGTATGCATATAAATGGTAACTGTGAATACTATGAATATTATTTGTGATGTATTAACTTACAAAAATAATCCCAACCATGCATGTTTCCCACCCATGTCTTAAAAAAAAGGAAGAGTTGCTTAGTTTTAGATGTACATTCTTTTTATCCCTTAACAATTTAGGTGGCTTTTCTGGTAAAAAAAAACCCAAACAACACAATTTATTGCAGAAAATATCTTACCTGACAGCCACCAAGAACTAAACAAGCTGGAAAGCTTTCAAAGAGTTAGAAAATTGAATTTCCTCAGTTCTCACTGAAAGCTTTAATTTAGTTCCCTTATTACTGCCTTTGGAGCTGTACTCTACTGATGAGAGAAAGAAAGAGTGGAGTAAGAGCTCCCTTTTTGGTTACAAGTATGCAGAATGGCAACCTGAGCTTCTGAAGCACTGAGCATGTTTCCTTCTTGTGACATGGGTGTTTGCTAAGGAAATTCTAGATGAACACAGCACAACTTCACCTCATGCCTTTTCCTACAATATTTTTTTTCCTGGAGTTACAGAAAAAAGCATTGAAGTGGGTTGAATCTGTATATTTGCAACTTACATGCCTTAGGCGCTGCTAATACCTGCAATGCTTCTGACAGCCCAAGCACCAAAGCTGATCCAATTACATCGGAACATGTTTTCATTAATATCTTTACACCACAAAAATATAGAGTAAAGCTAGAATAACCAACCCTTTAAGAAAAGCAAAAATTATATGACTATATTATTGATATTCAAGCCCTTTGTATAGGGTAAAGTTGTCTTATTTATAATGCCTGAATATTTAAAGTTTGATAACATTGTATGCAGTATTAAGAGTTCAAGAAAGGTTTCTATACAAAAAGTTACATTGAAAAACATACTACAGTCATACCCACCTGTAGCAACCAAAGTATCTCCTAACAGAATTCAGATATTCAATTATTAAATGACTCAAAACTTCTTCCATCTATGCCATCTTCTATATAGTAGAATGCTACATAATGAATTCTGCAATGTCAAGTGTCTACTGAAATTAAGCTTTGTTTGCCTTTATCTGGGATATTCTTCAATGTTTACTCTGTAATTCATTACTATGAAAACTGCTAGACATGCTGTTTAACTAAACTGGATTGTGAGGTGAACACACATGAGAACACAATGCAACAACAAAGAGTAAACAGATTTCCAAAAGCCAGAAGGGCAGGACTTATCTGGGACTTATCCTTCCTTCTGTCATGGGAAGCTTAAAACAAAACCAGAGCTCTAAAACGAGATGCAATATTTATCACTCCACAGAACTTCAGCCATACAGCTGCTTAAGCAAATTATGACTTGATCCATATAAGCAACCCAATGAAGGTGTTCATAGGACAACATTATGGATAGTCACGAATGTTCATCTTTGAGTAAACACAAAGAATTCACTGTTCTATGGCTCCTGGCCGACAGTCATAAATTTTTTGGTAGAGACAAGCTGCAAAAGTAACCCATACTACCTATAAAGTCAAATATACATCTATTATAACTTTAAGAGAGAAAATTAAGTAGTCCGTAGCAGAAGCTGCAGACAAAATACAAATACACATCAACTTGACACTCCAGCCCTGTTTGGTACGTAATTGGTACATGCATCAAAAAACATCTCAAAAAGCTTTTTATAACAGCCCCTCTCAGCCAGAGGTGCCCTTATCACAAAAATATCTATAGAGAGCTGTATTTTCCCTCAGCTGTCTGCCTAGTCAGCATGCCAAGGAGCCAGCCAAGTCCTGCTCAGGTTATGGAAGTGCAGAGCTGCCAGTCCTATTTTCAGTGCAAAGCAGCAGACAGGCAGGCTTCAAGGCTTCTCGCCTACAAAGGAGAAAAAGCGAAGGTATTTGAGAGTTCAGATGTTGCATGGCAGAGGGAGAAAGAAAGCAGGAAGACAGAAAAATTGGAGTGTAGTGAAAAGGTAGCAGAGAGAAAACGGAATAAAAAGACAGTGATAGCTAAAGGTAGCTTGGTGTTCATGGTATGATGTTTCTACAGGGCTATTCAGCAATTTAACTTCTACAGCCTTTTCAACTAGCTAATAACAGATATAAAATGCTTCTCGTGCTGGTGCTACGGCATGAAATTGTCCTTGTGCAGTTTCTCAAAATACTTCAGTAAATTAACCAGCTGCTCTATATAAAGTATCTGTTCCAATTAATGTTATTTTGAGTCCACAAGGATATTAATTCTAAGAAAATCAGTTGATGTTACTGATAATGAAATACATGGAATCAAACTTAGCAAATAGTCTTTTCAAGAAAACACAAAGGATCATTATTTGAGAAGTACAACAGCTGGCAAAAAACGTCACATCTGAAGTTTAGCCATGGTCAGAACTGTTAGTAAACAGGGCAGCATAGACATAACGTGCAGTGATACTGGCCTTATCCAACTGGTATCAGCCTTAAACAAACATATTCAAAACCACAGAGTAAGACTGCTAATTCATTATCACAAATTATATGTTTTTAGGTTGCTAAAGTCTAAAAGAAGTGAAAAATAAACAACAAAAGAGCCCCCAGGCTTTCATCTGCTATCCTTATTAGATTCAGCTCATGCACATCCACCACACCACAAGAACAGGTTTAATTTTCTCTTTGCTCAAGTTCAGCTATTGTACTCTAGTTTATGCCAGGCATTGTTGATTGAAGGATTCAGCTGAAAAACTATCTCAGAAAAATATTACGAAATCCTAAGGAGCAAATAAAAACCTGGGAATGCAGATGTGGAGCTGGGACTTCTGAAAAATAAAAAAGCCAAGAGAAAAAGTATGGCGAAGGCAGGTTGCAGGATCAGAACATATGGCTGAAATTAGTTTACCCACTTCTCCCAGATTTACACTAGAACCAGATCTGATCATAAAATGCATTCAATATAAAAAGCAGTTGCACTTGAATTGTTTCTCAGAGAGGAAAGGTCTGTGGAGATGTTAATGGAAGATGTAAGACCCAATACTTACGCTCATTTTGGCAACTGCAACTCCTTTTAGTTAATTTAACAATATTTCTTGTTGTAAGATTACAGGCAAATTGAGGAGTGTAGAAGTAAAAAGCACTGAATACATGCTAATTATTATTCTGCTATCTTTTAACAACATACTGGAATGTTAACAGTAGAGAGAATAATTCTAACAACGTTTTAAAAAACCCTCTCAATTATGCAAATTTGCTGTAGTTAAGACTTGGCAGATCAAAGAACTTCAAAATGAATTTGATAAGGACAGCCATATGTGCCTTGTTATTCTACTGTTTGCATGAATATTGCATACATAAAAGATACTGTATTTCACAACTAAAGACCTGCAGAATTAGGAACATCAGAAATAGAATGGTGAACATTTCTTCCTCTTGAGTTTGGTTTCAGATGGTCCAACCAATAACAGCTCCTCTGCTAAGACTTCAGGTAAAGACAGCAAATAGCATCAGCTGACAGGAAAACAAACTGAATGTGGAATGTTCTTTTCATTAGAAAAAGAACAACGTTGTTGTATGTCACTTTTTTGGAAAGAGATTATATAAAAAAAGGTAATAATAAACTGTAAGGTTCTCTCATTATTGCTTTCATAAAATTAAAAGCTTTGGATATGGATAGTTCCATGATATTATATAAAAAATGGAAATAAACTGACAAAAATTAGTTTTAAAATGGTATATAGATGCCATACTTTCAAAGCTTTACGTGGAAAAGATGTTTTGTAGGTTTATACATGGCCCAAAAATGCCATCTGGGTTAGGTACTGTCAGCCAAAGCATATATATGAAAACGTTGCTTGAGGTTTTTCTTGGCAGTCAAACAGAATATGATTTGGCTGTAACAGACAATGCATTTCAAGATAATAACCTGTAGGCCAATAATTCCAGTAAGAAAGACATTTACTGAGTTTTACAAGGAGGACCTGAGAAAGAAGAAAGTTTAGCTAAAAACTTAATATAATAGGTTCAGAAAATGTGACTGAGAAGTACTTGCAGGAATTATACAGACTCAAAAAAATCTATTAACACATTACAGTTGAGAAACTGATCAAAGAGTATTACAAAATGCCCTGTAGCAGTACTACGAGGGTCATAAATGCACTTGGAATTCATAACTGTTATTTCATAATGTCAAAACAGAAAAGGAAATTCATGATTGGGCTCTGTTAGGTTTTTATTATTGCAAATATGGTAGTAGTGAAGATTAATGGTACTATAGTACCACAGTATGAAATCCTGTTTGATAGCTATTTCCCATAGTAAATTGTAAGTAACTTGAACATCGCATTCCTAAAAGTAACCCTCCTGAAAAGAACTACCAAACCCTAGGACAATGGTTTTTAAAACAATTACTTATTTTCCTTTCAAGAGATGCAGAAAGCAAACAAAAACAACCAACATCCCCAATTCCCCAAGATGGAGAAAATGATACATAAAATAGGTCCAACTCTAAGTTAGCTTTATTTGCCCCCGGATACAGGGAATTTGTAAGTTACTGGCATTCTTCCATGACACAGAGGTCAGTAGTTGGAACATCTTTATTTTGCCGCTGGGATATAATATAAGATTGCTGAAGTAATGAGTGCACACAAACCAATCCCATCTGAACTTGTAATTCTCTGTTTCCTTAAGATAAGTTTCAAATGAACTTATATTGCTGTGAATTAACCTTTTAATAGATATTTGGAACTTCAGACACCACAAATGCATTATTTTTCATCGTCTGATTAAAACTATGTCAATTTCTAAAAGTAAAGTTTATTTAAAAAAAGCAACATATCAAAAACTATCCAGGTCTGCCAACCTCTGATCCTCTACAGTTACAATTTATGGTATCCCAAATAGAAAGTGCTTTAAATAATTGGATAATATAGATTCTACTAGCTGTTAGACGTGGTCTTATAAACGTGTAGTATGACTTCACTTGAAATATCAGACTTGTAAGTCTGAGATAGCGTTAAGCACAAATAGAGCAAAAAACTGCTCTGACTACATGAATGTTGCATCTAGATGAGTATAATTATATCTCAGCAGAGGTTGTGTTGTAGTTTATTTGATTTATAGTCAATCTGTAGCACTTTGCTAATGAGAAAAAGATCAGTTTGATGGTGCCACTAATGCATTTCTTCATTTATGCAAAGAAGTCCTTCTTTGTTACTTAATCAGTATTTCTGATAATACAATTGGGCATAGGTATCTAATCAAAACATACAGGGCCAAAGGGATTATGAAGCTGTTTTTTCCTTAAACAGGTGTACTAAACTTAGGCAGGCCCACATTAAGTACCAGGGAGCCTGAAGGAGTAAATACATTACACTTCCTTAAACTCACTGATCTCTTCATTTAGATGCATGTTCATTCAAAGAACGCACCAAACTAACTTCTAGAGGCAGGCTGTAAAGAAATTTTGGTACCCAGAAATTATATTAATTTCCAGCAACTCTAACAACAGCTGTCACAAAGCAGCTTTATCTGCTACCTGATATCCATATTCTCAGAAGACAGCCCGGAAGAGTAGAGGTGCAGCCATCAACTGCAAGTAGCTTAGATAACAGCAGAAAGAAGAGATTAGTGAACTCAAATTTCTATTACACAAATTTGTGAAAGAAGAGTTATTAAGATATGAAGATATTTCCAAGCTGTTTGCACTTTAGCTCTGTTGAAAAGCAAGCACTTAAGTCTTTTAAAAAAGGGATGGGTACAATAAAATTGTTCATCTTCAATAGTATTCTTAGTAGTATTCTTAGCATTCTTAGTATTCTTCACAGTACTTGTTCATAACCTTGAATCTACGGTCAACAAGCAACATGGAAGCAAAATAGCTCAAAACTCAAAATATCCAGTCATTAAAATGTACAGAGCAGAAAAGGCACGCCAGTGAGCATCAAAGTAATGTGGACAACACAGAGCAATCTCTAAAAACCTGTCTTGAATTAAATTGCCTTCAATACCAAGACAAAGTGTGAAACAAAACATGTCTGCATTTGCATGGTGACAATCCTGCACCTCTCTACAAGCAGGCCTACCTCCTGCCTGGAACATGCAACATCTTTCAGCATTATCTTCTGTTTCCTCAATTTCTCCACAGTACACTAAGAAGCTTTTTAAGAAGCTTTTTTTTTTTTTTCTCCTTCTGCTGTGCTCCTTCCTTACATTTCAGGCTATGACCAATTCCAACTGTACACTGACCACATGGCCAGCCTGAGGACAAAACAGACTAAACTGTTGATCTATAAAGTCTTTTTCTCATGTGGAATTTTGTTTTCTACCTAACTGTTTAATTTTACAGAACTGGTAGTTTTATGTGTGGCATGTATTCTTCAATTACATTTACCTTCAGCAGGCTAGAGTATTCAAGTTATTTGGGACTAAATATAACCAAGATGACAGCATACTGAAGTAATTTTCACATCCGCAGGAATCCAGGCTTTTAAGGGATAGAGAGATCTTGTGTGGACCTTTGCCAGTATTTTTTTTTTGGTATGGTTAACAAGATAGGCTCTACAGTGACTTGGCTCCTACTAAGTTTGCCAGCCGTCATCTTGGTAACTGCCAGTAATGAGATATGCTAGATGTTACCCACCAGAACTGGCAGCCTAAGGGCATGGCCTGATACACTATGGTCTCTTAGATTAACTACAAGTCCCTAGATTTACTGTGGGGTTCTAAGTGTTCCTAACTAAATGAGCAAGCTCTTAGATTTAGCTTATGAAGAAACGTTTCAGAGCAATGAAGCCAAGAGCAAAACTGGCAGATTAGCCTGTGAAACTGAATTTGTACAATTAGAAAAAAACACTCAGCATTTTCATATTGGCAGTAATTACTAGCTTGAACAGAAATGTAGCCTTATAATTTCAAGCCCAACTTTAAGCATGTACGAATACAGAAGTACTACAGAGTATCAGAATATGTTTTTGCAGCTATCTGGTCCACATTCTAGTTCACGTTATTTCTCTGTATTTGCTAGGATAGAATAAACAGTTCTGAGCACAGTGCTCAGGGTGAGAGCATTATCATTGACTTAGGATGCAGAATATCCACATCTCTTTCCTTAAATTATTGCCATTATTTAGCAATGTCTATTCTTATGAGATTATCTTACCTGACCCATTTTTCAAGTATCCATTTGCATCAACAGTTGTGTACATGATGTAAGGACCAGGCTGATTAACACCAAAAGGCTAAAAGTGAGAGGGGAGGGAGAAGAAGCAGGCAAAATTTTAGGAACAGACAAAGCTCTGCTAATAAATATATTAAAGCAAAGAAACTTGTACAGATGAATGATTTCTTCAGGATATAGTTAATTTTGAACTCTTGCTCTTACATTGCCTATAGCAATATATGGAAATTCCTTTTCAAAATAAGACTAATCAGTTGTCGAAGTACCACTCAGTTTCTCATGAAGAAAGCAATGCTATTCGGTCCTATGGCAAAAGGTTTAATATTTCCTAGGGAGCTCTAAGTATAATTTGAGATTTTAGATTTTAATATAACTGCAAGTTCTAAAACAACAACAACAACAAAAAACAACCTAAGAAAAAAATTCAAGATTTTTTGAGAATGCTCCATTCTGATGGACTTTCTTAATCTAAAAATACTATATAAGTTCAAAATTATTATTATTATTCAGCAATGTTTTATTTAATTAAAACAGTTGAACAGTTAATTTTCAAGTACCAGTATCTATTTTAAATAAATTATTTGGAGAGAGAAGATGTGCTTAAACATCAAAGAACAGTTATGGGGTAAAAAAAAAAAAAAAAGGAAGGAAAATCAAAGGGAGTTATGGATTACTGAGCGCTGAACCGTGTCATGTACCTATGTGAGAATATGAGGGCCGTACATGGGGAGGAAAATTATCTGTTAAGGTAGAAGGGACAGGGAACAGCTACAAGAGAAGATTTTAAATAAAGGTGTTTTTTCCTTTTTTTCCTCTTCAAACAGTGAATTCAAGCTGATATTACAACATCCAGTTCATTAAAAAGACCTTTTGGATGAGTTGCAGAAAGTTCACTGAAGAAGAGACAAGAAATGTTTTGCATCATGCCCCCCAAAAATAGTAAGTTGCAAACCATAGGAATAAATAATGATAATGAAAGCCAGTATCAAATCTTGGAAAACAGTAATTGGCTAGAGTGAGGCATAAGGGGACAGAAAAGATTATGTTAATGCAAAACTATGAAAGATGAACCTTATTTGATGTTAAAATGTGCATTATTATTATCTTGGCCAAGCATTTGTATTCCGGCATAACGTACCTCATGACACTCAGGTTTTTTGTTTGTTTGTTTTACAGTGAAGGCAACAGTATTTCAATGATCTTGACAATCAAGTGTTCATCAACATCTGTCGAACATCTGCTTTCTAAACCTTCCCTTCATTTGGTAATTAAGCTAATAATACCTCCAAAAACCTCTATCTTTTTTCAGAATTTAAACTGATGTCCTAAAATAGGCTTGAAGAAAAGGCTGGTTTCCTTTGAAGCAGTTTTTTTTTTTTTTTTAATTTTCAAACCATATTTAAAGTTCAGCAATTCAGCTCTGCAAAAATAACTTTGATTCCTGAGTTCCCCTTTTAGGCCTTTCACTATGGATATTGTAATTTGCTAATTGAAAGTTCCACAGGTGGTTTGTAGGGTCTCTGGAGATGATTAAAAGATGTGAAATAGAATTAACACATCTACATGTAGCTAATCTGCAGAACCATCAAAACCAAGTACATTTCTTTCCCTTTCCTCCTTTTCCTTCCTTGTACCCACGTACCTGATTTTAGCCCAGAAGTTGCTACCTGCTACCCCATGCCTGAATTTGTCCCACAGTGTTTTGCCTGGCCTTTATGACCGCCCTGACCAAGACTTGGCACATTTCATAGGCTGGGCATCCAGTTGTATTACACAAGTTTTTCTTGTACCTGACATAACCCAGCCACTGCGATGCTGCATAATAAATCTCACTGCAGAATCAATCAATGGAGACAACTGGAGAAAGATAGTAGTCTCAAACATGCACAACTTGGCCAGTCAATATTTGGATCACACATTCTTCTAGTCAGTAACTGTTATGTATGTGAACAATTGTCAGCACAATTAGACCCCAGCTTATTTAAATCTAAATAGTATTGCAAAGGCATAGTTACACTTACTGTTACTTTCCGAGGACAGTCATTAGAACAGAGGCCACTGAGAACTGCAAGAACAAAAAGTTCACAGTATTTATATTAACAAGCCATCTTACAAGCACAACCTCAAAAACCTATTAAAATATACTAATATATGTCACGTATCCATTAAGATAGATATGATCTGTTTTCTTTATGTGTTATGACTTATGCACTAAAATAATTCCGATTTGCTTGAAGTATATTACTTGGCAGAAATTAATCAGCTAATCACTGTTTTCTTATACCTGACTGGTTAGTTTGCTTCCAAAGGAAACATTTGTCAGTTGAAAAAAATCCAAATTAAAACATGTTAAAATGTAGTGGACTGTACATTTTACTCATTACCCTTTACTTCTAACCATTTAAAATATCCTTGTCAGAAATTCAGCTTCACTTTTTTAACTGGAAAAGAGGAAAGTAAAGGCCTTTCCCTACATACAGATGATAGCTTTAAAACTTGATTCAAAACAACTCCCATTACCTGTTTATTCTGTGTTATTCTAAAGTATTATAAGCAGATGTGCATAATGCTTCTTAATATCTAAAGCATATGACAGTTGTTGAATTACTTGCCAGCTTGAAAAATCAGTTGATTACAGAAATGTTAAACATTTATAATCAACTAAGGGACAATGAAAGCCATCTGTTCTGTAACCTAGAACATCCTGTCACATTAAATATTAGATGCACAAAAGCCTGGGTACAAAATGCGTGGTGACAGTGAAGTACTAAGTGGTGTACGTAACACAGTGTAATAGTCTGATCAAAAACCATCCCAAACTAGACTCAGAAGTACTATTTGTATTTTCTGTGAAAATCTTAACTGAAATGATTCCAAAGTTAAAATTTTTAGTTTGTGACTTAACATTTTTAAACATCCAAATACAGAAAAATCTGCAATCTATCTATACAGTCAAAAGGAAAGTCTAGACAATTAAGGTGAAGGTGCGGCAAAGGACAATTTGAAGATGGCATCCGTATCTAATAATAGACAACAATCTACAAATTTATTTTGTATGTTAGACAAAGATGCATGTTCAAGTGGAGCCATCTCTGCCTATTTTGATGCAAAACAGCACACTGCAATTTGCTGTTCAATTTCACTGTGGGAACAAATAACCTGACCAAGTTCATTTGACTACTTTCATTGTCCATATACCAAATAAGTGAACACAGTGCATTTAGTGATACAGCAATGGGCATAAAGCCTGTTTTATTATAAATACTCCCTCCTGTGTCACAGCAGAAATGTTTTTAAGCTACTCTAATTTCCATTTTCTGGGGCTTCTACAAAAACATGAGCCTACCCGAGTATGGTGCTAAAAATCAAAGCGAACCTTTTTTAAGATATATGTAACACTGATGCTGAAAACTATTCTATTATCCATTCAAAATATCACACAATTGTCTTTCTAATATAGCTCTGTGAAGTGAAACATTTTTCTAGAAGGCTTTCTGCATGCTTGTGATTATTACGCTACCCATGCTCAGTATTATTTAAGAAGAGTACAGCCTCCATCAGCATGACAAATCATTGTAGTCTAATATGATGAAAATAAAGCCCTAACTATGGAGTAAGTAACACGTTAATCAGCCCCTAGTAGTGGATGCAGTTGTGTTTATCTTACAGCATGCAGAATGTACGCTTCAGAATCATTATGTGTATTTAAATAACACAAAGGCAAATGCAATCTCTCCACAGCGAACCTCCTGTTTTTCTTGTTCAGTTTTCTCTTTATGAGCTCAATTATAGCTTCACCTTTTATCCCTACTCAAAAATCAAGGAAGACAGCCAAGGGATGAGCTCAAGGCTCAACACCTTTGCAGACTGGAAGAACATGCTAGGGCATGCAATTTGAAAACCTAATTACTCTCAATTACAAATATCATAATCTAACACTAGCCTTTTAAACCAAGGCTTTAATTAATTCACATACCCTTGCCATGCTATCTGTCATCCTAAATTGTTACGATAAGATGTATTTTATGCCATGTAATACTTTTAGGCCAAAAACATCAAACTGACTCAGACAGGGAAACGTACTCTCAGAACAGAGAGTCATGAAACCAGTTCATTTTGGCCTAGATTCTGCATCATTACCAAGGGATAGGGGAAGAGAAACTCTAGTAAATTACGCTTGATGTGACAGCAGAACAGGCAAGAGACAGAAGTCCTTGCTACAAAGAAAATGCCACAACCACTCAAGGCACAAATGAAAATAAATAGATTTGGTTATTGTTTCTTGCCTAAATTCTGAAAATAGGCAAGATAAAAAGATAGTCATGGTGGACAGACAAAGCATGTTCCTTCAAGTCAATACTGCTTTAATGTCTTATGGTTCTCTTCTGTATTATGGCATGCATATGTATAAGCATAATTACATTTTTCTCAGGTTAGTGACTAATAAACTGATCTTCCTCTAAATTTTAAATATCATGAGACATAAAAGTCTAAGTTGAAGAATAGAAATATGTAGATTAATGTTGCTTTTACAGTGACAGCACTGTAGGAGATAAGTGAAGGTATTGTACAAAAGATTCACGAAAGTGAGCCCTTGAGTTCAGCCAAGTCCAGCCCTTTCCCTCAAAACAAGATATACTACGTAGTTTGTTTAATCTAGCTGTATAAGCCTCTAATGTTGGAAACTGCAGCTTCTCCAGGAATTTGTATTAGTACTTCACAAGCTGCTGTTTAGGAAATTACTCTTACTATTTACACTTGTTTTAAGTTTGTTAATTTCTGTCATACCCAGCAAGGACATAAAAAAAACACACTTGATCCCACTATGGTTATATATCATGGATTGAAGACAAATTTCTTCACATTTCTCTTTTAGAATGAATAACTCAGTTTCCCTGCAGATTATAATTGTAGATGTTTCATAGTTAGTTTTCCTTCAAAAGCCAGAAGATCTTTTAAAGATCTAGTATCTGCCTTCAGAATTTTGCTAAGATGCAGAAGCGGAGAACCAAAGCTCCAAAATGAAAGGAAGGATTTAGACTGCCTGTGGGTAACAAGTGAAACATGACCTGCTTTCTAAGTAAAAGCACACACCCAGAGATAACGAACACTTACTTGGAAGCCATTGTGGACAAAATCGGTATTAAAAAGCATTGAAGTGATATTAGAACAACAGAAGTGCTGAGAATAGTGGACAGAATTGCTTGGAAATTAAATAAGTACTCTCTAAAACAAAACTAGGAAAAAACCCAACCTTTGAAACCAAACAAAAATGAGCTATCCAAGTTTAGATTATGCAATCTCTTTCTGCAGATCGTAATATTTTCCATGCTATATTTTTTCTTTTCTGGTATTTCCACGCATACTGCATTACCATAATGTTATCATATACAGAGGATCAAATAGTCACGTTCCCCTCAAGATCTGATTTTGACCTGATTATATGGTAATAGCTTACCAATAACTTTAACAAAATACGCATCTGCTTCAAAGTTGTTTTTTAATGTATGGATAGCGAAGTCTTCACTGGAGTGGCCCTTGCTTACTACAATGATATCCAAGATTCCCTAGAGAGAAAAAAAAAAGGTTGAATTAGAAATGAGAATGCTGATTTGCTCCAGATAGCACTTAAATTCAGTAAATAAATTCCCTTAGAGACAAAAAGGAAAAGAAAAAAGTGTGCAGCCAAGTTTACATTTCCACTACCGATTTTAATATATTTAGTATCATATTAATCTATGGCAATATTAAACAGAGTGCTCCATTCACAGATAACAAGGACAATACACGTGTCTTCCATGGCACTGAAGAGGGCATTTGAAACAGAGCAAATGGAGAGCCAGCAAACTTTTGGTCAGTGAGTGGGCTGCTGCTACTTGCCCATCTTCCAGGGAGCATTTCAAGAGCATGCAGAAATATCCCAGTATGAAAGCACTGCCTGCCACATATGCTCTAAAGCCAACGTTTATGCAAAGCAATCTAACAATAACACAAAAACATACACAGCAACACAGAAGGAGTGACACTGTTTGCCACAGTAAAGAGCTGAACTTACATCTTCGTAGATATCAAAGAAGGTTGCTACGACTGCATCTTTGATTTGATTAAGATCAGAGAGCTCCCAAAAAACTTTAAACATACGACGTGCACTCTTGCAGCTTGCATTATTGCATGGGACATTTTCTAGTAAAAATGCTTGTTGATTGCTGTAAGATATGATGTATATATAACAATTTACTTCCTTTAAAATAATAAAGTAATTACATTATCTTTGTAATTTTGAAGCCAACTGAAATATATATTCAATTTAAAAACAAAATCACTCAAGAAGCTAGCAGACATTTAAAAATCAATAAGTATTTATGTTAACCTTGCAGTCAGAATTAAAGCCCTTACATCATGCCTGATTTAAACTAATGAATATGCTAAATAAACAGGTCCAAAACAGCAGGAATAACTTCGATATTCTTACTTTCTTCTTACTCAAATACAAGTGTACCTATCTGCTGTTTTCCTTAATCCCTCACCATGGTCTTTAAGTTCATGTACTTCTTAATACACATCGGTGCTTTTTTCAGTATTTTATGACACAAAGGGCTGTAATATTGACACAAACAGATCATGTTACCAGGTGTAGTATAGCAAACAATCTCCCTTTTGAAGAAGTCATCTAATAAACATCATCTGGTCACTGGGAGACACAAATGAGTGACACAGGCTTCACACACGTATTCTGCTGGCTAACAGTGTATACCCAGTCTCTGATACCGTAAGATCACCACTCTCACAAGAAGTGTGAAAACCTTCAGGACTCGACCAGCTGTGTATCTGATTGCTTGGCAAGTCTCAGTTACTGCCCTGGAAGCCCACAGGGATCCATCACTGGGAACAGATGAAGTTTCCTCCTCTCTCTCTGAAGGGAGCCAGGAGACGAAGCAGCCAGCATTCTGCAAGGCTAGCTATGCATGTTAGAGCCAAGGGCAATAATCAAAAGCATTTCTTCATTATGACCTTGAACATAACACCATTGCAGAGGGTGACAAGAAGGTGCTTTTCCATATCTTAACAGCATCCAAGGCCACCAGGATGCAGTCACAAACAGAAGCAACTTCAGCAGTTCTTATGACAGTTTCTGGTTTTCTTTATTTCTGTGGAAAATTTGCTAATAAGAAGAACCATAACTCCTAATATTCACATTTCCATTCCTTCCATTTCAGAGGGGGGCAAAACATTTACCTTGTGAAAAAATCCTTCTGATGCTGAAGTAACTAACAGTTCCTTTGCACAGAATCAGCATTTCAAAACCTGCACTGGCATCAAAGATGCATCAAAAATAAAATGGGATATTAAAATGCTTTCCTCAAAAGATTACAATCACATTTCTTGAACTTCTGTGAAAAAAAAAAACAAAAAATAGGTCTCTGTTTTTCTGCCCTATGCCTGAATTTGACTGAGCCTTAATATGAACAACCTGTTTGTCATTTCACAAGTGCAAGTACACAGAATTAATGCTCTGCCAAAAATCAAATTAGATGATCTACAATATTTAGGACAGTGTATTATCTGAACCTGAGAACTCATAACCACAACTTAAAATGTATGTGAGCATTTAATTTCATGTATTATATCAGTATCATGTCAATTAACCAACTATAAAAGTAAGGTGACAACTCGAGCTAAGCAAATTGTTCCAATTTCTCTTTTTCATCACCTTGACATATTCTTTTAAAAAAATTGCAATAAACTTTTAAAAGATGCTTTCTTTCAATCCTCATTTTTCAAACAGCTAGAAATTACTACATGCTATTTAAAAAACAAAGATGAAAAATTGGCATTACACTTAAATACAGAATATTGTTCAAGTCTAAATGATAAGCCTTTTGAATGGATAGACAAGTTTATTCACTGTAGGAGGCTTTTTTATTCCCCTATCCTTCCTAATGTGCATTTAATGATTTGAAAACATCAAAATAACACCAAATGCATTGGGAGAATAAGGGAAGATATAAATCAAAGCGTCATTTAGAAGGGAAATGCCAATTTCCTTTACCCTTCTACATCAGAAAGAAACACAAAGAAAAACAACAAGGAAAAAATCTATTTCTTTAAAAAAAATGCATAACTATAGGTTGGCTCATAAATACTGGATTTTAAACAAGTTGTTTATCCAGCCCTGCTTCTGACAGGCGATAAAACTAACAATGATTTAGAAAAAGGTGATCTAGTTTAATTAGAGTCCTTACAAGTAGATACATGCAAGGAACTAATATATATACACACACATATAGACACGCATATATATACACACATATATACACACATGTGTGTATATATGTATACACGTATATATATGAATACATATATACATGGATATATACACATATATATACACATATATAGGGGTATGTATGTGTATATGTGTATATATACATGTGTGTGTATATACATGTATACATATACACACATGCACATATATATACACACGCGCACATATATAGATTTTAAACTGTGCAGGAGCACCTGGAAAACTTCATACACGTGTATTATACTCAAAGCTTTTCATCCAACTGTCCGTATTCAGTTTTTTACTATCTCCATATCTCCATTTTACTGCTACTTATCACCAACGTCTGTGATAAACAGTATACTTGGAAATACATTATATATTTTGCCAGTGAAAACATTCCCTTTCAATGAAAGCCTCACTAAAAAAAAAAAAGATTCCTTAGGTTACATGTTTGCAATTCAAGATGCTAATTATTAGTATCTAATTAAAACAAGTTGGAAACAAATGATTAGGTAAAACATGTTTCATCTAATTATGTGGCACAATGAAAGACGCCATTTATTGGTTTATATGCAGTATTTACTTTCAACATTACAAATTTAAAACTAAGAAGTGAAAAAATTACTAAATTCAGATAAGAGCAAATAGAGACGAAGCAATGAATAACTACTGATAAAAATACCTCTTGTTATTCTACACACACACAAATCCCAATATAGTCATAACTAGAAGGAAGAAATATTCACCTATGTAGCCTAAAGAGAAATCTGCAGACTGGAATTCTAATGTGGAGGTTTTCACTCAAGTCAAAAGAACATTATACGCCCTTATTGAAAATACAGGATACAGCAGGAGATGAAACACTGTGGTCTTATGGCAGCTCTATGAATATTTGAAGCTATTAATCTTTTTCTTAACTTAGCAGGATGGTCAGCAAGCCGAAGTTATTCCTAACTACTATACATGTCTTTATTTCAGTGTTTTGTAGGGATTTAGAGGAATTGATCTGGAAGTACTTTCCAGAATTCTAACAAAAATAATTTATCTTAATGATATTCTTCCATCACCATGTATCAGTATATTTTCAGATGAATACAATGTTTTTTGCCTCTTTTAATTCCCTTCAGTTAGACAGTATCTAGAAGCCAGGCTTTCTAAACTATGGCGCAGATAGAGGTCACGAGTTTACAAAAATGCTTTATCATTTAATCACAGTAATCAATCACAGAAATTAGATTTGTAGATGTAGCATGAAAGGCTTCAGAGAAAGAAATAAACAGCTTGATTCAGAAGTGTTTAAAACCAATTAAATAAGGTTTCCATTTTAACTTGCTCTGATTTAAAAGGAGCTTTTAATTTAATTCCCACACATTTAACTCTCTCTATGACCCAGTTATACGTTTTAAAAGGAAGCATTTGCTTGTGTTTCTCAGAAACAGTGACATTATAGTACTGTGAAAGTGACATTTGATAACCAGTATAGAAAATGTTTTCGTTACTTCACTATGGATATTGGGAATATACAGTGCTAACGTGCAGTTTATTCCTTAGTTACTTTTTTTTCCAGACTTCCTCAGCTCTCTGCCCCTTCCTTTGTGCAGCCTGTCAAACCACCTGCCAGTACTCTCCATCCTTATCCATAACAATGTGCCATTCAACTTTGAAGTCAAGTTTCAAAATAACTTTGAAGACACACCCAACTGAATCAGTAATTTCAGAAGCACGGAAAATAAAGACAACTATAGCACAGTAATTCATTGCAGTAAGACAGGCAACATTCTGGGCTTTTATAGGAGTAATTATTAATGAACTATGTAAACGTCTACATATTATTACCCTGTCCCAAGTATAAGCCTGGCAGAGAAGAGAGGCTTCCAATGATATTAAAAGATAAACCTCCCGCCACCTCTGAACTCCAGAAATCCTCTTCAAGTCCTTTTGAAATATCCTAACTATCATGATACACACTCAGTACAGCCCCAAAGATTTGTGGGCCTTAAGTAAAAACAAACAAAAGAGCCACCTTTTGCAGTACAGATGCCCCAGTGTTTCAGTGGAAAAGGAAAAACCTTGGTTCTAGTTTGCTGCCTAGACTTTTTACACTCATTATTCAGTGATGCTGAAAGGAAGATGCAAAATCCCAACTAAGCAAGGCTATGGAGAAGAAACCCGACATTCACTGTCGGAGGGGTTTAACTTGGTCTATGCAGATTCTGGACAGTAAGAGGATCACCAGCTTCTCTGACACATTTGCAAAACAACAATAACAACAACAAAAACCAAGAAAAGCCAAAACAGAACAACAGCTGTACTAGTTATCTGAAGGCTCAGAAGTAGTGGCAGAGCTCTGTTGCTCGCTGCTTTGTGTCTGAATCACAACATTGTGTAGGCAGAATACAAGCACAGAGCTCTTCACTTTTAGGCATGTGTCAGTATGCAAGGAACTCAAACAAAAATGTCAGTGAGTCACTCAAGTTTAGGCAACCACTGGAGGATCTGAATTAATTGTGACTTAAGAATCTAAATTCTGTCTATATACTCTTCTAAGCACCGAAGTGAGCTTCTCAGTTATTTTCATTTCTGAGTATTAATTCAAACTATGAACCTACACCCAACTCTCATAAAACAAACACAGCTAGATAATAAACACACCCATGACAGACTTGATTTTTCCCAGTAATGCAGTAGTGCAAGTATTCATCACAGATCCCAATGAGAAAGATATTAAGACTTCATACGGTATTGATTAAAACACCTTTTATAGGAGATGACACGAGAGAGAAAAAGTGAGTAGCATATATAATAATCTTGGAGCTCTTCGGGTGCTGGAAAACACAAACAGTGCAGTACTAGACAGACCGAAGGACAGGGCACAGCATACTGTGCATATCCTATCAGTAGTGAGGTTCACTGGCATTACGGTCCCTAGAGCTCTTTTAGATTTTTCTGATAAGTAAACAATTCTATTCATCATTTCTACTGTCAAGCGAAACAACGTTCGCATAAACACACATCACTTCAAGGTAAAGACAAGGACACGCCAGTGGGATCATCACCAGGTGCCAAGTGGGAGCTGCCCACAGGCTTCTCCGTTAGCTGCTAAGTTTGTCCTGCAGCCAAGTGATATGCGCAGAACAGCATAGGCATGCTTGTAACTCAGGTCAGCTGCTAAGCGGATCACTAACTCCTCAATGTACAATAGCCTCCCAGCTTGGATCACTACACCTGCCTAACACCAGACTGCAGCAAGACAAAGGGCTGGAAGGCAAACAGTGAAGAAAAAAGTAGGAGAACAAGTACACTGGCAAAGTTAATAGGGAACGTTGAAGCTTTTATTTTTCTTCCCTCTAAGATTTAAAACACTAACAGCACACATTTTCTCGCTGTGATCTGCCTAATAGGTTTTGATTAATTTCAGTGATTGCAGAGATGTAGAGAGATTCTGACAGCATAGATTAATAAATTGAAGTTTGAAAAACTGAATCAGAAATGGTCCTCATCCTCATATACTTCACCATGGCAGCTCTCTCTCTTTCCTCCACAGAAAATAATAACATTTCTCTACTGTGCCTTGAAACAAATGTAGACTCCTTGCTGGTAATACAAATATCCCTTTCTAATATGTAAATCAGGAATCTCAAAGTAAAAAAAAAGCCAAATTGATTTCTAAAAACATCCTGCATGAGCACAACAGAGTTTTATTGCCTCAGCTACAATCATGAGTGATGATGATCCACTAAGGACAAGATGAATTCCAGCTTTTTTAAGTGGGGCATCCATTACATTCAGATCACTTAAGCATATGCAACACTAGATAACCTTTTAAAAGAACAGAACACTTTGTCTTTGAACAGCTGGTTGCTCGGCCTTACATAGAAAGGGATCAATTGACAAAATAGCTCAAAAAAAATTTAAGAGATTTCAGCCAACCAATTGAAACTGCAGCAATGCTGAAAGGCACTGCCATTTTCTGCTGAAGACAAAAAGTATACCAAACATCCAAGCACATAAGAAGGAGCGAAATAAACTATCAACAATAGGGAAAGGTAATGAAAATCCACAAAGTAGCATCACTTAACATCCTGAATGCAAGATGAAATCAAGCGAAGAATAAAATGTATGTGACATTCACCTAGTAAGGAATCCAATAACCATGTATTCATCAGGGAAAAAATGATTTTATCACGGTACATTTCAATAGTAAAGCTTAAATGAAAGATCTCTTTCGGAGGCACCCAGAAGAGGGGGAAAAACAAGCTTATTTCATAAAAAAGTTGGGTATAGATTGACATAGAAAATAAAATAAAAAAAATCAGAGCAAGAAGAGAAGAATTCAAAACAAAAGAAAAATTAAGGTGAAATTCAAACTAGTACTTGTAGCCTGCCTTTAATATATAGGCTAAAACACTGTGAACATCTATACCTGAAGTGAAGTAATTGCAAGGAGTCTTTGTACACAAATATTTTTATTAAACATTACATATATCACCAAAGCCAATTCATTATCTAGCACTAAGAAAACCCTGCCAATTGTGCATCACAGCACACCATGAGAAAAAAAAAATGCCATTATACAGATGACTAACAACTTTTCTCATGAGAAAAACCTACATGATCCTACGATCTTATTTCAATTGAAATTGGATAATATAAAGTAACCAGTAACTGACAAGATTCATCTAAAACACCGGGATCTCAGAAGGGGCAAAGCACACTACCACATACTTCAGCAGTCTCCATTCAGTGCACATAAAATGGGATATGACATGGAGTGGGTTTCCCTGAATTCTCAGCAGACTGGTGTTACTAGCTAACACTGCAAGTGTTCTTCTACAGAAGACAGGAAAGGACAATGAGAGACAGCTCCTGTGATCAGGGAGGAATGCCTACAATGGCACTTCGTACTGCCCTGGGCAGAGATCAGACATATTGTTCACCTGGTAAAATGAACAAGATGCACTAAAATTAATAATTTGTATGACTGATGATCAAACATCCATATAATGGTCTTTACCTTCCAGACGTGTTCTTTAGTATAGCAAGGGCATCTGGGTAGCCATCCATGTTGTAATCTCCAATATGAAGGGTCATCGGAAATGAAACTTCCGATGTAGTTTTGTCCGTCTGATTTTTCACAAAGCCCCAAAGTGTATCTTTATTTCTGAAGTCTTGCAAGACTGGAATCCACTGTGAAAGAAATTAAAAAAAGGACAGGCAGGTAAGAAAATCCATTTCATATATGAAAAATACATAATCCTATGTGAAACAACTGACAATTCTGTGCTGAGTCAGGACTCTGAAGCAGTTTACAAATTTTCAAGAGAAAATAAGGATTATTTCCTAACTCTGACACTAAATGAACAATGGAATAGGAAATCTTTTCTATGTACTTGGTTATTCCAGAACACACACACACAAGAACCACAAGACTGGAAGAGGACTGCACCCTCATCAGATTTGTACGAGTACAAAGGAAATGCAAAGTGTAATTTCTCCATGATAAGAAACAGAATGTATTTGCACTTACTTACCACAAAGGGCTACACAGGTGCGAAATAGGAATTTATCTTAATTAAAATCAAAGTAATTTCACAAATTGGTAAGAAACTGAAGTACAAGAGTTAACATTTCAATTCTACAGAAAAATTCAGTGCCACTTTTAAAGCCAGAAGTAGTTTTCTATGTCAACTGACTGATAATGTCTTCAAAAGCACAGAACTGTGCCATCCTGAACGATCACTATCAGCAATGTCAACAGCACTTAACAGCATCTTAAAACTCTCACCCAGGCCCTAATTTAGCTATTTCAGGAACCAGAATGAGATCCCTGACAGCATTGTTTCCTGTTGTGGAGAAACTCCCTCACTATGCAGTCCTGCAAACAGCACCATTCCAGCCACATGGCAATTGTGTGCATCACTTGGACCGGTCTCTTGAGATTCCATACAACTGCATGCACATTAGAAAAGCCCCCAGAATTATTTAAAACGTCCATTAAGTTAAACTCTTTCTGGTTATCACAGACAGCTTAGAAGCCTGGAACAGATCTACTAGACGTGCATGTAATGCATTTCTGCCTGCATGAGTCACAGCGTTTCAACTGTTAAGAAGATCCATAACACCACTGCGGAGAACTCTTGAAATTCTACATACTTAGTCATATTCCACCCCTGCTTTCCAAAACATGTGCGCCTATTCAGTTACTGTTAGCTGCTGAAGGTTTGATAAGTCTAAAAAAGTGTATAAATTTTAAAAAAGACTGAGGGAAAATTTTCAAGGGGTGACTTCTTATCACTTATCCCTCCTGGAAAAGATCAATGATATTGCTGCAGAAGTACTTCAATTTTGAAAAACCGATTGGAATCAGAAGCATTAAATAAAATATAGTTTGTTTTGCATGGAACAACCAACAAAGCCATTGCATTAAAATGCAATTGTATGTAATCATGTACTTTCTATATATTCCCACATATGGCAACACTATTTTAAACAAAAATCAAAATGATATTTCTAGGATTATTCGAAATGAAATTTAAGATTATATCTACATTTATATAATGTTTTTTACTCAAGGATTGATAAAAAAGCTCTTTCACAACTCTTAAGTTCTGCAATGAAATGCAAATATATAAATCAATAGATGAAGAAAACAACTAAATTAGCAACTACATTAGTCTGTAACTAATGCAGATGAAGGTAAAAAAAAGAAAGCCTGCAGTGGCCAAACACCAACCACCACACGATACAGTGCATGGGATTGTACTTAAGGTCTGGTAGCAATTCTTCTGTTGCTTCTTTCAAACTGTGAGTACATCTCAATCTCTGTTAGCCACTCAAATATTACTTGGCCTGTCCTTTGGCCACGTCATCCAAAAGAATATCTATCTGAGCTTAAAAAGATTAAATCATTAAAGTAGAACCTATGGTGAAATAAAATTCAACCTTGAAATCATTCTCTCTTAGGTCTGTTGGGCTTTCCAGTAACCATCCAGCTGTGCTAAAAGCAGCGTGAGTAGGAAATATGCCACAGACTGACAGACATCTATCAAAACAAAATCTTAACAGGGCAACTCCTCCGAAGCCTGACATACCAGTGCATGCTTCTCCACAGCAGAACTGTTTAGAACCACAAATTCTACACATATCTATTTCCAGTTGCTACATTTCAACTTATTACATCCTATGTTATCATGGAACTGTCTTAACAGTTTTTCATTTTATTCCATTAAGTGTCACAATAAACAAGCAGTGATAAGGAAGGATAGAACCAGGTCCAGTTAACATAGTAAAAAAATTTTGTAAATGACAGCCAATCAATTTAAAATACAAAACAGAGCAGCGTGTGCATGAAAAAAACATCCTTCAGTGAGAACAGAGATGCTGAGATTAGAAGGCTGAAAGAAATATACTGCCAAATTTAGAGTCACTTATTCTTATAGAATCACTTCACCGGTATATTCCATCCTAGTTATGCTTCCTTAACTAGTTAGTAACCGTGTGCTTCCCTTGCCAATACAGGATGATTTTCTTCTGCGTAGGAAAGTATCATATAGACTGTTCTGTAAATTTTGACTTGAAACAGAAAATCTTCCCATAAACTTGGGCTGCAGAACATAACAAGAGGCACCTTACTGTTTCTTGAATGAACAATATGCTCATCTATAAATTCATACATCAGAGAGGGTCTAACTTATGCAAAAAAATGTATTTGTAATTTGTCAGTAAAGAAATAATCAGTAACTCACGATTGGTTAGGAAAAGGTATGAAATACATTATAGATTTTTCTAAGTACACTACAGTGGGCAGAGCTGTCAGCTGTAAGCAAGGCATTTACAGGACACTGTGCTGTAGGTTCCAATCGTCAAATTTAAATGAAGTGAAAACATGTATTAGGGCAAACAAACATTAGGATAAGCTGTGAATTGTGGCTGTATTATAAAGCAAGGTGCTGTAAATACTTAAGTAGATCAGCACACACTTGAAAATAAATTCATACATAGTAATAAATTATGCTGAATTAGTTTTACGACTATGTCACTCAAAACAAGAAATATCTTGCCCCAAAAAGCTGAAATAATTTAACTGAAACCCAACCTTGAAGATGCACAGTGAAAGCAATCCTCAAATATCATTTGGAAATGTACTTTGTTACAAACTATGAGAGATACAGTAGAGCTGTGGGTTAAGAGGTGTGGGCTGGTTCAACTTGATGATCTATTTTTTTTTGTACAACAAAAATAACTCCCTAACTTAAACTGAACTGAAGACACCTATTTGAATTAATTAGCTCTATTTCCAAACCTTAGCAGAATACTTTTATCCATTTGTCATCTATTGCTAGAGCAGCTTTGGTGCTTAGGTTGCAGTGTTTTGTGCTCAAGAAAAAGACTCACCAGAAGTCTCCGTAATTTTGTGTATTTTCCACTGTGAATTATCTATTATATATTTTTCCAGGTATGCAAGTTTTCCTGCCAAAACCATAATTTCATAAATACATACATACATAAAAGTCTTTTACACAGCATCTTTGCAGGTGAAGAAGTTTGACTTTTCAGGAGAGAAAATTTGTTTTCCTTATTTCACATTAACTCAACACACAGCATTTTCCTTCGCCTTCACAATTCCCAAGTCACAATACCTGATCCATTCCTAGCTTAGTTAAGTAGATGGCACTTTTCTGACAGTTTATGTCTTCACATACTGGTAACAAATGTTCACTTTGTCCATCACCATCTGCCAAAGAGAACAGAAAAAGTCCACTTACATTTGTAAACTCAAACTCTGCGTGCAAGAGATGATCAGCTGGGAATTATTTGTTCTTTTTCAATGTGAAAAATTAGACCAAGATAAACTAATAGTAAAAAAAAAATCCTTAGCCATTGTAATCATCTACTTTGAGTCTTTTGTTTGAAGCTCATCTTTGCTCAAGCATTTTTCATATTGACCCATAGCAGAGAGGAAGTTTTAGATTTTAGTTCTGATGTTAAGTAATATACTTAGAAGAGCAAATACTTCACAATTTGTCTCAGTCCCTCTGTTTAGCTGGGAAAAAGATTATGTTTTCTATAGATCTACCATCACAAATCCACTGTACAAAATAATTTCATTTTTCAACTCATTTCCAACTCCTGCACTGTCAGGAAGACTAAGCCTCAGGAGTCCACACATAATTCATTCATCTATATTAACAGGTAAAAAAACACACAAAACTTGTCTAACAGAATGGCTACTAAGTTCCAGGCTTTCAGAATTGGGCCAATCTGAGTAAATTACAGGTATTTCAGAATGTTCTTCTGACACATTCATTTCCAGTACCTTGAGTAGAATAATGGCCTTTTACATGTTTTAAAAAAGCGATATATTTGCCCCTACAATTCTGACACACAGTGTATAATAACAAGCAGATTGATTTTCCATTCTGTGTTCCAGGAGAAATTCCTATGTTCACATTACATGATTCTGACCTTGCAGTCTTTCCTAGCATATTTCTCGTATGGGCTGAGTAGTAAGAACAGTGAAACAGCTGAATGTAAGCAGCCAGAGAGAAATTAGAATTGCTGCTTTCAAGATTAGCACTGCAAGTCCCAACTGTAAACAAATATGTCAAATGTGACTTGTTAAAGAGATGCTATACTCCAGTCCAGAGAAAATACAGACAATCTGCTTTTCCAGGCTATAAAATGAAATACAAAAAACAAGTAAAAACAACCAACCCAACAAATAACAACTGTAATACAAAAAAACCCCGCTGTAATACCAAAGTCAGCTTTTCAAATCACCCCATATCCATAACAAAGTTTTGAACATCTTGGTATTAATATTTTAATTGGATTTTGTACAGTTGCTTGACAAAGTCTCCTTAGTTGATTATATAAAACCCAGATCGCCCTCAAAAGTTAACGTATCCCTTATTATTTCCAAATATACTACTAATTATTTCCAAATATACTACTGACCACAACATGAATATTTTGTCATGCTTTACCTATACCATAATTAATGCTTTCTCAGTGTGCCAAATTATATTCCTATGAAGCGGAACTTCTTTTTTAGTATATACATCTAAGTACAGTTAAGCTTTGTAGGTCCCTCTAATCATGTAAGGAAGCTGAGAGTTGGAAAATAGGGTTATAAGGGGGAGGAAGAGTGAAGAAAAATATCAGACTTCCCCAAATACCTCCAAGTGGTACAGCCAAACTGTCACCTTCTGTAGTTTCCTACTTAACATCTGCCTCGCAAATTATTCTACAGTAAAGCCCCTCCCAAATTGTAATGGCAGCTCAGTTATCAAGTACAAACAGTTTAGAGCAATCAGTAGCAGAAATTCTGCATGTCAGCATCCAACGAGAGTGGAAAGTAAGCCACGTCTGACCAGAGAAATTAACATAACGAGTAGTGAATTTGACAAGTCTTAAATCAGCACCAACTTACAAAGCGGGTTTGTTTTCTTTCTGCATCATTCAAATAGAATAACTAAAGCTAATTACTTGCTTTAGTTTTTGCTTACATGAACTAAGATAAAATACTGCACAGACAGCCGGCTTTTTCAGAACTTAAAATGGGAAAAACTCTAATTTGCAGATGATCAACTACAGAAACACTGACACCTTTGCTAGATAAGATTAAAGTTGCAGAGATGCTTGGTAATGATGTGGGTGCTTGGTGAAATATTACTTCAAATTAAGCCATAATCATCTCATCACACTTCTACAGAAGTTTCAGCCTGAAGTAATATTAGGCTATTTTCATTAACTCATGAGGACAAAGAATCTTAAAATATCAACTCTTCTTTTGCTCTTGGTTAGTTAGAAAGGAACAAGGACAGTCTCATTTTAAGTTATGCTGTGAAGCGGAGGAGAAAATAAAACATTTGATTCTACTTAAGTCACAAACGTTTATCTTATGCTGGCAACTCTGATAATCCTGGTTAATTGGAGGTCAGTTATACTGCAGTGTACAACAAGAACAACCTACGAACATTTCAAGAATAATCTTAAACCAAGCTTTATGTTAATGTAAACTTCTAATTCCTTAAAACAGTTAACAGTTTTAAATTAATATTTTTCTGGAGCCATTTTTCATTGCCCTACACAATTACTGCTTTATAGTAAAGCATTTTTATTTTCAAGTGATAAAGGCTGGGTGGCTCAATTAAAGGATGCTGAACAGTCTAAAACCACTTCCATTTCTTTCTTACCTTCTCAGAAACACACAGTCCCATCAGCTGACTTAGCTCTAATTGCTTACTGTGTAACCAGGTAAAAACTAGTATCAGCACATGGAGAAAACAGAAATACAGCAGCAAAGGAAAGAAATTATAAGCTTGGACCGCATAAATTTTTACTTGGAAGCGCTTAGTATGTTAAAGATTACATTCACAGTTAGGAGACAGAAAAATTACCAGCTTCAAAGGCAGATACAGAAAGAAGAACCTAAATAAAAGCAGCTCCATTGAAAGTTCTTCAAGTGGCTCCTAACTGTATAGTCTTTAATGTATTTCCTATTCACTTCAAACATTTTAAGAACAAATACTGCGTTTGATGTGGTGCCTGTTTGTAGGTGGAAATAACTTCAATATATTTGCTTATTTGTCATACTGAATGATTAAAATATAGCTACGTACACTTTACCTACTGTATGCCTAACACACGAAAATATGATTTTTTAATTTGGACATTCATTTTATTTCTAATGCGTATCTTATACAGTGTACAGATCCTTCCATTGCTACTGGGATTATATGATCAAAAGTAATTTTCTGAAGAAAAATAATGTTGAAAAAGGTAATTTTTTTCTAATAATTTACAACAGTTATCATTTTTGATAAAAATACAAAGGATAAGGATAAAACCCACCCAAAATAATGGTCAATATTGCATTCATTTAAATGAAATTTTTGCCTCAGTCTTTGTTAAATAAGCCCAACAACAAACAACTCCCTAAAAACCAGTCCTAAGCACACGTCTAGAGCACAGTGTTTCATTATCCAGTTTTGTATTTCCATTTTGCATTGTTCTGATGTGTAATAATGAGATATAGTACAATGTCTCCTGTGTTTCTGAAGCCTTTCCAAAGGCACTATGTGAAACCAACAATTGGATACAGCGACCTTCCCAGCTTTGAAAGAAAATAATTGATTCTAAATCCTTGTGTGATTCCTACCTTGAAGCACCAGCTAAAATGCCAAGTTTTGGCATAACCCTACAGATCTTGAAGACCACACAAAAATACCCCAGGAGCCGCTCACAGAAGAGCTCAATCTCACTGTTATAACCAACCAACCTTAGACATACAGAGCTATCTCTTCTCATCTTCATGCTCAGTTTAACTCTCAATTTAAACAAACATCCCTCAAATTTCAAATGTAATCTTGAATTTAAATTCCTCCACAAAGGAGGAGGAAGCCAGAAACAGAAAAGGAGCATCATTAGCACACTTGCTGCAGCTTGATCAGGTTTTCATCGGTGAAAAGAATGTGCGTGAAGCTCTGCTGGGTTTACTAACGAATACGACATTGGTGACAGTGGCTAGATGAGCTTGTTAGATAAAATGAAATGAGTTAGACAAGTTTCAGCTTAAAAATGAGAACAAGACGTCATGACTGATTCTAACATTTACTTATAGAGACTGAAGAGAATCTTTACTGAGGTCCCAAGGTCTACTAGTCTATCTTTTGGCAACTGTATGGATTTTAGACTATTCCAGTTCAAGTTGCTGGAAATCTCAAAGTTACCCTTACTTGTAATTTCAATGCACTTTGTAGCACTAGATTTGGTTAAATATACTCGAGACTTCTAATGTCCAATACAATTGAGTTTGATATTCAAATCAACTTTATTTTGTTTGAAAGCTCATTATCTTAAGTTTATCTTCTGAAGTAATAAAATGATTAGAATTCTTTTGTCACTATACTCCTTTAGGCATTCAAATAGATGGTCATGACAGAGATAATTATCATAAATTACTAAGATAATTACACATTATTAAAATATTAAATGTCAGCTGCTTTTAGAAAATATGAATCACAACTTCAAAAAACAGGTGCAAAGGACTTGTAAAGATGATTCAAAGTTCTGCGAACACTAGAAAATATCTTAATAACACTATCCTTTACATTAAAATTCTGATTTTAAGTTTGCTATATCCTTCCATATTAACGTCTCCATAGAAAGAAAAATATTTAAACAAAATAAGCAAACTGCACAAAAAGACTTCCAGACCTTCAAGCATACTAATAAATCCAAGCACAAAAGAGTAATGAGTTAAAACGTGATATGAGATTAAAAACAAACTGATAAGTCCCCTTCACGCTAAGCAAGAATTAGTCTTGAAACTCCTATTGTAGTTCATGCTGAAACCTACTCATTCCAAGTATCTCACAATGTAAAACAGACTAGGACTTAAACTGCTTGGAATTATCTAATAGTACACATTTAAAAAACATGTGGTACCCATGTTTCACTTGCTAACAAATGGTGGCAACAGTGGGGGGCTTGTTTACACCATTTAAGGAAATGCATTTATGTGACTACATTTTGGTTAAAGAGATTTTGTTCTATCAACAATGAATATTGTGAAATAAAACTGCAATGCTGAGTTGTTCAACAACGAACGAAGAAACAGATAGCATGCATACTGCCCCTGTGATTTCATTATTGGAAAGAAGGCAAAGTAATTCTTCATGCACATGCCCCTTTTACAAAAAATAGTATTACGCAACATGTATCTTTTTCATCCCCAGAACGTGTTATCATTTGTTAGCAAAATGTGAAAGAACCTGGCACAAGCTGGGAAGCATCCGTTCCCCCAGAAATGAACACTTCTTTGGAGCTTCATTTGAAACAACGTGGACAAAATTTATTGTTTCCAAGTCATGGTCAGGAAAAAAAACAGGATTGGAATTTATGGTTTGAAAGTTCACAATGCAAAAACACCAATGGCAATTAATTTGAGATGCTTCCGTGTACTGCTGTTTCAGATCAACTAAAGCATGTCTATCACAATACCAACTTTGTTCTTACCTAAGGTGCCTAAGAATTATTTAAAACCATCAGCTTCTACATCTTTTCACCTAGATGTATCACAGTAATTATAGTTTTCCTCATCCGCAGAGTATTTCAAAACACACAAGCATTGTCTTCCTGCATCTTAATCTTAGAGAGCCCTTTTATCGGCTGAAGGAACACAGTGCTCAAAGGACAGGTACTTTGTAAAGATGTTATTTAGCAAAATGCATCATTTTATTTGATACGTAACTACTGTATCTGAGGATTTGACATTCTGAAGGAAAAACGTAAGGACATTTACATTCTAAAGTTGAGATCCAAAACTAAAAGCTGCAGAATTGTAATGCAACTCCACAGGCAGAAAATCAGCACAGTTAAGGTAACATCGGCAGAAGAACAATCAAAGCCTACAATAGACAAAAGATCTCTCAACAAGATGTATTTTGTATAGGGTAATCAATGGATTTAAGGAAAACCAACAAACTAAGGTTAGGCACTCTGTTATACTGCTTAGATATAATGAGCAGGCAGTAACAAGCTATCATTACCTGTGAGAAAAATGGTAATTACTACCATCTAACATCCAAGTAAGATACACAAAACACTTCAGTCGGTAAGGAGAAAATCAGAGAAGATTGTTTTAGAATTACTAGTTGTATGACTAGATTCTAAACATGAGAAAAAATTGAGTTAAGTCTTTCAAAGACTTCAGTAGAACTTTAATAATTCCAACCCGTGCTTTGCCAAAAAGCAAGCACGTCTGCATAATATGATTTCAGAAGTTAGAGAAGACCACAGAGACCACTGAGCAGCAGCTAAAAAAACAAACAGCAAGTAAAAAGCTGGCCAAATGCAACCCTAGAAAGTATGAGATGTTGTATTTATTATGGTATTTATTCATGAGGACACTATCAACAATGTCATCTAGTTACTTTTTGGAAAGATCTTCACAATTAAACAGCAACTTTTCCCCCATCTTCGAACCAAGCAAAATCAGTGACCAAGGAATAAAACCTTTCAATTCTATTGTCAGATATAACAAAGAAGGATTTATCAATCTCCACTGAACTAGTTATACATCAATAGCAGTTATAAAATTAGTTCACAATAAAAGTGAATTATTAGACTGTATCAACAGCATAATATTCTATGCTAATTGCTTTTAGGTCATTCTCTTAAAGACATATTTCATTCATCTTCAGTGCAGCAAGAGAATAACGGGTTTGTGTGTCCAAATACGGTTCATATTCACTTCATTGCTCAAAAAATTGGTCTAGTTTTCAGAATGCTTCACTAAAATCCTTACATTTCTTTAACAAATTTTTTCCCCAAGATTTCAAATACAATTATGAAAACAATTTTTAATTGTAATAACTTATCAGAATTCCAACATTTTTATTTCCTTTAAAATCAGTACAAGCAGATTGTATAAAAAGCCTCTGCAAGCACACAGACAACAGCAACAGAGGATTAATCATTTTTGCTATAGCAACCACTGCACTGCAATTACCATAGTGACATGAGAAGAATAGAAAAAGTAATAATGAATGAAGAGCACTTCCTTGTTGGAGTAATGTGTCTGCCAAATAAGTGCAGAATTCTCTAGCGCCCAGCTCTACTCACCTTAATCAACTGAAATACTATTTGTAACAGACATGTCACAAAGCATTTTTGATTTATTTTAAAAAGGGCAATACAACTTCGTTGACTGTTCACCATTCTTTGATCAGGTTAATACACAAACCGTTGCCACGACGTACCGGGGGGTGCTACTTATTTGAGAGGTTTTGATTTACACAACTCTGAGATCCACCACATTAAAATACATTCATACACCTACATTTGCCCATTTTTAAAATTAAAATATGTGTGTATATATAGTATATATTTATAAATGAGTATATATGGAAATCTAGTAGACCTTAGATACATGCAAACATACATTCTTTCATGGAAAAAAATCAAATTCATTATCTGAGTGCTTTTAGAAATACTTTGTGCTAAGATTACACAAACATCTAATTGGTCTTTTTTCAGCACCATTTATCTAAATAATTTCTATTTAATAGCTATTGCTCAACTTGCTTGCTTAATTTAAAAATGAGAAGTTTACCCCAAATCAGCCACTAGTCAAGATCTTACTCAAATACATCTCCCTCTATTTATTTTCCCCCATTTCTTCTTCAAATGACAGATACAAAGTTATGGCTGCAAAGGGAAGCTCAAATAAAAATTTTGGAAGCAGACAATGTCAGACAAGCTCACCTTTTTAACAAAACACATTTTGTTAAGATGTATATGCGATCAGTAAATCAGAATGTTGGGACTGTAGAAGTACAACAGAGCCGTACAACAGGAAAGGCAGAATTAAAGCTAAAAAAGCTAAAAAAGGCAGCTCAAATGATACAGTACTCCCATGCTCACGCCTGGACTGGATGTAGCTCTACAGTCTGATGTGCACATGGTTAAGTGAGACAGGGCCAAAAAATTGAAAGCACAGAGAAGTGTGTAAATTCTTTGGGACCTGTGTGGAACAGCGAGCCCTGTACATAAGCACTGAGATACAGAAAACACGGAGAAAAGGGAAGAAAAGAGCAGGCAATGTAGAAAGTAATATGGAATGAGAATGTAACAAGCTTAGTACTGAACACATTTCTAATCACAGCATCTGTATGTCGGCCTCAGCACAGAAGATGGATGTAGTGTGCACAGAGCAGGGTGTGAGAGTTGTGGTAGGTTCTGCTTAGCCCATCACACACTGTTTGACAAAACCTACTTAGGTAAAAGGTAGAGCAATCTTTTAAGTTTGTATTTTCTCATGCTGCTATTCTGATTTGTTATCGAATGAAACTTTCTTCAGCTGCTACTACAAAACCACGAAATACAATTTAAAATTGCAAACCATCATAACTAAACTTCCTTTTGATTTATGGCAATTGTTATTTCATCACTTTCGAAACAGAAAACTGAAAAAAGATGATGTTCAAGTCTGATAAACTATTTATAATAAGGCACTTCCTTTCACCTCAGCTCACTACACACAGACCTTGTGCAATAAATGCCTGCTTTTTGAAGCACCTCAAGATGCGCAGTAGGTAAATGCAGTTAGCTATGGGCATGTAGGCCCAGGTAGAATTTTGGGGGAGGTTGTAGGGATATGACTCAAATTCTATCAGACTGCTCTTCATAAAAAGGCATGGAATTTAATTTATATTATCTTCATTACTTATACACGCTATTTTAGTACTTAAGAATTCTCTAAAATTTTTTTCAAAAATAAATCTGTTGTTTTAGAGAAATCCTGAGGAGATGAACTTGAAAAAGCCTGATGCATTATTCCATTCCCTACCAACTGCTACAACAGAAGAAAGATGAATTCAATGTTTAAGTCACAGTAGTTCTCAAGTAGTAAATTCTAAATCATAGTTGTATGTATTTTTCCTCAGGAAAAGTTAAAACATGCATCAGCAGCATCTTGACATGGGAAGATTCATGCAACCTTAATGCCTGATTCAAACATAATGCCTAGAAAGCGCACGCACATCAATGAAGGAAATGAGTATCACAAATCTCTTTGTACCTATTTTCTTTCATCAAAATGTTTCCAGCTCGGATACAGCCATTCACAATCCATATTAAGCTTTTGTCAAGTTTGCTCCTTCAGACAATTACAGGTGATAATTTTTCCTTGTCTTCTACATACATAAATCCAAACCTCTTTAACAAATTATTCTCTGCAGCCAAGGGGGCAGCCTAAAACCTCTCACATCCAGCCCTTACCTGCAAGTCCATAAAGCATTTAACAAAAAAATTCCTCCAAATCCCTCAAAAACCCCACTAAACCCCCAGAACATTCTTCCATCCTTTTCTCTCTAAGACTGCATAGAGCTGACTTAGAAACCACATTTTTCCTATCAAGTTTCAATTAAAAAATACCTCTCTTCTTTGTTTCAAGATACAAAGATCTCTGCCTTACTTTTCCCATAAAAAATCTCAGTTTCTGCAGCTGAACAGATGACATAATATGACAGAGTCATTTTTGAACACAGATCACAAAGAACATTCATTCTTCAGTATCTGTGTATATACTGCTAGTTTGGAACGTCTTCTATATTTCAGTTATCCTTTAAGCACTCCATAAATGTTGGAGTCCTTGCATCAGATTTCTCTGCACTTGATTTTTGCAGACTAATTGTAAGTGACTGAAAGACATACCTGTGCTCAGCCATAGGAAGGTCTAGAAAAAAGAAACAAAGCATACAACTGACATACAAATGTCCCAAGCCTAATCGTTCAGCCAAAAGAAGACATGTCTCCTCTAACAATTTTGAGAACATCAGCTCATATCAGCCAAGAAATGCACTGATGTCTTATAAACAGCATTTCTAAAAATGTCATGAAAACCTGCATGGCAAGAGATCTACCTAAATATGTTCCACCTCCGAAGAGATGGTAGAAAAGAGAAACAACATAAGAAGTTGCCCCTTTCATGCTGGATGGATTTGTGTGATGTGAATTCATCTGTGAAGATAAAGATGGTAACGAGAATGCTGAGGAAGACATTCTGCAAGATCTATAGTGGGTGGTCTCTCTTGCAGCTGAAATTGAGATCTCCCAGAATAACCAGGTCCAAAAAAGTCAGCATCTCCTTCCGAAGGTGATACCGATTATTACCTACCTCTCCGTTCTCTTTGCCAGAATCACTGTCCCTCCGCATTTACTTCTGTGCATTTCTCAAGTCCCTACATGTATTCTCCCTCACTGTATTTTTACTAGAAATTTTGTTCCCCTGTTGTCTCATGCTGATGCTCCACCTGCAAGTTTAATGACAATTAGCAGAGCAGGGTATTAAACAATTCGTGATGGAACTCTGAACCAATGGCAGCTCCCTGCTGCTGCATAACTACACCGGCCATCTTGCATAGCCCTGGCTGCACCAAACCCATGCAGTGTAGTGCAGCCTTCTATCAGACTGACTTCACTGACTTTTTTAAATCGTAATTTTAGTATCTGAACAGTTACACTCCTCCTGAGATGTCTCAGCATTTATTAAAACCTCATTATGATAAATTTCTAAAGCTATGCTGTAAACATTTGGGCTTATTAGCTTCCCAGCACAAAGATGAATATATCCTACATAAAGATTGCTTTACACAGTGCCATAAAAAAAATCCACTATATACTTAACGTGCGTTAAGATGCATTAATCAGAACATGAGCTTGAAAAATAGTTACAAAAAATCCAACATATTTATAAGTATTTTGAATTGCCAAAGATATAGTATTTATACTTAAGTGTTCATATTTGTAGTTGAACAGTGAAGGATTTCACAAAACATGGTAAGAATTTCAAAGAAGAACCTAAAGCACTGTTAAAGTTTTACCTTTATTTACTAGCGATATGTAAACTCATTCCTAGTTGCTGTAGAAAGGACTGAGAAATATTAACCAGCAGAGATGTTTTCCAGTTGAAAGTCAGGGAACAGCTTTTTTAGAAATATTATGAGTGCTTGGAAGTAGCAGCAGACAGAAAGAACTGGAAACTTCAGCTATGCAGAGTCTGACTTGGAATTTTAAAAATGGCCACGTTCTTTATCTGCAATATTGCAGATATTGATGCAACAAAGTTACCACTGGCCTATGTTTAAAGATAGGCTCCATCTCACAACAAAGTGGGATTCGTTGTTTAAAAATTCTTGATATTCAGTAGCATCAGCAGAATTAGGCCTGTACTATTTTCTCTTGGGTCATAATTTTTTTTTTTTAGTTTAGAGCATACACAAAAGTAGTATTTTTTGAATTACAAAACAAACATTTCCTGTTGTCTGTAACCCAACACACATTGATAATCCATAATTGATTGAAGGCCGTTTTGCTTGGTTCAGGTAAAACAAATAAGCAAAAAACACAATAAAACCACAAAATCACAAAAAATAAAATATATCTGATAGTAACTGGTTTGATATTCATACCATGCGTGAAATGAACAGTACACATTCACAAATGTGGCCCTCAGAAAATAGGTATGGATGACACAGAATGCACTGGAATAGCTAAAGTCAAATTTAGTTGTGTTTATTAATAAGTTCTGAAAGTCTCTGTCCCACTTCTCTGAAAGGATGGTCAGGCACTGGAATGGGCTGCCCAGACAGGTGGTGGAGTCACCAACCCTGGAGGTGTACAAGGAACGTTTGGACGTTGTGTTGAGGGACATGGTTTAGTGGGAACCACTGGTGATGGGTGGATGGTTGGACGGGGTGATCCTGTGGGTCTTTTCCAACCTTGGTGATTCTATGATTCTAAGTTATTCCCAGAATTTTCACAATCTACAGTCACACAGATTTAAAATCTTTAAAAAAAACCCCAAACAAATAAACCAGAAAATAACTTTAGAATTAAACATATTTTAAACAGCTTTATTCATTCTTTGATGTAGAACAGCTTACTGAATTGTGAAAAAGAAATTCTTGGCGTATGAGTAGTTTTAAAAAAAATATCACTCACCAAAATCTGCAAATACAGACTGTCCAACAACCACTGCACCGCTGGGCTTTGCTTTACTTCTTTCAGGCTTAGAGAAGTTCCCATCCTATCAAACAAAGATGAAGGAGAAAGTGAATTGCAGATCAAGTGATAAAGCTTAACTTTTGAACCAAAAAATACGTACAAATAAAGAATAGATTACGTAGATAAGAAACATCTTAGCTACAGAAAAAATGCATTGTTTGGAAAAGGAGTATTTTTTTTTTCATTTCTAATCCTTCACAGAATCCTGTAGAAATGCAATAACAACATTGCTTAGATACAATTGCCCACATATTTTTCTGTGTTTTTAGGAACAGACAGGGTTTCCAGCAACAGTATTCTTAATCATTTAATTATGATTTAGACAACTGTTATTTATGGAGTGACGATTTTACAGATACATAATATTTAAAAGCACACACAAAACTATTAGAACTTTTGATTTTCCTTCTAATTTGAAAATAAATTGATTTCACATCAGGTCTGCGTTAGGTCTTGCTTTAAGTCTTCATTAAAACCTTGGCCTGCAAAAAAGTATTCCAAATTTCATCAGAAAGACAAAAAAGGATTTGTCAAGTTTTGTTTATTATAAAACCTAGATCACAACTGTGACTAAACCCATTTAAAATGTTTTTTTTTGTTGTTTTTTTTAAATTACGACAGACAATTCAAGGCTCACTTTTCTAGTCACTGCAGTCAGCTCACAAATTGACATGGGCCAACCATATGCACAGCAATTAGGAATGCTGCAAAAGCAGCTTTAGACAGTTAGTACCTGGACGTTTAACTATGCATCTTCTCCTTGACATGTAATCTATACAAGCTCAGATAAAAGAAAAAATTGGAGAGAATTCTCTTGAGCAATATTTATTGTCAAAGCTCAAAGAGGCATGTAAATGAAAACAAAGCTTCAATAGCAAGCACCTAGATACAACATCTCTTACGGTGCTCAATACATCTATTTTAAAATAGCAAATAATTGTATAAATAAGTGATATTAATAAGGGAATGTTTACCATTTTAGAAGAAAAGGGTGCATTGCTTATCCATAAGATCTCAAAAATTATCAACTGCAGGTGTAAGTTTGTAGTCCGTGTACATGCAAATTATATCATGTAGGAAAATAGCTCAGAACACAAGTTTAGAAAAGCAAAAAAACCTCAAGTGTGGGATTCCTTGTGGTCAAACGTTACATTCCTGGTGTAGTCACTAACATTCAATCCCTCAAGGATTTAATTCTTCAAAGCTAAAGCCTGTTCATTTTTAAGCTTGTATAAAATAGAAATATTAGATTTTAAAACTTTAAAGAACTAAAAATACAAATGATTCACTGCTTTAAAAATGCTTCTAAGTACAGCTTCCATTACTTTTGCCAAAAATGATTATTTGGAGAATATCTGGCAGATGAGCTTTTTATACTTCAGCAGAGGGCTGAAGATGGCCACGTTGACACATGCCAAGACCATATTCCCAGTTTTACACTGATTCACTGTGATACAATGGATACATTTTCAGGTACATATAGCCTTTTTAATGCACAGATGCTGATATTCTTAGCAAGAGTCTTATGGATGAACATATTTAGCATAAGGGATGCATTCAGTTTCAAATCAATTAACGTTATTAACAATGGAGTTTATCAGAATAAATAATTTATTTGATCCGTTTCTGGCCAGCCTTGAATTACATTTGTGATATCTGGTTAATGTAGGATTTGCAATCTTTTCAGCTGTAACCCCTGTACGTATTCTAATGGTTACAAGTGAGATTTTGAACTTCTGTCCCACAAAATCTTACTCAAGACCTTAAGTCACGGTTCTAACAAAACTCGCTTAAAGTGATTAAATCTTTGAGACAACAAGAACAAAAAAAATCTGATCAGCCATTTCTTCAGAAGCCATTGTGCTAAATGTCAGTAACTTCCGACAACAATTGATGACACAGCAGGGGTTCTGCTGAGTGTCTGAAGGCAGTCAGACTGCTTTCCTTTGTACTCCGTTGAAAAACCCGCAGAGAAACTTGTGCTGAGTAAAAGATCTTCTTGAGTGATCTGTTCCTCAAACCAGGAACGTCAGGCAGCCTTTTATGGTTTTCTGTTTGATGTTTCTGCATTTGAGTATCACGGTTACTTCTGTTTCCTCTCTTACCTTATTTATCCATGTCTCAAACTGAATGTCCGGATTTGAGGTAGTAAGGAACAAATCTGGGAATAAAAACAAGACAAATAAAATGTTTCACATTAACTGAAGAACATTTCTTAAGAGTAAAGATAGAGACAGGCTTCAAACAAAGTAGCGTACACCATTACATTTTAGCAAGTCAAAATTCAAATACAAACCTTTAATCTTTTTAATTTGGATTTATTAAGTTAAGCAATAGATATGCTGTTGACAGGAGAAGAAAAAAAGAAATGTTTCAGGCTTCATATACACTTAAATTCTCTCAAATATCAAAACAGTGTGAAAGAGTGAGTGCTTCAGAGGATTTATCTGATCATGTCTGCTTGAAGTGGAACTCATTCAAGAAAAGGGAAACAAAGAGGTGTATTAAAGACATCAAAAAAAAAGAAAAGGATGACCATCCTTTCAGGTTTAGCACTTGTTTTCTGTTCTACTGTCCTTTTCCCTCCAGTTGAAAATAACACTATCAAAGATGGGAGGTGGTGTTTACTCTGAGTAGAAAAAAAGACTTTAAAAAAATATAAAAGGTAATGCCATACCCTGAGGTATTCACTGAAAAAGCAGGTGGAGAGCTGTACAAGGAATTTCAGATGGCACAACAAGAGGTACTGACTTCCAGGGGAAAACAAACAAAAAAACCCCAAACAAAATAGCAACACACACATAACACACACAAAAACCACCACCAAAACCCCACATAAAATAACAAGATTTTGCTCACAGGTTCCTTCCTCCCCACCCTGTACTGTGAAAGCTGTACTGTTTAATTTTATTCTCCCTAATACTTGAAATGGCAATTTCCTTTAGAGCACTCACATAAAAAGACTTATCATGATAACGTGCTGCACTGGAATTAATTTTATTGCTGCTTAAGCATTTCTTCAGGAGAGAGAAGTCATGAAAGCAGACTGAAGATAGAGAGCATTTGTAAGCTTTGAATATTTAACTGCGCATGCAGAAGGAAGTTTGTGCAACACTGTTCATTAACATGAATCTAAACCATAAAAATACTCAAAAACTTGGGGGGCTTGGGATAGGTGGGGGACTAGGAGAGAGGAGAACATGGAGAACTTGGAGCTTTTACATCTTTTTACAGAGTTGTTTAGTTTCAAGTAAGTATTCTGTGTAGCAGTAGTATGTCCGTGCTGTAACCTGTACAGTAATTTGCAATTCATTATGAGCTACACCATATAGTTGTGACACAACAGGTTCTTTCCATGTTATATTTAAATATACAGCAAACCAACAGTATTTGATTGAAGAATAGAATCGGTTGCCTAACCATTAGCAGGAATTTTGATTGGCACTATACCTGCTTTCCCAAAACATCTCTGACTCAGTTTCACACCTCGCAGATCTGACCTCTCACATTTAACTGCCAGGCCAATCCTCCCCTGCTCACTCCTCTGCACTAGGAGAGATCCAGAGGACCATGAACACAGCATTCCCACTGAGAATGCTGTGCTTCCATGATCTGTGACTTTATCCCGGAGTTGGACAAAATGACACAACTGCTATCACCAGTCACAGTTCACCCAGTGGTATTATGCTGGAAGCCCAGCTCTGAACAATTGCTTGGTTAAATAAATGCAACACATTTTTATGCCACACGGTTACGCTTCTAGGGGAGGAAAAAAGCACAAATACAAAAGGCAGATGTGAGTTATGCTACAAGTACTATGAAGACCTCAGCTCCTTACATCATCTAAGGTTAAAACAAAGTTTGTTCGAAGTAAGAATAGCAAAAATGAAACATCATTATCTCGACTGATTCAACACGTGACGGGGTTTCATTTAATTTATATGGAGTTTCATTCTTAAGGGAAAAGCCTATGCTAGAGCAGCACGCTATGACAACTTCCCAGTCAAAAAAAAAAATCATATTTCCTTCAATGGGCAAATACAGTAACACCTGCAGTATCCTTAAAATAGAAGAGAAATAAAGAGAAATTAATGTTCTTAACATATTTATGGGAAGTTAGATAAACATTAGTATGAATTAAACTACTCATAAGTAGAAATATATCTCATTTTCATTTGAGCTTCACAGAATAAATGCATCAATTACTGTTCCTCAGAGAGCACAATGGTCATGTTTGACAAGACATTCCATATTGTTTAGCCTAGACAGATCTAAAACAGGCAACAGAAAGTTAGGCACTCAACAGTGACTGGACAAAAAGGACAGCCAAGTAAAATGCGTACTCATGCTGACCTGCAGCAACAGCAGCTACCAGCTCACTCAAGTATTATTGAATTACTTGTACAAGAGTATGCACAGGTACTCTGTATTACACATATGCATCGACTTTGTAAAAATATGCAAAAAATAAGAGGTTGGAGGTAGATTTTCCTTATGCATTGAAAGAACCAATTTTTCCCCTCACTTCTCAGTCAGAAGCAGATTCATTTGTCTCTCTGCTGCCCTCCCCCTTCCTTAATCTGATTTCATAGTAACAATATAGAAATACTCAGAAATGTAACTGCACAGGGAATGGAAATAATATAGAAAGACAAGGAAGAACAGGCATAAAATATATTAGGTGTGAGAATCAGAATCAGAAGTTGCTTTCAGATAAACAACAAACAAGGTGGGGAGAACTGGGGAGAACGCCACAGTGGCTGGTATGTCACACGGTAATAAATACAAGGAATGCATTTAGCTATCTGCAGTGTAGGAGGAATAAATCACGACACTAAATCTAAGAAAACTACAGAGAGCTAATACAAAGACAGTAATTCAAGGTGTCTAAAATGTTTACTAGGCTAAGAAAACGGGGGTGTTCACAGATTTAAAGCCTTCAGCCACCGTACAAACCAGGCACTGAGTATCACCTGCTATAGTTGCATTACAATGATTAAATTCAATAACATGTTCATTTCACAGCGAACTTTCCTCCCACCTCTAAAGAGAACTCCAAGAACAGCTTCTTTTGAAAGCAACTGAATTACTTTTGCACTCTTTTCTCTTTGCTATTTTCCTCTGTCTCTCCTTCCCACTAACTTGAGGCTTGTAACGCTATATACATCCAGCAGAATCAAGGCACCAAAGCAGCTCCAAGTCTACTAGCATATTATACTGTGCTGGTAAAACGTGAAGGCAGATAAGGATTGCAGATCACCTTCCATAAATAGCAGATGGGCTGGTGCCACACTGCTCCAAAGCTAAAGCAACAAGGAATGGAGCTCTTCGAGCAGGTCCAGAGGAGGACCACTAAGATGATCAGAGGGCTGGAGCACCTCCCTATTAGGAAAGGTTGAGGGAACTGGGCTTGTTTAGTTTGGAGAAGAGAAGGCTCTGGGGAGACCTCATTGCGGCCTTCCAGTACTTGAAGGGAGCATATAAACAGGAAGGGGAACAGCTGTTTACGAGGGTGGATAGTGTGATAGGACAAGGGGGAATAGTTTTAAACTAAGATAGGGGAGGTTCAGGTTGGATATTAGGAGGAAGTTTTTCACACAGAGGGTGGTGACACACTGGAACAGGTTGCCCAAGGAGGTTGTGGATGCCCCATCCCTGGAGGCATTCACGGCCAGGCTGGATGTGGCTCTGGGCAGCCTGGTCTGCTGGTTGGCGACCCTGCATGTAGCAGAGGGGTTGAAACTAGATGATCACTGTGGTTCTTTTCAATCCAGGCTATTCTAGGATTCTATGATTTCCCATAAGGCAAATTAACATCACTACAACAACATGTAGTTCCAGAACCAGCTGAACCAACTCACTTGGTACGTTAATACTAATTGTCCTTTTTGTCTTTAAGCGTGCTTAGAAACAGTTTCTCAAATTCTCCTGCCTATTTTCAGGAATAAATCCTTGGGCATGAAAGGAAAATAGGGCTTAAGTATTTGAAAGTCTTCCATTTAGAACAAGAACACCAGATTTCCAAGAAAGCATAAAAGCATTTGCTGCAATGGCAGTGTAAAAATAACTCAAACAATGCAACTGAGACACCCCAAATAACAATATAGAAACTCGAATAGCTTGGGATTGCAAACGTCCATAAGAAACCAAGCCTTAGAAAAAACTAACTCTGCCTGGTGCAATCTTTTAGACCACACCATTTCCAAAGGTTACTTCAGACCTAACTTACTCTTAGATTCTGACTTTATCACATATATTTTTGGTGCTTAGGAACAAGAAATAATTCTTAGTGGTTCCGTCTTTAATAAGTGTGTAATATATACATATATTTATATACATATTCCCATATAATCATCGCAAGCAATCTGCAAGAACATCCTTCCCAAAGGAGGAGTGTCCATAGCAGGTGTATTTTACAACTGTTGCTATTGCTTTCCTTGGTCAATCATTATTACTTTCTTTAATATATGAGAGCTGCAGGAGAAAACATGGAACAAACAAATGTGTTAGGATATGTATGTTTAGTACCTGAATGGCACGACAGCACACACAGTTCATTTCTATACTTTTGGTATTTTAATACACTAATCATCTTGAAAACCGCAACAATTTTGTTTTGCTTCCAGCAAAGTCAAGAAAATTGAACACCTCCTTCCTGCAAGGAATGTATATCATATTACAAATGCTAGGAAATGTCACTTGTTTAAAGACATGCTGCCACATTGCCTTTGGGAGGCAGCCATGGTAGCTGCCTCAGCTGAAGAAAACAAAACTATTTGCACACGTATCTATAAGCTGAAAAAACACAGATAATAGTATGGAGTGCTGGACCACTCTGTTCAACTGCTAACAAACCTAACGGCAGTGCAATATCAGATATTTACAACCCGAGGTTATAAAATGAAATCAACTTGAGCTCATTATTTACTATATTATTGACAGAATACAAAAATGTTATTCTGGACACTTTCACTAAATCATAGGTACATAAGTGGGTACTAAACACAATAGGCATGGATTTATCTTTGACAACACAATGACAATTGTAGATTTTGGACATATACAATGAAAATGGACCACAGAATAAATAAGTAAAAATCAGTCTGGCCACTCTCCTACTGCCAGAGAAAAAACACAGGGATCATTGGATGGACCACTACGCTAGGTCTGCAGGAAGAGTTCTGCTGTTCTTATTTCATGACAGAAGAAAGATTAGTCAAGTCCTTGATAGCTGAGACAGTGGGAGACACATTAGATTCAGGGAGGTCTCCCAAAATGTAATGCCTACAGTGTAACTGAATGGCTAGAAGTAAGAATAGCATTATCAGAGAGGAAGTGTTCCTCTTAAACAAATGCAAAGAGAAGTGTGTTCACATTTTGTTACTTTTGATTTAGCAGGGAGTTGTTAACAAAAACCATAAGTAATAGGAGAATTCATAAACAGAGGTCAACAATCTACCAATAAGTTAAGGAATTGAGGAGGCTACCTGTCATTTTAGATCCAAGAGACTGAAAACCAACCTAAGCAAACATATAATACAGAAGACATCTGGCACAGGCTGTGACACACAACCATTAGCATTCTATTCACAGCCTCACTTACTCTAACAAGGGATTTGGTGAGAAAATTCAGTTATACTTCAATTTAATAAGCATCAATAAGGTACAAGTGCATTACAGAGGAATGACTGTGGTTCCATCCACCTTTATTTGATAGGATCAGCTAGTTTTGGCATCGTATCAAAATATAGCCCAGTTATGAATGAAAAACCTCCCCAGGAAGATAAGTAAAACTTACACAACTAGACAGCATCAGCTTTAGTGATTTCAGATCTACCTTGTGCCAAGGCCACACCACATACATCTGCATATAGTGAAATAATTTCAACATCAAGCACCCATAACTTGAGTTAGAACCACAGTTGACCATTTTTTCATGTAGTACGTCTCATAGAACATCATGTAACTACTAATATTTTTGATCACCCATCTGGGGGCACCAAAGTATAGCATTCTTGCTACAGGGTCTTAGATAACTTAAAATTAGGATGCCAAGTAGAAATCACATACTGAGCATCCGAGATTCAATTATAGCCTGTTATATCTGGCACAACATGGAATTCCACACAAAAGATGCATTAAAAACGCAGGACAGGATTTAGACTCCTTGAACATGAAAGCATTTCTGCTCTTCCTACAATGTCTACTATTTTTTTTTAATACACTTTCTTAAATACACTTTTTTTTTTTTAATACTCTTTATAACTCAGAATTTTGACTGCAAAATGCATGGAAGGAAAAGCTTCATTAATCCCTGATAATTTTCACTGCACATGGATGTTTTTGATCTTAGTATTAGCAAATTAGGAGGGGGAAAACAAAATAAAAAGCAGTTGATATTTCCAAAACATGTTTCAAGCTGGCTAAATTTCTAGTAGGTTTTTAATTAGAACAGGGAAAGCAAGAGGACCACGCTATCTCTCAGGAAGGATGTTTCAAGACAAGTACTAGGTCATTCTGGGAAAATTTGCCCTAAGTTACCAAATAATAAACCAGCTTCAGTCTGTAAAAGAGGCCAAGCAAGCGTAACTGAAGGTTAGAACAAGTTCAGCACAGAGGTAGACAGACAGCTCAGAAGACTTCAGCCCAACTGGAGTAATTCAGATAATCTCACTGAAGCAGATAGTATTACAAAACCTACTTCTAAAGATTACTTTTACTTATTAGCACTACTAGGAAATTACAACAAAGGCAAACTATACAGAATCTGCTTCAAGTTCACTTTTAATTAACCTTGTTATTTTCGTTCACTTTTAAGAGTTATAAAAAACAGTACTATTTATAGATAGAGTGTTCATTTCACTAATAACTGATGTGACCTTTCTGTTTAATGTCAGAGGGCTTTATTTCAAAATTAAAACCTTCAGCAACTACAGTTATCTTCAGGAACTGCCAGGGCATAAGCAATACTCTTAAGTTACAGTTTCATTTCACATTTGCTTCAGAACTCTAGGTTAATAAAGAGGAAAAGCTCATATTTTTTTACACGCTATCAAAATGCATCAAGTCTGAGCCTCCCCCTTACAAAATAAGATATTAAGAAGTTAGAAAAAGCGTGTACATGCCAAACATACCTAAAAAGATTTTCTCTTTTATGTTGAAGAACATGCATGTCTGTGCATACTTCTAACATGCACAACATTAAACTGGAAGTTACTTATGGATATGTCTGATTGTACATATAATAATATAAAATATAAATATAAACCATGTGCTGAACTAAAATTCTATGTTTCAAATTCAAACACTCACAGGATGGTTGAAATGACAATTGTATTAAAATCATTAAATGCCCCAAGGTCTAAGGTGTAAATAAAATACAGCTTTCCCCTGTTTTCATTAGACATCCACCCATCTATATGGGGAAAAAAATGAAAAGCATATTTAAACATAGAAAATACATACATTTACAACTTATTTTAGAACCTGTGGATACTTTTCATATGCATGATCCCAATCTTATGCAAAAACTTCACAAAGTCTTATTTCTTTATTACAAGGAAACGGCAAACCAAACCTTAGAACCTCATCAATTTTGTGCCTAAGTTTGTAAGTTTTCATGGAAGTAGAGCAACTCTCTAGTTTGGTTCTCAGACTTGTTTGGTCACGTTGGCATTAGTATCATACATTGACTACATCTACTTCCCAGCTGTACTAATTTAGCTTTTACAATACAGACACCAATGCAAGTACCAATGCTAATCAATTTCCAATTTACTTGCCATTGATTTTTGGTGTTAATCACAGGAAACAGTAATTCTGGGAACCACTTTTCTCACTTACTTCATCCTCTGAAAAATCTAAGCAAAAGCGCTTTCTATGTTCCATACAAGCTCATTTTTGTTTGCACATCTTTAAGAAATGAAGTTATAATAATGAGATTCTGGATTGTTTTTTGCTTTAAATTCAATAAGCGTTTCCGAGAACTCCTCAGTAAAACAGATAATTATAAATAAAAAGACTAAGCATTAAAATACCTTTTCATTATTAAGAATGATTACAGAAAAAAACAGAAGTATAAGCATTAATTCAAAAGCATAATTTAAATAAAACAGTTCTGAAGTAGTTGTATGCTGAACAGATATGCATCTGAATATGCAGACCATGTGGAACTATTTCTCTGCGTTTTAGTACTCCAAATGCAAGTTCTCAGGCAGAAAACTGTTTATTTTCATTATGAAGCCAACAATATTGTTTCAAGAAGTATAAGATAACCACTTTCAGTGCTAAGAGTATTTTCCCAATCTATTTTCGTGTTCAATGCTTCATCAACCAAATGCTGATTGGGCAGAACCAGTTTACTTCTCAACTATATGAAGATATTTATTCCCATAAAAAAACACATTAGTGTATCAATGCATCAGTATATAATTATCTTTTTCAAATTTTTAATTCATCACAGTGGTTATAATATTATAACAGATAGCAAAGGTGGTGGGAATCTTTTAGAAAGGTCAGGCACAACAAGACAAAATAGCTGTTTCTTTTCCATACAGATCCTTATTTATTCTTTTATCATTTATAGCTTAGCTCATCAATATAATTAAGGTAGTAATGGCAAAGACAGACCAATCCCAGCAGCATAAAAAGAATACGTAGCTAGGAATTTAACCAACTCTAGTTTTATATTAAATAAAGTAGCAGGAATTGTCCATGCTCATGCCCAGTATTCAATACCAAGAGAAATAACAGAGGTAACAGAAGGTCACATCACACAGGAAATTCAAAGAGATAACCAGTTTTTAAATAGTAAAAATATGTTTGGAAATAAACTGAAAATCCACAAAAGTTCCACAGAATGGCTGTTGAAAAGACTTCAAACAAAGACAGTGTGCACACATTTGTGTATATACACATAAATATACACACTGCACATTTTAAAATGCCACTAGAGCTAAGCTTTAAAAGGCTAGAAAATTTGTTTACAAACAATGAGCCTGGTTGTTTTGGTAGGGAGTAAACAGATCTACTGCATAAATAAGCTGTTATGGTAAATTATATGCAGAGGGGTTACTATGTTCTATCAAGACACAACTCACCAAAAAAATCTAAGTGAATAAGAATCTGTCATCAAGGATTACAGTGTCTTCAGAATCAAGGTTTAACTGATTACAACAGAAAAATGACTTGAGAACTGAATGAATGGTTGTCAAGAAAAAAGCTGTCTACGTATGTGTGTTTAAAATAAATAGGAATCAAAGCGAAAACACATTGTAAATGTTCTGGGACGTTAGGTTTCCAGATTCATAAAGCAAAACAACATAAGAAAATTAACCATCAGAAACCAGTAAAGAGAATGGCAATTAGCTTATACCAAGCTGTTTCTGCCTAATGACTGTTCCCACTTTACTCTTCCCAAAATGAAATTTACGATTTCTCCTTCACTGTCTGCAAACAGCTCCAGAAATATCTGCAATTACGCACACCATGTGCTGGTGTTCAACACAAGACAGGCTGCAAAAGCAGTATTTCCAAACTTTTGAATCACGGAACCAAATAAGGCACAAAATATTTAGTACATTAGATAACTTTCAGAGCACTCAATGATACATCTGTCACCATGATAGGAGCTGCAGCATGATTAAGAGCCTGAGGTAGTTCTCCCTCACAGATTTGGGCTTATTTACTGTTTTTTTAAAATATTTGCAGAGATGTGGCCTACTTCTTGTTAGAAGACTGTAAACTTAACAGTTATTGTAAATACACGTTCATCAGGAATACTTTTGTAACAGTAGTTAAATACTTTGGCTTAGAAAGAACCCAACAGCCCTAACTGAACATCTCATGTGTTAGCGAGTTTTAATCAGCAACCATCATGTTAAAAAAAAAGACATGAAGGTAAATAATCACTATCCTAAAAATTTTATCTTCAGAGAAAGCACTCGCTATACCTGTGAGAGCTTACACTTAGACAGTTGAATCAGTGTTCATCCAGTACCTATGCTAAATTTAAGCCTTTGCTTGGTTCAAGTTACTTATCCAAAATTGCTGACTGATACAAAACAACAATGGCAAAACCTAAATATCTTTCTGTTATCTAGCTTGAAATAGACGGTTTGCAATCAGTACCCAGCTATACAGCAGTTCTGGGTGGCCTTTATCTAGTGCTTTTTACTTGTCTTGGCCTCAGTTTCCAGCTGTAACACTTCTCTCCATCTCTGAGTGCACACATTTCAACTGTAAGTTTTCAGTGTGATGACCACATTGGGAACACTGTTTACTCAATAAAACAGTACTATCTCCATCTCTTGACTAACACATCTGATACACACTTCTGAGAAATACCGAATTCCTATTGACTTTAAACTGAGTGGATTAATACAAAAGTTACTTTTTTTTTTTTATCTTCCTGGAAGCTGTAAGAGTTAAATCCGGTTCAAATACTTACATTATGTAATGTATATCTTCCAGTCTGAGGATATGACACTTTTAAGACAGGTTTCTTACTCATAGAGCGTCCCTTAGAAATGCTCATTTAGACAGTCCTTCTCTATAAAACACACCTTAATCTGTCTAGACAAGCCTATTGTTATTAACTTCAAGATTATGTTCTTAAACTAGCTAATAACTGATTATGTATTACTAGACACCTAGCAACCCCATTCTAACAAGGTCACCACATTTTTCTCATCTTTCAGTCTATTTCAGAGCATGTGTAAAATATGACATTGATGTAAGATGCAATTCTGACCTCAAATGTCTAGGCTGAAAGTTCAGATCCTTTGCAAATAAAAAAATAGGTTCTGGAATACAGCTGCACAATTCAGGTGAAGGAAAAAAAAAAGTGAATTAATACAACATTTTAAAATATAGCCAGTGTCTAATATGTCTAGATCTATAAAGCAATGCAATTACATATACTTATCTCCTCCACACTGAAGTCATTAAGACCTCAAATTTCAAATTCCAAGATGAAAAACACCACCGTCTCATTTTAAAATATACTTCTATTGCTGAGAAATGATCACACTTTGTATGTAGATGCACAGTTAAATTTGCGTTTTTTACCCAGTTATAATTTAGTGAAAAAAATAAAATATATGAAACTGTCTAATGAGCCGCTGAATAAAGATTCAGCTATATCACTGAAATGCATATACTGATAAACCTAGCAAATAGCAGAATTTTTCACTATTTTTTGTCTCAAGTTCACTGTTCTTTGTTTTTAAACAAGTAGAAACATTTCTCAATGGCCAAACATTTCTTTTGTATCACTTCAGCAGGGCACATCATACTAGTAAATAAGTGCGTGACTTTATTAAGGTTGAGGTATTATGAAGTGTAACTATGAGTTAAAAATGAGTACTACACTATATACTATACAACTTAATGTTTTCAAAACAGTACAAGAAGATACAATATTTAAAATTAAATTGCTTTTTGATAAAATATGTGCATATATAGAGACAAGGTCAGGCAAAGCCAGATTCTTCTCTGGTTGGCACCCAGTAGCAGAATGAAAGACAATTGGCACAAATTGAAATACAAGGAATTCCACTTAAATATAACTCTCCTTCCGCTGTCAGATTAGTTAAATGCTGTAAAACATTGCCCAGTGAGGTTGCAGAGCTTCTGTCCTTGGATGCATGCAAAAGACAAATAGACATAACCCCAGACAACCTGCTCTAATCCCACTTTGGGCAGGTTGAACTAGACCATCTCCAGACACCCTGTCCAAATGCAGCCATTCTGTGAACTCGATACTCTCCCCTGGAGAAGCACACACTTAATGCACGTGAAGAGGATGCTTAAAAATTTTGTGGTTTTTTTTTTATCCTTATCCACAAAACTCAAATAGACCCTTCAGAAAAAAATTTATACTGCATATTTTTACACGGATTATTTAATATTACTAGCCTAACTTAAATTTACTTACCGAATTAAATACTATAAAAATAGACATGATGATAGTTTAATTGAAAAACAGCAGCAGCATTACTATCTGAAACAACATAGTTTATATCTCACCAAGAAAGATTAGTATTATCTTTGTTCTGGTTAGTGGATTTTTGGATTTGCAAAATCCTTACACAGTTAGCCTTTCATGAAGCATTGTTAGGGATTAAAAACATCTTTATGAACATGTTCTCATATAATGAAATCAGAACAATTTGACTTCATTTCACCCAGAGCAGGAGAAACATGCCAATTAAAATCTTTGTTTTGAGTGTTTATGTCTTGGCAGGTTGAAAATGGATTAGACAATAAACTAGTAGAAAAGATTCTCAGCTCAGAGAGGATTTTTGATTTTATTACTATTATTTTTTGTAATGTCAAGCACACTTTAAATCTCCTAAGCTGTTTATAATAGTAGAGTTACCAAAAATAGCCTAGAATAAAAACCACTGAATTGGCTGCATCTGTTGTACAATACAAAGAGCCCCCAAAACATTTCAGAACATTAGAAAAATGTCTTAATAAAAAAAGTGAACACTGGGCATTCTGAAGGGCTTTTTATCTTCATAATCATAAACAGTGGCACTGTCACAAGTAAAGACTTGATTTTTTCAGTTAAGAAGCACCAAAGCATTACTGAATGCTGTAATAGTATTAAGTCTTTCGGACTTCAACATGCAGACTACACTTGTACATCCCTGTCAATTCCTCCCTTGTAATTAATAGGATTTTAACGTGGATCAAAACCTATCCTTAACAAATTTTGTTCCAAATCAAGAATGGCAGTGCATGTTAAGATAGTCACAAGAAATCTCTCATTTTCACTAGCTCTTCCTCAATCAACCAACAAATAACAGACTACGCTGAGAAATAATATAGCAAGAATGCTACCCTCCCTTTCCTGCTGTTGGAAGGCTGTGCTGCCCCAGCTACACTGACAGAGCTAAAGAAATAGTAGAAACATTGAACAGTCCTGTGAAGTCATCCTAGACTGCACAGGGACACAGGGTAGTTGTGTGCATACTTCAGCAGTATCAGCACATTATTTTGGCACTGTTTGGCAGAGGGCATTTAGAATCCCAGTATTGCCAGTACCAGGCACACAGTTACATACGGCTTATTTTTTTGTTTGTTTTTTAACTAAAAGAAAAAGAACAAGTAAACAAAACCACACCACAAGCTGACTACTTTTATCATTACTTCCATGAGTCATTTGCCAAACTCTGTACAGTCTAGCACAAATTTAAGAAGACACTGTGAGAATGCTAAAAAGGTATTTTTTTTTTTTAAAGAGGCACAATGAGTCTCAAGGTGCAATTTCATGCTTGACTACAGGCAAACTACGTACATCTGCTGCTACTGAAAAGAGGAGTCTATCTTCTCTCCGTGCTTATACTAGCTCTGGCAACCCTGAAGCTCCATGATAACTTGCATCAGCTTAATAACTCAAGTGAAAATGAATCGTGTTCCATGCCCTCTCCCTCATACAGTTACTAGAGCAGATGAGAGAGAACTGCCATAAATGTACGGTCAGGACCAGGTGGCTTTTCCTTTTGGCAGCAGGCAGTCCTGGAATAACACGTCAGCCATGAAATATCAAATATCACTGATAAAGTATTATTTTTCTGCAACATATGCCTTGCTGACTGTTGATCTACTTTCAACAGGGTTAGCAAGAGCAGCTTCCCATATTGCTAACAAACAGTTAAAGAAAATAATTTAATTGTAATATTTTTTCCATTTTTCTTCTCAGAATGAATTAGTTTTCCTTTAGATTGCTCTAACATAACTGTCAGCAGTTTACAGGCTGGTTTGGCCCATAGATTCCAGCCTGAGGATTTCTATCCACGCTGCTAGAAGGAAACAAAAATCCATGTCTTTAAGTGGGGAGCTCTCCCAGAAGCTTCTATTCACATTTCCAGATATCAAAATAAAAGCTCCTAGTACTCCCCACACAAATACTGCTGTTTATTTGTACTGAATTGATAAATTTTCCAGTTAGTGCTGGTGATACATGGAACTTTCTGGACACTTTGTAGGCTAACTTGGCTGTCACAGATAGCTCTGAGTACACTTGCCAAACCTGTTCTAACTGTGACTGACCCACAGGGTTAACTTAGGAGTTCCTACCTTTATCTATCTGTGAACTTATACGTCCAAATCTTCATCTTAAAAAAATTACCTGAAATGGACCTCTCCTCTGCCCAAAATTCCAAAGAGTGAATAGAGTTAAGTGCCTTAGCACTGGTTATTGACATGACACTGATTATAATAAGCAACCATATACTTAATTTTCCGGTTGGAATTTCCACTTGACAGCTTCATGCAGCAATGTGCCAGAAATTAGTATTACAGTTTGACTATGCGCTAAAGTAATTAACTTAATCCCTGAAAATGAAAAGCATATTAAGTTTATGGACTCCTTCCTCTCTCATTCCTCTAATATTAAAAAGGGGAAAAAAATAATCTCTCCTTCCCAAACTGCCATACATGAATTGATGTATAAAGCACATCTAGCAAAAGAGAAAGCATTTCAAAATCCATTTAGTGTTTTAAGAAAGTAAATGAAGTTTAGCAAGATGTTTAAATATGCTTTGAGATATGAACCACGTAAGTGATAAATAGACCTCTGGTAATTGAAGGCTAAGATGCATTACATGTTTGACCTAAACAAACATTAAACAAAACAAAATCACCATCAACAAAACAAGAATACAGTTTTTATCTACCACAACAAAAATTATCTTCAGTATTTTTTGTGAATACTGAATTATAAATAGCTTATAGGATTATTCATATTGTAATAGAATAAGAAGCCTCACATGCAGTTTTCTCAGTGCTAGAATAAACTATAACAAAGGAATGAAATCACATTGATGTCTTTAAGAAACAAATTATGAGTTAAGTCCAGCGTTGAAAACACATCTCTGAACGAGCTACTTTCAGAATGAAAATGAAGGAAATGCAGCAAAGCACCTGACAGAGTTGCAAACTCTGAATAGTAGAGAAACATCACTGAGAGGAACATGCTTTGATGGCAAACAATTATTCAGAACAAGCATTATTTTTCATTAAATTACAAACCAGAAAAATTTATTATTCATTCTGACATTTTTTATTAAAAAACAACATTATTTAAAGTGTAAATACTGATTAAAAAACACAAGTAGCAAGGTCATAGTTACTGAACAGAGCATTCTAGAACAACTCTCAAGGAAAACGCCCAAAGTTGTAGAAGAATATATACAATATATAACATATTGATAAATTAATAATTTTATATTTATTGTGTATATTAATTTATAATTCAATATTTTAACAAATTTAAGTGATAAATAATTTTAGTAAAGTATTTAACACTTTCATGACTTACCAGCTGTGAAGTCATTATTTAAGTCTATAAATGCATGAGAGTGTGGTATATACATTCTACTCTGGGTGTCCAGTGCAGCATGCCGTGATAAGTTCCTACAAGGCAAGAAGAAAAAGCAATACATTTCATCAGTGCTAACAGACTGTTAACCATGACAATATCCCTTTAAAAAAAACAAAACTGAACATAAGTTGCATTCTTCTACCATTATGTAAACATTACAACTTAACTTATAAAATACTGAGTATTAAGTAACTGCTTGAAATGTTTTTTAAGAGATGATTCATAGAGAAGGGGCTTCGGTTAGCTTATATTAACTTCCTAAAATAAGCTTATTTGTACAGAAAAGCATCACTGTGCAGGAAGTGAAACGTACAGCCTGGACTTCCACAACTATAAATCCTGAAAAACTTCCCTGCCCTCCCCTTTTCCTCAAGCAGTTTTACTGTCAGTACTTATAAAATCTCCTCTGGCCCATCAGATGAAAAAAATGGACCTAATCACATGCTATTGAAATAGCTCATGCCTGTTACATAGGATAGACCATATGCTAATGATGCCATTTCCCAAGGAGGTGATGCAATTTCTTGTCTTTTTCTGAAAGTTTAGAATAAAAAACAAGAAAAATAACAAAGAAAACCACAATCAAAAACCATCCCCTGCCCCCTTACAGAAAAACAAAGTATTTTCTAGTTCTTTTGATGTACTCATTTTTGAAGTCAAGAAAGTTATGCAGCTCTACTGTAATTTAAAATGTTTTCATGAGCAAACGAAATAAAGCTTTTTTCCATGTAAGACATTGCTTATGTTGTTACATACAGATCAGTTTTATTTTGACCTCAGTCAGTGTATTTGTATCAACATACTACTCAAAGGATTTCAAGAAAAAATGAAACATTTTCCTTTCTTCCAAAGCTCAAATTTTTCAATATCTGTTATTTTCAGAAAGTGTCATAAAAGTGAAAGTTTTGTTCCACAAGCCATCAATTTAAAAAAAAAAAGCAATGAAATTCAACTTGGGATTAATGAACAAAATCATACTGCCAAGAAGGGTATATAATTTTCAACTACACATTTAAATGTTATTTGCCCTATGATACTTCACAATCACCTCTAAGGAAATGAAAATAACCAGTAATCAGTAACAGGTATAGACTTGATAAATACACTTTTCAAACTAATACTTACTGATGGGGGAAAATAATAAACAAAAAACGGACAAACATTTCTTAAGGGCCGTGGAAATGCACAATAGAAAGCTGATGTATAGTTGCCATAGAGACAGAGCAATCATCTGATTGATTTCCCCTGGGGTAACAGACCTCTTAAAACAACAGCTCAAGAAAACCACATGGGAACACAAAGAATTCCTAACATACACTTTTTTTTTTTCAGAACAAAGCAGTATTGATTGTACAGGAACCTAAAGCAGTGGCTACATCAATACCTGCATTTCTTATGAAACACAGGGAGCTGCAAGTTTCTATGTTAGCATTACTAAACAGTACTCAAGACAACGTTATCCAGTTCCACTTAAAAGCTGCAAAATACCAAGGTAGAATTAAATCTTTGAAGACCCAACCCTGTAAGAATAAATAAGCCTAGTTCTGGATTTTTCCCCCAATAATTCATTGTTACCATTTAATTTTAGAGATTAACAGTAAAATTGTTAAATTTTAGAGCATTCTTAACAGTTAAAAATAATCTTTTTCATATTCCTTATCAGTTGTTGATATTTCCCATTAAACTTGTTTATCCCAGCATCTGCTAGCTAGTCCCATGCTAGAAATCCCAGGGCTAGCAGAAACTTAAATCATAAACTTAGTCCCCTTCACTGCAATCCCATCACACAGAACTCCTGACAACTCTGAAGTGCTGCAAAGTGGCCTTAACTACTCCTTAAAGCAGAAAATGCAATAGAGACCATCACTGGCACACAATCATATTGTTACTCAGCAGTCTACCTTTTGCAAAAATCTTTTCAAGAAACCCACAAAGCATACCAAATATTTTTCTTGATAAATAGCTTAACACAATTAGGTGCTGTAATAGAACGTTCACATACACATGTGGAAAGACTCGAGTTCACACAGCTCCCATCTCACATCTCTGAATAGAAAGGACAAACAAGTTACTGAAATTCATGCTAATAAACACTCAGCTTACCCGCCTATCAGTATCTGTGGCTTATCTGAATCACTTGTGACACCAAAGACATCAGGAATCAAATCACCATTAAAGCTGAAAGTGAAAAACAGTTTCAGTATTACTTTAATTCATTCCAGGAGTCAAAACTGACCATTCTTTACTGATCCTATTGGGAAAATGCTAACTAAATTCAGGCAGTTAATAATTTTCAGCTGTGTAGGCTCTTCTCTGAGCTGCTAGCAGTAATGAAAAGACCACTAAGTATATTAAACTATGCCATGCATTTGATTTCCTAGTTGTGTAAGTCACTCCCTGTTACTTAACAAGAAAAAATATTTCTAGTTATGTTCCTTAAAGACTTCTTCAGATTTAAGAAGGCAGAACTGACAAAAACTCACACAAGTCTCTTACCTGTTCCACTCTACCCAAAAGAAGGATTCTCCAATTCCCAAATACATACACAGTTCTTGTATAACTACACACTTACATGAACAGGAGTTTTGTGAACCAGGTTTGAATTTCATTGCCACTGGTAGATGAAGTCTCAGCAGCATAGCCAACCAAATGTATCTTATTTGACATTGCAAATAAGGCATAAATATAAACTGAAAATACAGTATATGCACACACATTGCTTACAAGTAGTACAGAAAGAGCAGAAACTAGCTCCTTCCCCCAAGTACCTGCTGCCTGCCCTTCCTGCTAGATTTTCCACATATTTTTCATTCAAGCTAAGGAACAAATATTTTCACTGGGATAAGCCAGTAAAGTGTGTTTTTTTTCCTTTGAACTTCATTACAAACGAATGGCTTTTTTTTTTTTTTGCATAAAACATTGAGCACTGAAATTAAGAAATTTCAAAGCTTATTTAATTGCTGTGGCCAGGCTGATATAATAGATTTATCAAGGTGGCTGATTATATATGTTTTGACGTCTTTTATTAGGTCACTTGAGAAACCACAAACCATCCTCTTCTTGACAGGAGCATGCTTTAAATTCTAGTGTTAAAACATACTTAGCCAGTTGTTATTAGTCACTATTACAAAACACTAACTAAAAAGGTAGTCTATACTTACTCCATTACTAGAGGCTCATCATGAAAAGTCTTATTTATCATAGTTTTATGGTTAAGATCTAAAAACAGAAAATATTCATTCTATTAAAATACAAATACATTATGACAGTAACATTCAGCAAATATAACCCTTCTTCTCTTTATTTAGAGCTGTTAATTTTATGATAAGAAAAAAATATAAGCATACAAAACAAAATGCTCCTGGAGATAAAAGATAAATTTAAGCTTTTAATTTTGGACAGGAAAGGTAAGTACTAGCTCAAATGCTGGAGCTTGTTCTCTTTCCACTGAAACTTTCAACAAATAAACAGGTCTTAGTGAAATCTATTTTATGAAAACTCATATGAAATCTGAACTACCTGGGATGAAGATACTCCAAATTTATCACTGCACATAGGACTTCTGTTTAATATTTTGTCACTATAAAATATATTGTTAACAAGATCCACTGCACATTTCAAAATAAGATTAGAGATAGACTGCTTAAATGGGAAATGAGGATTTTAAGTCTTAATCAGGTTATCACCTCTGTCTTTCACCTCTAATCCCAGCTCTTTGTCACATAATTCCAGTACCCATCTCCCTTACTTCTTGTCTTAACTCCAGTCTCCACATTATCCTACTCTTGATTAGTCATACTTCCATCATCCTGGTAAGCACCACATACCTTCCCAGTACCCTCACTGCATACCAACCTCTAACTCCTTTCTAAGCTCCACTTGTGAATAAACAAACTTTGGAAGAGACACAAGGCAACATTAGTTTATCTAAATCCGTCACATCCTTCCTAATGCTACAACTACATTCTTTTCTCAACACTCGATCCAAAGCAGTTTCCTGGGCTGCTCAATTCTTCTCTGAATAAAGCCAGAACCTACCACCCATCTTTTGCCTCATTTATAACTACTTTATAATATAATTGTTCATAATATTATTTTTCAATAGGTTTTGTACAATTAAGATGATCTTCTGTGGCTTTTCGGTCCTTCTTCAAAGTGTAAACTCTTCCCAAAAAGCTTTTCTAGCCAACTCAACAGAAAATAGAGAGACTTCAAGTGGTCACATAATCTATGACTTACCCTAAGTCTTACCCTAAGATACAGTCAGAATACTTCTAGATACCTGAACACAGCTGAAAGATGATTGTCTAAGGTTCTTGAAAACTCCCAGTGCCAGAGACTTTACAACTTGTTCCCCAAAACCTATTTCAGTGTGTTTGTCTTTAAAGAACTTGGTTTTAACAGCAATATGAGTGTTATATTAATGTGGGTCAGTTTAGGTGTGTCATTTTGAAAAATTAAGCTCTCAACTGTACTAAGAACTTAGTGTACATCGTATAATCAAATATAGTAGTCTTTTGGGATAATCCTTGTGAAGTTCACATGTGTAATGGGGAAGCTGCAACAAGTCACCCTTTAGATAGTCAGTTACTATCAATCTGTAATATTGTTTGGTTATGCATGTAGCATGATATAAAAAAAAGAAAAGCAAGAATTTTAGCTTTGTTTTCTTACATTAATCACTAAATACTGTTTAAAAGCAAAATAGTACATGGGTATGAAGCTGCACAGCTGCTAATCATTACTTTAAGCATAAACATACTGTGGCACAACTTTCTGAAAATACCTGGAATTATTAAGAAATCCAAAAATCTTGTTAATAAGCAGTCTCAGCAACTCACCTAATGTTTGGTTGTGTCCCCAGAAAATGAACACTGACAGTTCATCTTTGCCATGATTTTGTGTTCGGGTAGTCAGGAGGACATCCATTTGTGAGTCACCATCATAGTCTCCCGGAACTACACTGGTTATGATAACACCTAGAGATCTACAATTAACAACAAATATAAAAGGGCCTCAAATGCAAATAATGGGACTAATGGGTACATAAAAACTAAATATGTGTACAAAGAAAAACCAAAGCACACAAATTGTGTAAGGGAGTGGGAAGTCACACCCACTACTTAATTGCACGCATGACAAAACTCGTTTCCGGATATTATGCCACATGAACCACATAATTAAAAAAGGAAAACAAAAGAGTATCAGAAATCACTCAAAAAACCTCTCACTCAAAGAACTCACCTAAGCAGAAGCCGAACCACAAAGGTAAACAGATAACATCAGCAGACAGTTCTAGTCCTGACTGTGAAGATGCACTTCTCCCCCCCCCCCCAAAAAAAAGGACCACTTATATCATTTCACCATTCAATATCAATACTTACTTCATTGGTAACTTAACACGAGGCTTAAAGTAAGGTTCCTTTTGGTCTGCCAAAAAGATAATCAATTCATTTCCTGCAAAGCAAATATGGCAACATATAAACCTCACAGATAAGGATCATAAATGGCTTATATATAAAATAAGGAGTTACTCTACAAATGATAATTCCTCACAGCATCAAAAAAAAGAACCACTTCTTCCTCATTAGAAAGGAAGCAAAAGAAATACTTCTTCAGTATAATACTATAAACCTAATTGTATCATTAACATAATCTACTAGCATCAGAGGAATGCTAATGTCAAGAATGTTCTTTGGCACTTGGCATTAAACCTCCCTCCTTGCTACTGTTATCATATTATTTGAAACCTCCTATACTGAATTAGCAAATACTACCTGGGGAAAAATATTAGGCATCACTTCTGTATAAACATTTACAGCTTAAAAGTCAACTTGAAGGAGTTCTTGCAATATTGTCTCTGACACAGCAGGATCTGATACTTCTTTGCCAGGACTCTGGACAAAAGCAAATTAAGAAGCTTAGAGAAGTAACCTGGCTCCCCACGGAACTTCCTCATTTGCAATAACACAGGCCACAGACTTTCAGTTGCTTCAACTGCACTTCCATCTCAGATGCCATCCTCTTAGATTGCCCCTCTGCTGCCATCTGTTACACAGCAACAAAACGTTAAACCTTCCTGACATACCCCGTTACATCTACTGCCATACCAGCAACATCCACCTCCAACATTGTGGGCTAATAAAATAGGAGACATTACTTTCTGAGCAGTCCTTGTACTTGTACAGGTAAAATCACAGCTCAGAGTTAAAAGAAAAAACAACACAATGTTGTTACTCACCTTTTATTATTTTGTGTTTTGAATCTTTAATGAACTCACCCGTAGCATCCCAGCATATAAGAACCACATGAAAATTCAGCTCTAAACTGGAGCTACTAGAACATATTTGAAGGACATAATTCAGTGACAAAGGTCAAAGCCATGAAAGGGCAGAACAGAAATTTCCTAGGTAAAAAAAGGAAGGATAGCTGCCATAAATGTGTTCGCAAAGGAGAAGATGCCAACAAATGAGTAAATGAAAACAAACCCTTTCCAAACAGATAGAAGCAACCAGTGCAGCCCCATCTGGCAAGCTAACACAGCCAAGGTTGCACTGTATGGTCACAGATGAATGAGGCTGGCACATGAGAGGAAGAAGCTTGTTGACTGGTTGAGCTTCTGATAATAAAGATGTAGGTCAACTGCTGAAACTTCTAATATTGATTTCACGCTGTAAGAATAGGCAATAGCACATATAGCTGCTTCAAACCAGTCTTGGATCACCCAAAGAAAAGCAGAGATCACAATCAAATAATAAAGGAAGAATCTCTGACACCTTTCCAAGGATCAGGACCCACTGTATGCTCCAAAGGAGATAAACTTCAAGTAGGAATGCTTCCCTTATGACTGCCAGCTCTTAAATGAGGTTAGGGAAGGGTGGAGCCAAATTCCACCCCTTCTAGTTACACAGGTGAATTGCTTCCACCTGTGCTCCCAGGGCTGACTACACCCCTTTGCCAGGTGCTCAATCCCTGGTTCAGGCTGTGACTTAACAGTTCCCATACACACACCATAGACTTTTATCATCTAGGTGGTAAAAGTGCTGAAGCAGATGCATCTTTACACACACTGGGTTCCAAGTTAATCACGCTTCGTTAAATGAGATTTTACAGCCACTAAGAACAGATTTATGTCAAGTTTGGCTCCCACAGACTACTGGGAATTATCAGAGGAGCAGACAACTATAATCATGATACCTCTACATCAACCTGTGGCACACACATCCTTGGTGTTGACTGCAGTTCTTGTCCTCAAAGGATACAGAAGAAAGGGGAAAGAGTGTGCAGGAGGGTGAAGAAAAGGAAAAAGCAACAATTAAGTGGCTCTAAAATCCACTATATGAAAATCTGAGTGAGGATACCAGTGAAGTTTCCAAAACTCTCCACTGAAATGCACCAGGAGAACAACTCTACATTGTCCCGCATTAGAAGAGGCATCAAACGTAAGTGGAAGGTGGCTGGTTAAACAAATAACAGGTGTGGGCTTCCCCACCTGCCACAGTGTTTCCAGGTAACACAGCCGCAGTCCGGCACCCCCAGGCAGCGCTGACCACAGGTGTGCTGCGATTTGGGCCCTCCCCTCAGCTGAGCATGGAGCTGATGGCCTTCTTTCTAGGTAGGTCTTCACCTGATCTGGCACCTGAAGCAGCCTAACGTGTAACTGTGCTATACACAAGAGTGAAGCATTCTGCACCTCAGCATCCCCGAATACCGTGAAAGCACGAGAAAACAGCCTGTAGGAGCAAATCTCACATCGTAGCCGTCCCCTCCGTAGGACAAGTGCTCCATCTCACTTTTAAGGCCGACTTCTAACCGCAGCCATGCCATACTGCAAATACCATTTTCCACAGAGGAAGCGCCTCGGAAGTAACACAACCGCCGTCGTTACCCTGGAGAAGCATTCCCTACTCGCCGCTCTCCCTCCAGCACGGCCCCGGTGACAACGCGGGCACAGACAGCAGCTGTCAGGCGCAGCCCCGCACCCGGCGCTCGCGCGGCCCGACCCGCAGTGGGAGCGCAGAGCCCCTCACCGGGCACAGCACCTCTCCAGCCCGCGCCCGGCCCCGCCCCGCGCTTACCACCGCGCAGCACGAACAGGTCCGTCTGCTTGTCCGAGTTGAAGTCTCCGAAGGCCGCCGGCGTGCCGTAGGCCTCGGCGCCGAACAGCTGCGCCGTGACGTTCTGTAGCGCGGCGCCGTGCCCCGCCAGGGCGAGCAGTAGCGCGAGCAGCGCCAGCCCCGGCGCGAGGCGGTATCCCGCCATGGTGCGCCGCTCCGGCCCCGGCTCCCGCCGCCCCGCCCGCCACACTTACGGCAGCGCGGGGCGTGCCCGGCGCCGCTGACCCGGCGGCTTTGCGACAGCGACGTGACGGCCCGCGCGGGGGCTTACGGCCGGCGGTGGTAACCGGGCGGAGATCGCCGCCGCGGCGCTGAGGGGACGGCAGCGTCCCGGTGCGAGCGGAGCGGCGGGAGCGGAGGCAGCTCGTCGGGATGGCGGCGGTGGCCGCGGCGGCGGCGGCCCATATGGCCGACGTCAGCTGGAAGATGCTGGAGTTGCGGGCTCGCACCAAACGTTCAGGTCTGACCGCTCGGCTTTGTCCCAGGAGGGCTCCGCGCCCCCTCCTCGCCGGCTCCTCTCCCCCGCACTAACTGCCCCCTCTCCGCTCTCTCCTTCCCCTCGCGGTCTCCGCTCTCCTTCGCTTCGCGGCCGGGTCCTTCCCTCGGCCGTTCCTCTCCCACAGCTTCGCGTGTCACTCAGCGCGGGCCCGGCCGCCCCGAGCTGCTCCCTCCCGCCGCGCACCTGTTGCCGGCGCGTGCACGGCGGCCCCGCGCCTCAGAAGCCCCGCGCGGCCGGGCCCGCGCTGTCCCGCTGTGCAGCAGCCCCTCCGCGGGCACGGCGCCGCTTCCATCCTCACACAGGGGCGCGAGCCTCGGGCTTCGGCCGCCTGAGCGTGCGTGCCCTCGGAGGGGCGGAGGGTCCGGCGGGTGTAGGGGGGGTGCTGGACAGCACCGCGTTGTGGGTTTCTACTTCTGAGGGTAGGGCTGTGGTGCTGCTCGGCGGTCGAGAAGATGAAGACAAAAAATCAAGTCCTAGTTTTTGCCCCGTGTCCCTAGGGCGAGGCTTCGTCTATTGATTTTAACGTGGGAATTTCTTGTGCAGAACTTGGAGTGCAGGCAGCTGGGTTCTGCCTCTTCCCAGGGGTTGGAAGGATGAAGCGTACCGTGGGGCCCTGGGCTTCCAAACCTCTCCTTTTTGGTTTAGTTTCTGTTTCTAAAGTAACAAGACTAGCAGGGCCTCACCTGGTAATGCTGAAGTGGAAACAGCTTCTCAAAGGGTCTCTGGTCCTTCTGTGTTTGTTATGCACTCTTGCAGAGCTCAGACCTTATTTTTGTGTTAGTGTTGCTGTGGTAATGAGGGTCAGACAGTGGGGGAGGAAGGTGGGCCTTCAGGAGAGCTCACAGCAAAGGGATTGATTTTGGAATGCTGGCATTGGTGGGACTTGAGAAATTCTACTTAAGCATAGTGCTAACCTTCAAGCTACCGTTATTAAAGGATGCCCACGGGATGAATTGTTCCTTGATAGCCAATACAGATTACACAGTGCTGCTGTCTGCAAACTGATTTGTGAGCATAGCCATAGAGCACAAGATAAAGCCTGGGTCCCGTGTGCTTGAGTTTGTGAGCCCTGAGTCCCAGGGCTGTGTGCTGGCTGAGAGGTTCCCGTGCACGATGGGCTCTGCAGCTGTAGGCATTTGGCTGATTTTAAATGCTTGACTTTTTCTTTGCTGCTGCCTTGTAATTTTTTATTAAATGCGTATGAAAGTCTTTTCTGTGATAGTGATAGGCTGTTGTTGGAGTTCAGTTGCTTCTTTTCCTGTTCAGAGGTTTTGTCACTTAAAATCAGAATAAATTTATTTACTGAAGAAATAAACCCGATTTTAGTTGAAATGTCCTTCTGATAAATGAGTTGGTTCTGAAATTAAGTTTTATATAAGCTACTTCAGGTAACTTTCTAACCTAAAAATGAAAGTCCCATTCTTGTTCCTCAAAATTTACTCCTATATTTTTTATAGCTATTTAGAAAGGTATGTAATTTAAAAGATCTCACACTTAATTTCTGGCAGTCAGAAGGACTGTGGCTGTTATTGTCATGGGAAGCGGCTGCAGTGCCCCCAGCCTGCTCTGAGTTGAGTGAAATCTATGCTGAGTCCCAGTTTATAGACAGCACTGCTTCTATTTTTAATGTAGTGCTTGGAGTAAGATAAATAAGTGTGGAACCTATCTATCTGTGTAGGCTCGTGTGTTAAATGCATGAGTGCTTCACTATTCACAGCTGGGAGTAAGGTATCAATTAAGACTCAGTCCTGTAGGAGATAGTGCTTATGTATGTTAGAACCTGAATTATGTTTTGGCCAGTAAAAACAAGTTTTACTGAGATTTTTTTCTTCCCTATGTAATAAAGTGCTGTTTCATTTGTTGCTACTGATAATTATCAGGGGCAGATCATAACGATGTTCAGCAAGCTGTCCAGCCTGCAACCTCTGAAATTTTAGCTCCTTTAGGGAGCATAAGCTGCTTTAAAGATTGGGAACAACTTGTCATCTTGGCTACAAGTGGTATTTTCTTATGGCACCTTCCAACTGGCAGTTCTACTTCAGGTTGCAGACATTCAGTACCATAAGCAATTTATGACTGAAAGGAGCATCCCGATGTAAACTCTGTATCACATAAAGGCAGCACTATGCATAAGCAGAATTCTAGCTCTGCACTTACTTTTGCTTTACACTTTTATACGTATTAATTAAATATTTTTATACAATCCTGAGGTATTTAAAACAGATCTTACTCAGCATCTACAGATTTCAGTAGCAGTTTTTCTATCAAATAAAAAACCTTCTGTGGAATGTCCAAAAGATGGAGTTTGCGTAGCCTGTGCTGTTCTACCTAGTCAACTTTTATTGAACGAAAAATAAAACTGATTTGTACAGTGGAAGAGGGAAAACATAAAGTGTAACAAAATGGTACTACCCTTTGTGCTCTGCACAGTCTGTCAATCTAATAACTCCACTAACATTGCTTTCACTTAATTTAATGCTGGTTGCCTTTAACATTTACTAAACAGTTTTGAAAATTGCTGTAGCTTAGCCTGAGACGTTTGTGATTAGCTGCACCAATTTGAAATGGCCAGTTTGGATGATGACAGAACCTCATCTGCGCATGCTTTTTTAAGATGTGGTAAGTGTGCAGTTCCATGTTTTTGTTTGTGGCTGTTGAACCCAACAAAAAATAATCACTTTGTGTTTCATGCTATGTTTTGTGTTTGCAGCTTTTTTGAACTGTGTAACTTAAAAACTCTGGGAATTGAAATCTACTGTTCAGCTCTTCCTCCTTGGGTTTGGTTTTGTTTTGTGTGTGTGTTCTTGTAAGGGTGACAGTCTCTGAACTGAACTTTTAAGATGGTATTATGTGAAAAGTGTGCTAAAAATGGTGTTAAGGTTTAATTTCTTACAAGAAAAGCAACAGGACTTGTTTAGAGGAAAGGAGTACAATTTCCTGTAAGTCAGTCCTGGTTCCAAAGATTGACTTCTGGGAGTTAAGTGGTAGCAAAATAAAGCCCCATGTTTCTCTTTAGGCACAAGCTCATGTACGTGAAATTGCTGAGACTATTACATTTTTTATCTTAATATATTTTGAAAAGCATTTGACAGGAACTAATGTGTCACTGTATGTGAAGTAGCCAATCTGGGAAAACGCTCTGGAAGACTCTTGTTTAGTCTGTGCTGAGACACGTTAGCAGTACAAGTATAAGTGAGAGTTATCAGATAAGAGGATTTCAGCTGTCCTTTGCCACTTGAACTGCCCTGCCCTGCCTATGGCATTTCCCCTTTCAACACCAAGACACGTGGAGTTTTAATATTTTAATTAAAAAAAAAAAAAAAGCTTTTTGCTAATTATATTGCTGTTCTTTCCTATTTCCATTGCTTGTTAAGATACAAAATAAATGATTTCAGTAGTTCTAGGAGGTAATGCTTTGAGTTCTCAGGCTGAGAAATGGTGATTGCCCTGAATATCCAGAATGCCTTCTCACATTGCCTGTAGCATTTACAAGGTTTGTGTGGCAGATGGTGGCATTTTGGTGTATTTTGGTAATGTGAAGCTCCTATGGGCTGTTGTGTCAGGCAGTGTTTTATTTGTGGTCTTCAGTAGCTTTTTTGTGTTTAAAATTCTGAAATAAGTGTTTTCCATTAATTACAATTAATTTAATTTAATCTCTGAACTGTATGAGTACCAGCACTACAGTAGCTACGTGTTAAGTTTGTGGAATCATTCATTTCAGATATGTAAATAAGAGAAACGAATTTTCCTTCTAGTGGAAGATAAACTAATTTCTTGCATCTGAAAATTATTTTCCCATCTTGCCTTGCTCAACTCCATGAATTGGAGCTTTAAAGCAGGTATACTTCCTGGCAGATAACTATTAGAGTACTATTTCTAGTGTTTCTCTTCAGTACCCCCAGCTCAGCAGAGAGAACAGGAGTCTTGGGGATGAAAAGAACATTGCAGGATATGATTTGTTGATAATACAGAATTATTCTTAAGCTTTGCTACGTGAAGAAATAAAATCCTCTTTGGTCGCAGTTACCATAATGTGAAGATGTTATCGCCCATACTAACACCAGGCAGTGATATTGCTGTGATCTGAGATCCAGAAGTTGCTCACATCTCAAGTGTTGCATTACAGCCAGAACTAGTGTTGCGTTAAAGGACTGCAGTCACTTTTGATTCTTATGCCATACATCCCACCCTTTTTTCTTTGTTGTGTTCTGATACTTGTTATGCAAGTGTACATTTGCTTGTGTTTTTCTGGCTGATGAAATGTTAAAAGTAAAATTCTTGTCGCGTTGCTTCCGTTCACTTGTGATTAAACTTCAGGGTGTTTATTGCTTGTTGAGTTTAATGATCTATGTTGTAAATTTTGAATAATCAATCCCTCTTAAAGTAGGCAGATTTTTAACCACAGACCAGGTCCAGAGGTGTGTGGGTGTTTGAAACTTCCCGAAATAACAATTTGGGAAGAGGATTTTGGAATGTTATGTATATCTTTTCAATCTAAATATATAGGCAGTTCACAAGACTTCCTTGAAGAGCAATTAATGCTAATCTTGTATATAACTAGAGCAAAACCAAAGCAGGAGAGATGAATAAATTACTGATTTTTCCTGAAATTGTTGTACATTTGAGTTTCATGTATTAATGTTTTTGTATAGTTCCCATGTCTTGTAGAAATATTACCGTGGTTCTACATTAGTAACTGACGTCTCTATCATCAGTTACTGTGCTGTTTCATATCTCTTCCTGTTTTCTAATACTTTGGAAGGAAATAACTCCTTTTTAGTAATTCTTCAGCTTGAAGAATGATGAAACCATATTACTTTGGGACCTGCAAGTGGTAGGAACTACTACTGAAATAAAGGAGGATTTGCTTTCCCGTTTCCCATCAAACAATGGATGTAGTGTATTTAGTTGGTGCACTCTCTGAAGAAGAATAGGAACTTGGAGTTGTGCTAAGAATTTTGAGTGTTCTCTTGACAGCCATTAAATATCTTTATGCAGGAAGCAGCACTAGTTTCCTGTGTGTTAAGTTTCTATGTCATTTTAAAGCAGTTATTGATCTGCAGCAATGAGCTTCTGATTTAGGGAAACAGTAGGCATACTTCAGTTCTATGGTTCTTGTGGGAAGAAAATCCCATCTGCCGTATACTCTATTCAAATTTTGTATATAGTTGTTGTTGTGTTAAATCAACAAAATACTTTTTATATTCCTTCGTACCACTTATTTACCTCAAATGAAACTTGCAGTGTATCATTACAATGAGATATTTATGAAAAATAATCGTTGAAATTTATGTCCTTGTTTTGTTCGTTCTGAATACTGACATGCAAGCTGAAAACTCAATTGAATGTGTCATTCCTTCAGTCTCAGTGCTGAGAACTGTATTGCACGTGTCATTCAGTTTCAGTGCTATAGAGTCTTCAAGTCTTGCTGTCATGTCTTCTTCCACTTTTAAAGCCTATATTAAATATGTAATTGAAAATAGCTTTATGTAGTACGTTCATGTCTTGCTGAAATAAACTGTCAAATAGATTCTGGAGAAGAGTAAGACATAGTTCTTTTTTAAACTGTCCTAAGAATGCTTCCTAATAGCTTCCCATGGGTGCTGGTCTCAGTCTAAAACCACCCAGGGCACCTAACTTCTTGTTGGTTCTGCCCGTTTGTTGCTTTTGATTTGATTGTAGTACTAATGAGACATAATTTACCACAATGCTCTGGACGTGCAAACAGAACATGGTCTGTGTTTCTCTGGAGGTTTTCAAGAAAAGAGGAGAGGTAGCACTGAGGGACGTGGCTAGTAGACATGGTGGTGATGGGTCAATGGTTGGACTACATGATCTTAGTGGTCTTTTCCAACCTTAATGATTCTATATTTCTATGGTAGGCATTTAAGAAGAGTGAATAGAAGAACTCAGTTTTGAGTGTTCCTTTAAACAATTATGTGTACAAATATGTGTACTTTTTCAGTAATAACCACTTTGGCCTATTTTCTTGATCTTCGATCCACTTATCTCTTACCTTTTTGTGTCATCAACAGTCAATTCTGACTGTTTCGTTTATTTCTTCTGGTAAAGTTTGAAATGTGTGAAAGAATATAGTTTGTGGGTGCTGATGCTTTAACATCTGCATGCATTTTGTTGTGTTCAGTCTTTCTGCCCAAAGTTGAAGTCTTCATTCTATGAAATAGAAGCAAAGCATGTGCTTTTTGTTCATGGTAACTTTTTGTTTTTCTGTTGGCCACAGATGGTCACAGGTTGTCTGGTAAGTATGTACATTAGAGCAGTGTTTTTCAACCTTGTGTGTTTGTGTGTGTGTGCCTGTGAATACTCGCATAGTGCAGCACTGGGCTTAGTGATCTGCAGGAAACAGGCATTCTGAACCTGCTTCATGCATAGAGTGCAGTGCTATAGGTGTGCGTTGCAGAGTTAACAAGCATAAGAGTAAGAACCTTTTTTTGCCTTTGAAAATCTAGTAAGTAAATATTGCTCAAATTGGCTATTTTATATGCAAAGAAGTGGCTGACTTAAGATTTTTCCCATGCAGATTCTGTCCTACTTTGACTGTGTCACCTAGTAAAGTTACTGTTACTGCAGGTTAACATAGCGTGCTTTTGCTCGACAGCTGAATTAGAATAGCAGTATCGGTCATGAATCTTCTGAAGCACAGCAATTTCTAGGCAAAAATGAAGTAGAAGAGATTAATATTGCTTTGAAAAAAAAATGGAAAAAAATGTTGATTTTTAAACAGAAGATACAAGAACTCTGGTGTAAGTTGTTTGTGTTTTGTTTTTCCTAATACAGAGCAACTTCATGTATTTTAACTTATTTTAGGCAACTAAACAAGTGAGTCTTATGTGCTTTCCCCTCAGGCCCTTTCCCATCTGCACATGTTCCTAGCAACTTACCTCTCCCAATGACAAAAGGCAGTGTGGCAGGGGAAGCTCCACTGTGTGGTTAGACATTACCAGAGAACGCAGTGCAATAGACACGCACCTTCAAGTTGAGGTGGTGTTTTTTGGTGGGAGAGAAGGAATTTTTTTTTAACTGCTGCTATTGCAAAGCACAAATGATTACTAATGCGCACCATGGAAACAAGAAACATTCCCCAGTCTCCTCACCACAGGATTTAATTAATAAAGCCTCTGTCACCACTCCACACATTTATTTGGTTTGGTTGAGAGTCCTGTATTTGGACATTCTCTTTGTCTAACACTTAGATATGTGCTGGGAGTGCAAAAGAAGCAGTGTGAGTAGGAGTACTCTACTGCATCCTGCCAGGGCTGCTTGGCTGCCCTGGGCTTCCTAGGCAGTTCCTTTCTTTGAGCTTTTCAGAAAGGCAGCATACAGTCCGGAAAGGGAAAATTGTCATTCTTCCTATTACAAGTGACTCTGTGGGAGTTCTTGCCATCTAGAACACAGAATAAAGCCACAGTGAATTATGGAAGAATATGTCACTCTTAATTTTAGAAACTGGAAATGATTTACCTCCGTGATTTTTAAGAAATTTATCCTTCTACTAAGTTTTCAGGTGCAAATAGGGATAGTCAATGTATGAGACACTGCAAAAGAGAGATCTAAGAAATTAAGATTCTTCAGAAACTCTTGACATTTAATATGCTGTCTCTGACAATTAAACTATATGTTTATGTAGCATTTGCTCCAGTTAAATATGTAAGAGGCATTGGAGATCCACTTGGAGACAGTGTTTGTGTGGACAGGTACTGAACTAAAAATGTAGATAGAAATCTTAGGTTCTCTGAAATTATAGAAATGATTTATTTTATGTTTGAGTTGAAATCAGATTAATTGTGCCTTTGCGTAATTAACATGAAAAATCATACTGCAGTTTAGTAATAGTAGAAATTATGTAACTAATTTTTATCTAATTTTTTTTCTTTTCTTTTTTTTTTAGGTTCAATTTATGAGCCACTTAAAAGTATTAACCTTCCTAAACCCGAGGGGGAAAGTTTGTGGGATAAATTAGACCATTACTACAGAATTGGTAAGTAAAAAATTGATTAAGAATCGTTCCTACCATGGCAAATTTTCACTGCAACTTGTGGAAGTATTCATAGTTAAGATTATAACAGTTAGTAGCTTTATATTTAAGTAGTATATTTAAGTAATATCTGCGGTTTCTAATAAGGATTTCTATTTTCTGAAAAGCAAAGGGTTCTGTCATTACACTTTCTCATAAGTTTCCCGTTATAGTCCAATGCACATATTTCATGCATTACTTGATAAACCATGACCTATAAATAGTGTTCAAAGTTATCATCTGCATTTGCCAAACAGTAAAATAAATTCTGAGTAGCACCTGATAGTCTGAGATGAGGATGGGATAAAGGTAATCTGCTTATATTTTTAAGTGCTTCAGCTAACCCCAGGTATGAATTGGAATTGATGTTTACATGCTAATTATCACTGCTACTTTATTCCTGCTGGGGATAGTTTCCCAAATTTTTTCTTGGAGTTAGAAAGGAGCAAAACTGGTAGGACAGAATTATACTTTTTGTTGAAAACAAACAATTCATATTGGAAATCCAGTCCCAGTTGTAAGACTCTATTTAGGTTTCTTTTGGATGTAACAGTGATAAAATGGTGGCTTATTATTGTGCTAGTCAGAGAGTGAATTGTGTTGGAGAGATTCTGTACAGAGTGTGTTCTGCTATAGAAATAGGCATAGACCATTAGATTACTATTTTTTATTTTCCTCTGTAAAAAGTTATAATCTGACTGTCCAACCAGCATAAAAAAGGTTTTCGTGTATGTCTCTCCTGAACTTTTTATATTGTGCTTGCTGTAACTTACCACGTCTTGATTTATTCATATGCAGAAACTGGAAGAAACGTTCACTGTTAACACTATTATTTCTTTTTCCTTTTTCCCAGTGAAGTCTACACTGCTGCTTCATCAAAGCCCAACCACAGGTCTGTTTCCTACAAAGACACATGGAGACAACCAAAAGGCAAAAGTACATGACAATCTTTACTGTGCTGCGTGCTCCTGGGCATTAGCCCTTGCTTACAGGTGAATAACTTCTAAGTTAACATCTCTGCCGTATTACTTTTGGTTGTGCAGTGCACTGGGAATGTTTTAAAAGATCATCATAGAATGGCTTGGGTTGGAAGGCACCTTTAAAGCCCATCCAGTTCCAACTCCCCTGCCATGGATAGTTTTCCACCTGTTAGATCAGGCTGCTCAGGGCCCCATCCAAACTGGTCTTGAGCACCTCCAGGGTTGGGGACTATCAAATTTGAAACCACAACTGGAATCTTATGGAGTCATCAAAGCAAGTGAACATCAATTATGCTAGCATTGCTTTCCAGTTTGTATAATTAAAACTGCACTTGAGTCTTTTCTTTGTTCTCCCTAGAAAAAAAAGCTGTTAGAAAGCTGTTGTTCTCCCTAGAATAGTAATACTGTAACAAAAGTGAGAATGTGATGTACCTTCATTATATTGCAGTTCTGGTGAACAGTTCGTACTTACCTCAGTAGTAACTCTACAGTAAATGTTTTTCTAATTAATTGTTGGAGGGTTATGTGCTTTCTGTGTAATGGCTGTTAATGTCATTAAAGTATATACATTTTAGAATAAGCAAAAATAATGTTTTTTCTGTGGATCTTAATTTCTGAGAGTCCAGTTTAAATATTTTCAATCATATACATCAAATATTAGTTGCTATCCAGATGTGTAAAGATAATTCTGTTTCTAAAAAATATGTTTTTTTCCCTTAATTCTCATCAAGGCTTCATTTCAACAGTTTCACCTTCATCCTCTGAATAAAGATACCTTCTTGCCTTCATCCTTTCTTACATACTCACTTAAACCATCAAGAGATACTTATTTGGTTTTACTTGCAGTAATATTTTACAGTAATTATTGTAATTACCATTCTAGGTTCATTTTTTAATTTTTTCAGGTTAACTTAGTGTATGAATTCTTGTACGTTGTGATTAGTGTGTGATAGCATTTTTTTTCCTATGATTATGTTTACAGTCGTCAGTAATTTGGCTCTGAAGAAACTGATGAGCTGAAGCAGTTGATACTGAGATGGGTCACTAATTCTAAGTATTACGAAGGTTTTACTTCAGACTGGGTTTATTCTAGCTTCATAGACCAAACATCTTCCCCCACACCATATAATTCAAATCCATACGAAAGACTAATTATGAATTTGGACACCGTGTTAGAAGGCTGCAGGAATTAGAGGTATTAGAGTATAATTTTTCTTTGGGTTTTCTCTTAGAGAAATCTGTGTACCGAGGCTGCTTTATAAATCAAACTAGTGGGTGATAAGTGAGGATTCCATGCCAAGACTGAATGCTAGTCTAGACTAAAATACTCTTATTATGCAGCCTTTGTTCTGACTTGAGTATTATCTGTGCTCCGTCAGTGCCTATCGTTTTTCTTTACAGATCTTTGTTCTCTATCCACTAATATTAGAGATTTGGCATTCCCAGTTTAGATCATTACTGTTTTGAGTGGTAGATTTGTTACTTAAGTGAAAGCCATTTATTTTTGCTTTTGGCAAAAGATTGCAACAAGTCATAGCAATTCGAAACTTTCCTTAGAGTACAGGAGTTCTCCATCCTCAGGTGGAGGAAGTCAGGAAAGGAAGGCAGGACACCAGTGTGACTGAACCAGGACCTGCTGGTCGAAATGGAGAAGAAGAAAATGCACAGGCAGTGCAGGGACAGGTGCCCTGGAAGGAGTATAGGGTTGCTGCTAGACGGTGTAGGGGTAAGGTCAGAGAGGCCAATGCCCAACTGCAACTGGATTTGGCAAGGGGTACAAAGAAGGATAAGAAAGGCTTTTATTGATGTGTCAGCTGAAAAAGGGAAGTCCAGGAGTGGTATCTTCCTTAGTGAGCAAGACAGGCAAGCTAGTACCTATAGACAAGGAGAAGGTTGACGTATTCAGCAACTTTTTTTCCCTCGGTCTTCACTAGCAACTGCTCTATACACTCAGGTTCCCAGAGATGTCATGGATGCCCCATCCTTGGAGACACCCTAAGTCAGGCTGGATGGGGCTCTGAGCAGCTGATGGAGCTGTTCCGTGGTGTCCCTGTTCAGCGCAGGGGGGTTTTGTTAGATGGCCTTTACAAGTCCTTTCCAGCTCAAATAATTCTTGATAAAATGTTACAAAACAATATGTAGATCGTAAGAATAACTTGTTACATTTGTTGAGGAAGTGGAGGATATGGGGGAATGAAGGCACTGTAAAATACAAGGGGCTTCAAAACTAACATTGCAGTTACTTACTAAAAGGTTCTGGAAATGAATAGCATGATTGTCTTAATGGAAGAAGTACATCACCAGTTCTACCTGAACATTAAGGAAGCATTCATCATCTCTAAGCTTGCTTCCTCAGCCACTCAAGCATAAAAAGGCAGTGATGATGGATAGCTCAAATGTAATGTTTTTAACAAAGATGATGGTGTGCAAATATTGAAACATTTCCTTTTTTTTCTTTTAGTTACTATCTGATGGTGAGGTAGTAGGCATGTTCTTTGACTAAATTCTGGTATATTTTTACTGAAGTAGTGCCAGAAATAGTATGAGCAGCTACTGTTGTAGTAAACCTCAACTAAGCAGAAAAAAATGTTTTGAGTTTCTTTTTTGTCTCCATTTATTACTTGAGATTCCATACCTGAGACATTAATGTGAAAAAAACATTAAAAATTGTTTTCTAGGAAATGCTGTTTCAGAATAAAGCTTTTTGAAAGAGAAGACATAGATGTTTGTAAGTTCTAGTCTGTGTTTACTTCTGAAAAGGCCAAGAATGAGGCAATTAATATTGCGAATGCATAAATGTTATTCATTTCTATTATATTGAAATCTTTGCATCTTTCTTTTAACTGCTCTTTCTTTGGATGAAATAAAAGCATTTGTAAATGAAAAAAAAAAACAGGAAAATTTGAGAAGGAAGAATAAAAAGGGCAGAGGTGGTGGTTCTGAATTTTAAGCAGCTGAAAAGGCTTTATGGGAAAAAACATGGCATAGCAGTGCTTGAGTTACTTGGGCTTTAATTCCCGATTTGTAGACTCAGAGAATAAAATAAATAAAATATGTTGCAGTTTGAAAGAAGGGAAAAGTGGCAGGACAAGTCATTTATTTTCCTTCCACTTATGCTTGGAACAAGGCCCTGAACTTCACTGCTGCACAGTGAATTTCCTTTGATGGGCAAAAGCTGATGACAGAAATTGAGTGTATGGCTAAAATCCAAAATGGGCCAAGATACAAGGCTTACATGGTATTCTGCATGAAGTACCAGATCAAAATCTCTGTGCTTGACTCATGCTACTGGTAGTGTTCAATGAAAGCTAAATTCCTAAGAACCTGTTAAGAAAACAAATGCTGCTGTTGTGAATAAAAGTGGGAAAAATGTAAGTTGTTACACGAAGACTTTAGAGCCTTTTGTGCTTTTTTTCTGCTCTACGAATTTATAGTAATATAGAGAATAAATCCTACTGCTGAAAATAAAAGTTGCCCTGTTTGTTTTGTGTTACGTTTTTATTTGTTGTTTCCCCTATACCCTCTGATGCGAACTTTGTAATTGAAAGGAAGTACATTTTTTATATCTGGGATTATCATTTAAGTAGCATGTTGGATATGCATGATTTCGGAAGTTACCACTAACTGTGTTACCACTACTGTTGTGTTGTGAAAGGATATGCTTCCTATGCATAAAATGGGCTGAGAAATATCAGTATGTGAATTATGGTACTTCACATATTTGCATCAGAGAAGTGCTTTCTTAAGTATAAGTGTGTGAGAAAACCTAATTTTCATCCTAAAAAAACTCAGAAATCAAGAATGGTGGAAGACTGACCAGTGAATGCAATCATCAGGCTTGTTGACCCACAGTACGTTTCTTGTTAAAATAATTTGAGATTTGGTGTTGTTTTCAGTGTGTCTTCAGTAATGTAACAATTGTGAGTATTGTTTTATTTCATGGTATCAAATAACTAAGGTGTTTTGACACATTTCTGGACATTGTGTAGTTAACTCTCATAACTTGCATGCATTATTTTAGTTTAGTATGATGAGTGCTTAGTTATGAATGGCAGATGTGTTGCAGAATTGAAAGTGCCTTCATGTTTTGGATTTCTCAAAGAGCACAATACACTGCCTTGAAATGTTACAATAGCTTCAAGGATTTTTTATTTTCCTATGTGCCTTTTGAAATAGGAATGTTTGTGTAAGTTGCAACATAACCTAAAAATACAGATTTTGATTTTTCTTTATTGACAAAAGGATGGGTAGGGCTATAAGTATGTTGATATGGGTGTAGGCGCTATACAGTGCTAATTAAGTACTTAATATTCCGAAGTGCCAATGTGTCTTTTATTTTCTTAATGCATTTCCAATTTGTTTTATGAGTTATCTCTCTTAACCAGGCGTATTGATGATGACAAGGGAAGAACTCATGAACTCGAGCATTCTGCTATAAAGTGTATGAGAGGAATTCTCTACTGCTACATGCGTCAGGCCGATAAGGTAAAATACTGTTGTGTGGACAGAAGCACTCACTTAATTCTAGGGGATTAATTAAGCTGTAAATGCTAACTCCTAAATATAGATAAAATTCAAAAGGTAAATGTAATATTACTGTGTGGTCCGGTAAAGAACAGCTGCTTCATTTTTGCCAGGTTTGCATTGTTCTAAGATACAAAAGAAACAAGAATTTTGCAAAGGGACCAAACAGCAAGGCATATTTGAAACTTCTTGGGGCTCATTTTGTAGTTATTTACCCCATTTAAACATTAGGTTGTTTGTATTGTGGGATTTTTTTTTTAATGTCTTTTGATTGCTTGAGTGGAAATATACATAATTTCATTTAGCTAAGGTTAGAGAGTTTCTTTGGACTGTTAAGGTTGTTATTGCAATTTTTTCATTACGTACATGATTATTAGGATTATTTGGGCTGCTTTCTTCAGCAGTTTTATTTGATGTAATGCTGTAAATTCAGAAGGGCAGTAATCCAAAGTGAGTGAGGAAATAGTAATTTATTTATGCTATAAGGCAGTTACACTTTATGTATGTATATATTCAGCCTGTAATCCTCTTGTCAGCATACAAGGCTTCTCCTTGTCAAAATTTAGACGTAGTGGATTTGTTTAGCATGGTGGTTAGCACTAATGCTACAGATAGTTAAATATGTGTATTCTGTGTGATTATTTTAAGTTTCGTGTCACTGACTTTAAGCCATTATTAAAAATCATTTTCATGTTACCGTGAAGTTCACATTGCTTACAAGTACACAAACTGAAATGTAAAATCTGTACACGTGTCAGGAGTAATAATAATAGTAAGAAATCAGCCATATTACCAGTGGTATTTATGCTGACATATTTTTTCCATTTTCCTTGTAGTCTCAGATCGTTAAGTAATCTTGACCTAAATTGATCGTGTTACACTCAAGCTGTTACTTTTCTCTTTTACATGGAGTAGTTTGTTTTGAGGATGATAAGTGCATTTATGATTAATAAGTATTAAATTAACACAGTTGTCAAACTGTTGATGTACTGTTTGTCATTTTTCACTTTACTATAAAAGGTTCCCTTTTCCTGCTGTGTAGTAATAAGCTGTCTCAGTTACCTGACAGACATAATTCCAATTTGATTTTATCTGAGGGGCTTTATATGTGCTGACCTCATGCAAAGGAATGCTAGTTTTTAGTATTATGAACTATATATACCCAAATGGTGAGTTGTGACTAGACCGTATAGGTTATGCTACTTGTAACAGAAATTGCAGTTGTGTTTTATTGCTAATGAATGTGAGTTATAAGCTAAAATGTGTTGAATATGTTCACTGACTAGACATGATAACTCCATACAATATCACTTATTCTCTTTCTACTGGGCCCTACTCTATATGCTTTGTATTTTTTTTTTTCTGGTGGAAAGGTATATTCCATAAAGGTCAGGTCAGTGTGGAAAATGTCATGAAACAGGATCTAGCTACTGTCAATGCTGGTTAGAGTAATTAAAAAAAATCTGCTGCATAGCATGCCTTGAGGAAGTACAGAGAAGGATCTTCTTTCATTACCTTTGTTCTCTGGGAAGATTTCTTTTCTCTGCCTTTCTCATCTTACTCTCTGACATTCCAGATTGGAAGCAAAACTACTTTAAGACCATTGTAGTTCTTATTTCGCTCCTTTATTGTTAATGTCTTGTATTAGAAAAGGAATGAAATAGATAAATTACTATCTTAGTGGCTAATTTGGAGGTCCAATGACAGTGCCCGTGAGAAAAAGGTTGTTATGATCTGGGGTACTATTTTTCCTCTCCGTGAGCTTTGTCGTCTTTTTAAACTATCAGCAGTGCTTTTCAGATGCTCTCTAAGCATCTCACCATACATACACCAAATAAACTTATTTATACATTATTTTTAGTTTAAAATGCTTGATCTCATAAAATGATTCAACAAGGATTATTCAATTGTATGGATTATGATTCATAAAAATGATAATTGTTATTCCCAGCGTAAGTTTTGGACTGTTGACCTCCAGTAAGAAGAGCTTTATACCAAAGTGATAAGGGAGACAGAAAGTTCTTCACAATCAAGTGAGGAAGTGGTCAGTGATGATAGGCAGGCAAAGGGCCCAGAGTGCTGTAAACGGAAGGCGTGTAGCAATCAGCTCAAGTGGAATTGCTTCAAGTGTATGTATGTGAATAAGGAGCTACCTATGAGACAGCATTATGGAGGAGAAAGCTCTCATGCCCTTAATGGGAAATAAGCGTGCTTGGGTGTCTCTCCGAAGTGCCCATTCACTGCACTGTGGGGAAGAAACAGGAAGAGTGAGAAGAGCGTGCAGCTCTTGGGCTGTGATCTCAGTGGAATCACAGTAGCATGGTGGGATAGCTTATGTAACTGGAGTGCTGTGATGGATGGATACAGGCATTTTAGGAAAGGCATGTGAGGAAGAGGTGTTGCCCCACATATGAGAGAGCATGGAATGCATGGTACATTGCCTAAGGAGAGCTGATGAATCACCTGGAAGCTTATGAGACGGTATCCTCTAAACACATTTCAGTTCTCTGACATCAAAGTAGACACGATATACTTCAGCATGTTTTCTTCTGAAGTTTCAGCTCCATTACAGTGAGGTGTTTCACCAGAAGGTGAAGATGGATAAGCATCTGTAGCTTCCTATAAGATATTTTTTCTATGAAAACAAATTAAATTAGAAAAACGGATTGAATATTTTTTGTTGCTCCACTTTTTGTCCACTGTATATTTAATGTAGGTTCTGATAAATGTTGGGATCGTAGTTTCTAAGTTTCACATAGCTTGATGCACACATAGGGAAATTTTGAAACACCTGAGTGATATATAGTGAATTTGCAGTTGTCAAACAGACAGAAATCTTTGACTTTGTTTTTATGTTTATGGTCTTAATTGACTTTTAGGTTCAGCAGTTTAAGCAAGATCCCAAACCCTCTGGATGTCTTCATTCTGTTTTCAATGCGCATACTGGAGATGAGGTCTTCTCCCATACTGAATATGGTCATCTTCAGGTAAAGTGTGTGTGTGCATGTGTGTGAATGAAAGTCTGGATGACTTTTAATGATGTTATTCTCAATTCTTTCATGATGGAGCATCTCAGAATTTGTTCAGACTTGAGTGAGATGTGTTAACCATTGTAACATTGAATTTCTTTCTGCATTTTTTCATGAAAAGAACAGACTGTTTTCAAATACAGTTCAGTGGTATATTTTGGTCAGAATGTAGCGAAATACCTCTGGGAGTTTTAGAGGTGAATGGTTGTTTCCTTTTAGTGATGCTGCTGATAAATAATCCTGGTATTAAAATATTTGTAAGAGTGAGTAAAATGAAAAATGTAGTGCAATTTTGCACTGGATTCTTAATTTTTTAATTAACATTCCCAGCTTAATTTTCCATAAGTCTGAGCAATTTTTGTTCGTAGCAAAGATTTAATGGACACTGTCAACTGCTTTGTCTAGTTACAGATTTGTTGCTTATTATTTTGTACAGTGGTTTCCACTCAGATTCATGATATAACTGCATTGTTCATTGTGCAGTTGTCTTTCATTTTCTAAAACGTTATTTTACTTTTTTTTTCTTACCTGTAGACCCCTTTTTGCATTCTTGACTGTGTCCTTTTGTGTTCCCATAACTCCATCTACTCTTAAGTCTGAAATCACTACTGAAATTATTCTCAAGTGACAGTAGGTTAATAACTATTTTATTTCATGGTGCCAACATCACCAGAATATTTGTACAGTAAAGTTATTGGGTTCAGAAAACATAATTTCTGAGAAGAATGAATTTGGGAGTTATCCTAAGTTGGCATTTTGACATATCTGGCGTTTATTTATTTATTTTGTCTATAGAAGGAAACAACAATTTTGGGACCTAGAAGGATTGTATAAGAGTTCTAAGTCTCAGTTTTTCTTGACAAATCATCACTTTTTGTAAATATTAGTGCACATTTCCTTCTATCATCAGCAAATCTGTAGCAGTCAGAGGGTAACTGTGGGAAGGAAAGGAGTATGCTAAGTAGCCGTCCAGACAATTTTGCTGTAACAATCTTCTCAGATTGTACTAAGAAATTGAAGTTTGTGGTCTTTAAATCTTTTGGAGTTTATAGAGCCTGAATGTTATTCTTAATCTGATTTATGATGAGAATCCAATTTAGGTTCTAGATAGTTTCTCAAAATTTCATATACTGAAGTTGTTTTTATATTTCATTGAAGTAAGGTACTGTGATAAGCTTGCTTTCTCTATTGAAGTTTTACAAATTCTCAATTTTGCTGCAATTCTGTGTAATAAAAGCAACCTTACTTTGACTAATTGATAGACTCTTACTTTGATTCATGGTAAACAAGCATTATAATGCTCGTCCAATACTGCTACTGAAAGTTAAAGGTAACTGTCACGTATTGAAACAAAATAAAAGTCTTTCATAAAGGTAGTCATAGTGTGAATGTTACCATTATACTTCTGTCAGGTGATAATGCTTAATTATGAATAAAGTGATCTGCTTTTTCGATATGCTGTGTGTACTATTTGATATGTTATTTGCTTTTTGGTGAATTGCCACATGTGTAAACTTGTGCAGCTTATGACTGACATGACTTCCTATCAGTCAAAGCAGTATTCCACAGCAAAAAATATTTTATTTTTACAATATAAAATAAATAAATTAAGAGGACTGTTCAGTTGTTGCCCTTTTCTGTTATTGTTACCACATCAATTTATGTAAGATAATTGATATATTAGGATAATATTTTTGAAGAACCAAAACTAATCCTGTGTTGTACCAGTACCATCTTTATTAGTAATTTCACATTTAGCTTGTTTGTTTATTTGACTCCACTAAATGTAATTATTGTTTCCGTTCTGTCTTTAATTACTTCAGATAAATGCTGTGTCATTATTTCTCCTCTACTTGGTTGAGATGATCTCTTCGGGGCTGCAGATTATCTACAACACAGATGAGGTACAAAATGATTTCTGATGTGATAGCATGCTTTAACTTGTCATTGCCAACTCTGAAGTAGTTGTTCTGGAAATATACTGTAGATATTTTCCATTTTTATTGGTCCTCATTAAAGATAGATGGAATGGATAGGTAGCGAAATAAATAAATAGTTAGCAAAGAGATGGATAGACGATGAGTTAATGTAGCATGACACTGAAAACTTTTATAGTTCCCTGATATTTCTGAAAGGTTCATGGTTGACGCTGAAAAGGTCTGCTATGACAGTAAGTTTCTTGTTATAACGAACTTTTGCTTTAATGGACAATTCTATATTATGGTTTAAAAAAAAAAAATCATGTTTTTAGGTTTAACTATTCTGAAAATAAGATAATAATAGTCAAGATGGCGTTGTTGAAGATAAGGCATATCTTGACAATGTGATGTCCTGCTCCAAAATGAGGCTTGGTGTTGAGACAGGAATGGAAACTATGGATTTTTTTTATTTTATTTTATTTTTCTTAATCAAGATATGTTTCAACTTTCTCGAGACTGCTGAACAGTTGCTAATGTTTTGCCTTAAAAACATTAAATGTAGTAACATTTAAAAGAAGAAAGGCTTATCCAGTAGTAGCATATTTGCTTTATATTTCTATAACATAAATGTTCATAAATGACTTTTCTTTAGATAATGAAAAGCTAAGATATGCAACTTAACCTCCTTTCTCTTAGTTAGATCACACGATAGCTTTGTATTATTTTTTCTCAATTGCTTTTATGTCTTTGAGGAAGCAGATGTATATGATTACACATTTACTTAGCTTGACATATAAATTATATTATCTTTCAGACATTTTCATTAAATTACAAAATCTTCAGATAAGTGCATTGTCTACTGTCTCCTTTTAGTGGATATTCTTCACTTTAATGTCAGAATGTCTGTGTTTCGTTGGAATACTACTCTAGTAATCTGTGTACAATGAAGATGTATTAAAGGAAGCCCAGAAGAAGAAAATCCATGATTTTTATTTCATGAATGCATAGAACTATGGCTGTCAAAGTCATCAGAATGCACTGCTTCCAGCATTAAAAAAAAAAAACATCTCTCTTTTATGATGTTATCTGTAGAAGTTACAGTTGTGATATAGTATCAGTTCAGCCTTAGGCTACCTGACTGAATAGTTCTTAGATATATATTTTTTTAACGTTTGAAAAGGAAATATCTTCCTTTTATGCTTCTTTTTCCAAAATTGAAATAAGTTTTTACCCATATTGCAGCTACCTTCACTTTACAATATAAAAAAAAAAAAAATCACTTAAACTGCAAGTTTTGTCCCTTTTGGCTTGTTTTTTTTTTCTTTTCCCCAAAGAAATCCAAAAACATAAAAACAAATTAATGGGAAAAAACCCTGTTACGTCTTCTTGGGCACTGGTAATGAATAAGAAAGGAAATTATGTTTATTGCCACTCACGAATAATTTTACATGTCTTCAGCATGCCTGTCTCTTTGAAAGTCAGAGTTACATGGTAAATTGGAAGACTCAGCTTTATGAAAGTAAGATAAGATTGCTGAGTAACTTTGAAGCAATTGTGAAATTTGCATGGAAGAGCTTTGGGCAGTTTTTGATCATTAATCTTCTTGTAAACATTCTGTCCTATGTGCTCTTTCAGAGAACGTGTGGCTCCAACAATGTGTAAGTCCAACAAGGACTAACAGCTAGAAAAGCAAATACACAAGTAAGGTATTTTTCATAGAATCATAGAATGGCTTGGGCTGGGAAGGACCTTAATTGAGTTCCAATGCAGTACTGTGGGCAGGGTTGCCACTCACCAGATCAGGCTGCCCAAGGCCTTGTTAAATCTCACTTTGAATGCCTCCAGGGATGAGGCACCCACAGCTGTTCTGGGCAGTCTGTGCCAGTGCCTCATCACCCTCTGAGTTTAGAAAATAAAAAAATAATAATAAAAAAATCCACGTAATATCTAATCTAAATCTCCCTTCTTTTAGCTTAAAACCATTTACTCTTGTCCTATCACTATCTGAAAATGGAAAAAGTTGATCTCCCTCTTGTTTCTAAGTTTGCTTCAAGTACTGGCAGTCTTCTATGCGATCTCCCTGGAGCCTTCTCTTCTCCAGACTGAACAAGCCCAACTACCACAGATTTTCTTCACAGGAGAGGTGCTGCAGCCCTCTGAAATGTTTGATATACTTCATTGGAAAAGTGATGCTGTCTTTGAAAGGTTGGACTCACAGGATCTCACGTTCCACCATTTGAGCTCTTTGAAAATAATTAACCTGGAATAGGAAGTTCACTGTCAGTTCTACTGCATGTGTATCTTTCTGTGGATAAAACTTATAAATTATGTTTTAGATTTTCAAGTTCTTTATTGAACACAAAAAACACCTTTTTTTTTCCATATTTTTCTGAATGAATACTATTTTGCTGCTGCACTGTATGAATTTAATCAATGACTTCCCACTTGTCAGTGAAATAGCAGCCTTATGTAAATAGTGCATCACTGTTTTCATAAAATACGTGCATAAACAGGTGTTGACAGAGTAGTAGGCAGTGATCAGGATAATGATGGACAACAGTTAGTGACTACTGAAAATACTAGAAATGAAGGAAAGGTTTGTATAGTTGAAATAACCAAATGCTACCAAACAAGAGTTGAAAATCTAAAAACCTTGATCATGAAGAAACTGTTATGCTGCATATGATTCCTCACATTTAGAGAATTTGGACTCTCCAGTAGATGGGACAAGATCAAAATTTTTTTGTTGCTCGAGTTAAGTGGTAGTGGCTTTTAGATCTACTTGGTGCTGACCAGGAGAATGAAAGATGTCGCCTGTCACTCAGATGTAATGGTCCAGTAGAGTAAGAGCTATCTCCACCTTTCAGCTCAAATTACACTGGACACATCATAATTTTTAACGGTTCTAGAGCTTACTGCTGTTTGCCAACATTATTAATAGAAGTCTTCAGAACTGTTTAAAGAAGAAATGGAATCACAGATTCATAAGGGTTGGAAGGGACCTCTGGAGGTTATCTCATCCAACCCCCTGATAAAGTAGGTTCCCTACAGTAGGTTGAGCAAGAAAGTGTCCAGGTGGGTTTTAAATATCTCCGGAGAAGGAGACTCCACAACCTTTCTTTGCAGCCTGTTCTAGTGCTCTGTCACTCTCAAAGTAAAGAAATTCATTATCATATTTGTATGGAACTTCCATTGTTCCAATCCAGAATATATCTCTGGGCACAACCAAAAATAACCTGGCCCTATTGTCTTGACACTCACCGATTAGATATTTATAAGCATTAATGAGATCCTCCCTCAGTCTTCACTTTTCCAGGCTGAACAGTCCCTCAGCCTTTCCTCATAAGGGAGATGCTCCAGGCCCCAGTCATCTTTGTATACCTCCACTGGACGCTCTCCAGAAGCTTCTGTTCTTTCTTGATCTAAGGAGCCAAGAGCTGGGCGCAGTACTCCAGATGTGGCCTCATCAGGGCAGAGTAGAGAAGGAGGATCACCTCCCTTGATCTACTGCCACACTCTTTTTAATGCACCCCAGGATACCATTGGCCTTCTTGGCCGCAAGGGTACACTGCTGGCTTGTGGTCACCCTATTATACACCAGGACACCCAGACCCTTCTCCACAGAGCTCCTTTCCAGCAGGTCAGCCCCTAACCTGTACTGATGCATGTGGTTATTCCTCCCAAGGTGCAGGACTCTGAACTTGCCCTTGTTGAACCTCATCAGATTCCTCTATGCCTGAAGTTGTTATTTCTGAGGTTGTTTTCTAGGAATTAGTATCTATGTTTTTGCCTACTTGGTTTATGCTGTTTTTCAACAGAATATTTAAAGTAGGTCCTGAGGATGCACCAGGATAGAACTGACCAAGCCTTAGAGCACTCTGCTGTTTTCTTAATTGCTTAATCCTATTATTTTCAAGAATGATGAAGAGAGCAGCAACAGAATGGAAGACTATCGCAGTGGGCATTGTACATACTTGTCAATTGTTCCTAAACAGTAATTTCAAGTGTGTGTGCTCCTGCTATGAATTGCAGGATGTATTTAGTCTCTTTCTTTTCCTAGAGTGGGTTTTGAGCCAGTGCTAGCATGGTGGAAGGTACTGACAGATGGTGGATGTTTGTCAGGCTGTCTGCATGGATATGTTTGTACACAGAACTCTTGGGTTATGAGGAAATCATTGCGTACTAGACTGCTTGTTGTCAGGCACTGCAACTATCAATGAGTTATCCTCTAGTTGCATCTGTTTGTAGTTGAAAAATTAATTTAATCTCATCTTTGCATCCATAGCAAAGAGAGCAGCATATGATTGTGCAAGTGAGTGAACTTGATTGAAACACCTATGTATAAAAAAGAATAAGTGTTTGCATTCTTCAATGCTTCATTAATATTCTTTATTACACCTTGCTCTTCACATGCTTGACTTATGGATAAATAAGCTTAATATGCAATCCATAATTTCTGTGTTTTAGCACTGACTTGGTTATAATATTTACATATCTATGATAAGAATAATTGTTCTGTGAAGGTTTCATTTGGAAACATTTTTTCCCCTTTAGTTACCTGCTGCTTCCTTTTCCATAAGTCTGGTATTTGGAAACTCCTAGTTAGTCTCATAAAATATCTGTAACTGACCATTTTTTTCTCTGAAGTTCTGAGCAGTATCACTGGTAGAAAGTCATCAGCAAGGTTTTATAGTGATGCTTAATGACACTAATAGGAGAAGCCCCACACTGAATCACTGGGCATTCTAGCTCAATTCAAACAAAGGTCGTTTTAATACAACCAAATGCTAAGTTATAGGAAAGAATAGTACTGGACATATATTAAGACTCAGATAGTCTCTTTGCTTGAAAGTAGTAGTAGGAAAAGACTTGTGTATAGATAACTGCATATGAGCATCCCATTGTGAAATTTTAGCAGTGACATGATACATACAGGCAAGGAAGTATAGAGTGTTATGTATCACTGGGGGATTGGTGTTAGCATGAAGAGTGTATATGAAGTAGTAATGTTTTAAGATTTAAAGAAAATTGTAGAGAAAAAGACAGCAGATATGCAGGTTACTTAAAACTGGGAGCCAGTGCCTTTCAACATTTCAGTGTTTCTACAACTCAAATGTCTGTCTCTTTTAATAGCATAAATGAGGAAGAAGTGTCTACTTAAATGAGTCCCCAGCTATAGTTGCGTAACCTGAATATTCAGTTGAAACATGTTGATCCAAGAAGGGATTTTAATTAGAATAAATTGGTTCCGGTTTTATTTTTGTTATTAAAGGAGTGAGTTTGAATTTGCATAAATATATATTATTATCTACAGCTAATTTAGTAGAACTTTTGGCATATCATATGAATTAAGGAGCAGCATCAAGATTTCTATGCCCTCATTTTGTAGGATTTAATTTGTCTTGCTCTCTGAAGTTATTTTTAGGATAAATCTGATTTAGAAGATCAAAATGCCACCTTTTTAGAGCTTTTCAAATATGTGTCTTGAATATGAAATCATTTTTGTCCCTGGCTCCACAGGGACTTCCACGTAAATCATATTGCCATCAGATCGGGGACAGATTTTAATATTTAGTGACTGAAAACTATTTTTACAGAGAATATCTGAACTTGGGAACATCAAACTTTGAAAAGATTTTTCAATAGAAGCAAATCTGTCTTTTTGAGAAAATGAACAACAGAAAATATGTTTGAATTTTCCTTGAGTCCTTTTTTTTTTTTTCTTTTAGGTTTCTTTCATTCAAAATCTTGTGTTCTGTGTGGAAAGAGCCTATCGTGTGCCCGACTTTGGTGTATGGGAAAGAGGAAGCAAATACAACAATGGCTGCCCGGAGCTACATTCGAGGTAAATGAGAAGATGTAGTGCTTTCAGAGGAAAGAAGTAAATGTGCTGTGAATAAAAAGAATTGATGTAGTGAGTTAAAAAATAATAATAATAAAAATAATAATAATAATTTAAAAAAAAAACACCTAACAACACAAAGCAACTATTGGCACCTTTTCAGAAAATGTATATGATGTGAAGGTAAAGGCTCATGGAAAGTGACTAAATTAATGTTCTCTGAAGACCAAGATGTATTTTGGAAAAATGTGAAGTATAATTTCATCATCATATGCATACTGAAGTAATCACATAGATACTTAGCTGTTTGAGTATTCAAATTACAATAATTATGTGCAGCTGCATGTGTATCATTCTGAAAATTATGTACAGAACGGTTCAGACATTCAGGCCACGTGCAGTAGATCAAATTCACAAAAGTGCTTAGGAATATGCTGATTTAAGTATGTATTGAATCATGGGTTTGGATTTTCTCATCTCTGCCATGTTGGGAGGAAGTCACTGTATGTGGTGAAGTATAGGTTAGTGCACAGATTCTTTGAAAAAGAATGTTCTTCAGGCTGTATCCTTACCCTGTCCCATATAACACCAAGAATGTTCTTACTGTTTTAATATTAAAATTTTAATATTAGAATGATCCGCTTGACTCTAGAGGAATTGCCCACATGCTGTGCATCTGTTTTTTCTAGCATGAATACTGTTTCCCTGACTTCTTGAGCTTTTATCAGTTATAGAAGTGACTATAACTTGAATATCCTAGGATTTCGAAAATGTCGTTGATTGTCATAATTATCACGGGCTTGAAAATAAAACACCTTTTTTCCAGTGTTTGAGGATGTTGCCAAATGAATCTATGTTCCCCATTTCTAATTAATTCTTATTAGTTCACATAAAGGTGTATGTTTTAAACTGCAGGTATAGTGATGCCACTGCAACAAAACAATTAATTTACATATGTTTTTTCAGGACCTTTATAAAGCTTTAGTACCAGTATGAGAACTGAATACTCCAAGCTATTATTATATAATTTGTTTTGTTCATTTGTTGCTTTTTTACCCATCTTGTGTCTATTAAACTGTTGAACACTCCTGTAGTCCAGTATTCATCTGGAGAATTGTGCACCTCCTTCCACATCTCATCTCATACAAATTAGCAAAAGGAACTCTGAAACTCCTACATCCTGTACTGTTTGCAGCTTTCTGGTTATTCACTATGTGATCTTCCTTGAGGGGAATACTGCAGGAACATCCTTTAACCAGATGGAAACGGGCATGTTGTTTTGTCTTATTCTAGACTGGCGTTTGTAGGTCAGTTTTTCTGAGGGAGAAGCTTTATGAGATTGATAGGCCAATCTAACAGATCACTGAGCTGGCACGAAAGGAAGTACAGAGATTTTTTTAAGAAGTAGACTTTGATCGTCCGAAATAGATATAGCACCTATTTATCTTTCCTTGCATGCATGTTCGTATGCCTTAACATAGGGAACCAGCAGACAATATTTTTCAGGTCAATAAAGATCTGAAAAATCATAAAGATATGCAAGATCAGTAGGTATAAAAAGATATAATTAGGTATTGTGGAGGAAACCCCTGGCTATGCTAAAATATTCTTTATGCTTTCTTTGTGCAACTACTGTGGCGTATCTACCTAAGCAATCTCTAGAAACGTAATTCAAGAAGTGATTAGAACATATGGAGGCCAGTCATGCATGATATTTATGTTTCTTCAGTGGTTATGGGCTGAGAACGAATCACTTAAGTTTCAGTGTTATGAATGCTTGACTTCTGGACTTAGAAATTCACGCTTCAAGTCTACACAGAGCTTGTATTTGCATTCAGAATTAGAAGTTAATTCTCATATTTAATTGAAAGTGACTTTTTTAATAAAGAAGCTATTATATAATACAAAGTCCATGGATAATGACTGCAAATTGTGGCATATGTCACAAGATGTATGCGTTTTATGTCTTCACACAGTCTTAATATTCTATCTAAATACATTTCAAAACACTTCTAATAAATGATAAATAGCAAAGCACTCTGAACTCAGGTCTTCACTGATGTGTGTAAATTGTTGTCTTTTACTGATTCAGAGGCAAGATTTGTAACAGCTTTTATTATAGTGTGGTCCCTTTCCCATATGGATGAACTTCTGAAAAATTCATTTGTCCTATAACCATTTGATCAAGCAGCTCTCCAGGCATCTGCAAAATGTCTTTGACATCTCCCAGTTGTACTGTGGGAATAATGAAGTTGCCAAAGTGCACTATCCTCACATTCCAAATCCAAAAAACTGTAGAACCATGTTCTTGCACATCTCTCTAGTGTACAAGTATAGGTGTCATTTTGCTATGGAGTTGCTATAGTGTTGTTATTCCTTGTGGTTTTTTTTTTTAACATTTCTGATAGTGTTTGATGTTCCAAATCAACTGCAAAGTTTTTGGATGGAAGTGGGGAATTGTGACTGGGAGGAAAATTAAAGATATGTAAGGCTCTTTGAAGATTCATTTTCATTAGTGGTTGCAAGACTATGCAAATTTTAGTGTTTCACAGGAGTTGGATGTGTCCTCTGGAGATTATCTTGTCCAACCTCCCTGCTAAAGCAGGTTCACTAGAATAGATTACTTTAGATCCCTAGAGTTTATCCTCAAGTATTTTACTGAGAGCATAATTCAAGTTACAGAGAATTAAAAGTGATGTTTAGGTGAATTTACTGATGCTTTTAGCAAGCTGAAAGTATAATTTCTCCAGGTTAATTTCAGCTTCCTGCATTCCAAATGTGGATCTGGGTCAAATGCAGGCTACGATTGCAAAATTCTTCTTGATAATGCATGAGAAATCACAATAATCTGCAAAGGGCCCTGACAGATATGTAGTTGATGCCTGCTAGTAACCAGACCAGGAGGGTCAGTGCTGCTGATGGGAGAGGAAGTACCCTGTAGTCAAGACTAAACTGACTGGGAGCTGACAGGCCCACTTTGAGGAGCTTGCATAGTACCAAGTTCTGTGGAGGGGATGGAATATGGAGTAAGGGCTACACATTGCACCCTAGGAGGTTCAAGATGAACATTGGAAAGAATTCTTTCCAGTTGGAAGACGGTCAAGTGACAGAGCAGGATACTCAAGGAACGGAATCTTCATCTTTTGAAGTTTCAACACTTGTCTAAATAAGGGCAAAATTTTCTTGAATTGGCCTTGGTTACTGTATGGTGCTGTAAGTGACATTTTATACCGAACTAGGATGTGTATGGTGAAGTGAATTCTTGAGATAGCATTTTTACTTGAAGTATCACGTGATGGGGGGAAAAGAAGATGATTGAGACACTTATTTTCTTTTTACATTTGCCAGTGATATTTGTGAGAGTACTGAAATCTTCATAGGCTTTGAGTAAGTAGAGGTAGAAAACAGGATTTTTAGGATATTACGTAGAATGATGACCATATGTGAAATATAATTGATTTCAAGGAAGGAACCCCTATTTTTTTGCAGTTATTCATGAATATTGTGTATTTTGCAGAAAGTTATTCTACTTTATCTGAATACCAGTGGTTGTTGCTGTTGAACCAACTATTACTTCTATGCCTTTTTTCTGGTAGTTTTTTTTCCACTACTCTGCAAATATCGGACTTATTAGAAATGTCATTTGAAAAGGAAAAGAAAAAAGATCTGAAGATGGTACATTTGAAATCAGATATTCCTCTTTTTGTGAATCCAGATCAATGAGTTACTACATTGAGAAGTTATTTTAAATATTACAAGTTTAATGCCTGAGACCTGAATTGAAAATTGTGATGAAGTAAATGTTCTGTTAGTACGCTGTTAACAAGACCTTGAAATACACGATGCCAGATGTCCAGTAGCAAAGTGAGAGCAGAAGTTCTTTTTCCAGATGGTCTCTGACATTTGAAGATAAAGAAAAGTGCTGAAAAGTACTTTTCAAAAAAAAGCCATGAAATAACTCAAGCCTTACTTCATCATCAGTTTATTAAAAGAGAGATGAAGCACACTATTTAAATCAAGAAAACTGTCAAACATATTAAATTATCCTGGACTTGAATTACAAAATGCATAGTCTGGTGTGGCACTATTTATTTGTTTGTTTGTTTATTTCTCCTCAGCTCTGTGGGGTTGGCAAAAGCAGCTTTGGAAGCAATTAATGGTTTCAATCTCTTTGGAAATCAGGTAATAAAAATGTGTTTTCTCTTTTTTTTTAATTGTTCTTTTTTTCTTGAAAATCTGAAAAAAAGAAACAGTTGCAAGAACTTCTCTTGCAGTTGTCAGGAATTATTTTCTTATAGCATAGTCACAGAAATAAATAAATACGCAAATAAAGAAGCCTGTCTTGACTAGGAGCTTTTAGAGCTATTCTAATGCCTGAGATGAAAAATGTTCTGTTTCAAATCATGCGGAGATGAAAAGCCGTAGCACCTATTATTGTCAGATCCTTTTGTCTTCTCTTGTGGCATAAAACAAGTGGTCCTCCTCAATGAGCATTTCTGATGCTTAAGTGCTTTGGCAGCTGTTAATTTTTTTTTAGGTGTCCATTCATGTGTTTTGGTGTTGGTTTTCTTTTTGTTTGTTTTTGTTGTGTATATTAGTGTTGTATTATAGACTTGTTCTGTTTTCATTATACTTTTCAGGAAACAATTGTCTTTTTGCTTATGAGTGGAGAAGAGTGCCCTTTGTATGTACACAAATGCGGTGTTTCAGGAAGACCTAGCTACATTTGGTCTAGTTTTGGCTTACTTACATCCTAAAAGCTGATTTTATGCATTAAGAACTAGAAGTTAATAAGGATCTTAAGTAGTGATCAGACATGATATATACATTGTCAGCATATCAGAAGCAACATTTATCTGCAACTTTTACCTTTCCAACAATTTCAGACTCCAGTAAATGTGGCTGCTTGTTTTTATTTCAAGTGGTATTTTACTAAATTCTAAAATGGATGAATAAATTGCTGAAGCAAAACCAGTTTAAATGCTCTGCAAATTTATTCCAAAGATATTTTGCATAAGCAGAAACCATTTTGACCTTCAGTCTGCAGCAGTCTGCCTTTGTGCTTAGCTCCAGCTGTGTTCCAATAGCTTTGAGAAATCCTGCTGAGCCCCTCAGGAGGGACTTGTTTGCATCTGCATCTACAGAAGTACAACCTGCATAAATCATCACTGGGAACAACAGGCTGTTCAGCCTTCCCATGCAGATTTTTCCACTCACACTGTGGAAACTAATAAATACAAATGCATGTTACTGTATCTGTCCTTTCATATGTGTATGTATGTTGTATGTTTGTGTATCTCAGGATAGGGAAGTTTCCCTGTGCATTTGAGGTTGTATTCAGATAAGACATGAGGTTCACTTTACTGGTAGATAATCACGTTGAACTATTCCATTTTTTTTCTCTCCCCAAATACCAAAATTATAGAAGCAGTAAATAAAAACTAAGTATTTCTGTAACAAATCGTACTACTTTTTTAATGTAGCAAAATGCTGTTTAATTTATACTCAAATAATTCTAATTAATCTCTTGGTGTAATTTTTGGGTGCTAGATAGAATAGAGAACAAAGAATTGGCTTTTAATGTGCTCTGAATTTTATATACTTTAATGTAAAAAGGAGCTCATGTTTTTATAACACTATTCGTTTTATACTCATTATACTAGAATCAATGCTGTTTCATAAAAAGTGAGAATTTTAAGAATACAATCAAGGTATAAGCCTAACTGCTTTGTCAGCAGAAGATTTTTTACACGTTAATTTTTAATGTAGCAGATAAATTGTCCCTTTGTTTAGTTTCTCATTATTTCACTTTAATATCTTATGCTAAACTTCTTAAATTTATTCCCAATCTATTGTGCATATCTGAAACAATATTTATAAATCTACATGAAATAGTTATTATGTATTACTCTAGCGTAGGACTTCTTTAATTACTCTTAATTGTGCAGTGACTGTAGCCAGATCCCGAAGTCGTTGTATTGTCATCACTGGTTGGTATGGAAGAACTGTTCAAGTAAGCATGATTTTTTTATAATTAGGAGGCAGTGTGAACTGATGGTCTTTTAGCTTACATCACTTCAGAAAATTAAGGTTCTGACTTGCTTCTTCACTTAGTTATTTTATTATAGAAATTCATGGATTTCCACAAAAAAGTCTGAAAGTTAAAACTACAGATTTTGGTCACCATTATGGCAAAAATGCTCTTCCTCCCTCCCTCCCTCCGCCTCCTTCTGGTAGCACTGACAAAAGTGGGCACTGCGTAGAGGAATGGCTTGAGAACGTCTTAGAGACAGTGCATGCATCTTTTTGCTCCATCTGCGATGAAAATGAACATGTAAAGAACTAATCATCTTACACATGTTCTTTTTGTGTAAAATAGGCTCATGCATCATATGCTAGTGTATTAGCTTAGTTACATATAAGGTGGCTGAAATTGACTCCTTAAATGCATGCTATGTGATTAAAGTTGGAGATAATTTTCGTATTGGAATTTGATTAGAAACAAAGACTTGGAGACAGATTGCTTCTTTTAAAATCCCTATAAGAAAATATAGAAAATAGTCTTTAAATGCATGTTTTATTTAGGTTGTACCATCCAATATAAAGATGAACATTTTTGTTCTTCACATACTTTGTATTTTGCCACATTTTTTATTTTTCTGAGAAGTGAGCTTGTGCTTAAGAGTAATGAAGTGCAACACAACAACCAAAAAGTGAATTGTTTTTATTTGCTACTGAAGTCCTTTTCCTAAGTGATACCTCAGGTGAAGATCCAATTTTTTTTTATTCTAGCATACTTTAATGAAATATTCAACATCTCCACTTGGAACATTTCCACAACCACAGGGAGGAACAACTAGTTTTTTGTTTTACCTTAGTACAGCCATTGCTGATCAAGAAGTAATGGAAGATGTTATGACTTTGAGTGGATGATACAATTCATAACCAGTAGCGGACAAAGACAGCTAATTTTGTTTAGAATTTCAAGTTCTTTTCTCAAACTCTTCTGGATATATATTGTTCATTTCCTGATTAAAATGGCCAACTACCAGAGTATTACCATTGGTAGAACAAAAGGTTAGTTAGTTTCACCAGGACACGCCAACCTTTCTTCATTTCTCTCTAAATAAATTTGCATTTACAGGGCTGTTCCTGGTCTGTTATATTTGTGGATTTCGATGCCCATAACCGTAACAGACAGACTCTGTGTTCATTGCTGCCCCGAGAGTCAAGATCTCATGTAAGTAGTTAGAGAAAACGAACAGTAAGATCTCAGCAGTATGGGGAGAAAATAAATGGGTAAGAACGTAACTCTTCATTTTACGTTGACCGCTTTCTTCTGCTTAATAAAGATAGGAATTTGTTGGGAAGTTGTTAAATTTGTGCTTGTTAAACATGACTGTGATGCGATACCTCACTGAAGTAGAATCATGATGGCACTCTTTATTTTAAATATGTTGAGGTTAGAATGTTAGCCCATTGGTAGCTTCCTAAATAATTTCAAAATAAAACAATAATGGTCTGCAGCATGTTAATTAGGGTTGCAGTCTTGGTTATTGTCTTGTTTTTATCCTGGTGTCTGAGTTTCCATTATAAGTTTACTGCCTGCATTTTTGAAACAGCTAAAAGGAACTTTGAGCTTTGATTTGTTTTTTTGTTGAGAGGCCTTCAAGATTTGTTTCTCATAAATTGCAGAATGTGAAGGATTTTTGTTATTATAAACTACTGTTAAAAGTAAATATTTCATCAGTGAGTAAATCTAAGTAACATAAGTACAGATTAATAAAAAAAAAACAACTAAAAATGAAGAGCAGTGGAGTTCTACTTTTTCATTCTGCAATGTAATAGCATTTTTGTTCATGAAACAGACTATTAATCTTCAACATTAATGGTTTACTCATTACGCAGAAGAATTATAGCAGTTACAATCCTGTATAATCAAAATAAAAGGCAGAGTCAGCTAATTTTTTATGCTCTTTTAGAACTCCTTTGCTGTTTGTTATTTGTTAGAGACTTGATATATGCCAACAGAACCAATTTCATGTTACTTGTACTATATAATGTTTGTATCCTCCTCACCGCCATCCCATTATGGCTTCATGTCAGTGATACTGTCTAAAATGCAGTATTTTAAATGGTCTTAGATGTATCAGCAGGAAGGAACAAGAAAATCCCAGTTTGGGTAACCTGATCTAGTGAAAGAGGTCCCTGCCCATGGTGTTAGGGAGGAGCTAGAAAATCTTTAAGGTCCCTTCTAACCCCCAAATCGTTCTATGATTCTGTAAGAACTAGAACTTAAAACTAACTTTTTGTATTTCTGTAAGCTTACTTGTAGTGGTGATATCCTAGGTAGTAATTTTGGTGTGTTTTTAATTCATGATAGTTGCACGTGTTCCTTGAGCAATGTCATTTAGATATTTTGTGAAATGAAATATCCTTAAATCAGACAAGTTTGTTTATTACAGCACTCAGGAGAGATTTCTGAAAAACCTTTTCAGCAATGATTAAATAATCACAGTTAACTTCTTGTGATTCTCTTTGAGCATAGTATGCCCCAGTGTTGTTTCCTCCAAGAATAACTTGAAGGATGTTTATTTGTTCCTAGAAACTTGGGGTTTTACAATATATTCACTTACACCTGCAGATTATCAACTGTAAAGTAGGTCACATTTTGAGTCAAATGAGTTGTCTTTTAAATCATATGTGAATGCTGGGTTTCTAGTTTATCCTTAAACATTTTTAGAAGTCTTATTTTGCACGTTATTCCACTGTATTGGTGTTATGATTTTGGTAAAGATTATGTTTCGAATATATGTTTTACTGAGTATTTTAAACAGTCTTTGTGCATCCAGTAAATGATAGAGATTTAATTGAATTTATAATGTGTTTTTTTTTTCTCTTCTCCTGCAGAATACCGATGCAGCTCTTCTGCCCTGTATCAGTTATCCTGCGTTTGCTTTGGATGATGAGGTTTTGTTGAGTCAAACACTGGATAAAATTATTAGAAAATTAAAAGGAAAATATGGATTTAAAAGATTTCTGAGAGACGGATACAGAACAGCACTAGAGGACAAAACACGCCGCTATTATAAACCAGCAGAAATTAAGGTAAAGAAGTAACTGGCAACAAACGTAGGTTTTCTAAAATGTTTAGGCCATGCTTAAAAAAAATAAAGCCAAGCAGATGTCCCTTTTAGTGTTTGCAATTCGAGATTCCAAATTGCTTCAAATGAAGGAGATGCATTTTATAATTTGGCATGTGTGGTTTTGAGAGACTGCCGAGTCAGCAAGTTAGTTGTTGATTTGTTTTGTAATGAATGCGCTTCCATTTACATTTAGCATACAGATGATTTCACATAACAAATAAGGAAGTTATTTATCATTTTATTTAATTTCACAGCTGACTACAGTCTGAGTGTATAGAAAACAATTTTGCTTTTGACCGCATTGCTTATCAGTAAAAGGTATCTAAATTAAAATTTACTATTTTACTCATCAGTAGTTTCCTAGTGGAAAATGAAACATAAATGATAAAAATATTCTGCTTGAGAAATGGCCACGGCATATGTAAAAGTGCACTTAAAGTGCCTGTATAATTTGGAGACTACAAGGTAAATGAAGAGCTGGTGTCCTAAAATGTTTTGACATTCATTTTGGCTTTTGTTGCTTTGATGTGGTTGTATGAGGTATGGAAATATATTTTGTTAAACCAAAATGCTGATTGAATATATTTTGTTAAACCGAAATGCTGATTGAAATCAAATCTGATTGATTTTTCTGCTTTTTAGCTTTTTGATGGCATTGAATGTGAATTCCCTCTGTTTTTTATTTTCATGATAATTGATGGTAAGTATGGCTTTATTTTCCTATTCTATAGATGCATTACAGAGATATGATTTCATACCTTCTGTCCAAGGGCTTATGTTTGCCCTGCATGAACAAGTTGTAACAAGTGACATTAAATATCTCACTGAGAATTTTAACCCTTATGGGTAAAAAACTAACAACAGAAAGAATACTAAAAAAAAAAACAAACAAAAAAAAACAAACAAAAAATCACCCAACCCTCAAGCCAAAGCATAAGAAACCTAAAAACCAAACCACCCAACCAAAATATTTCAGTATTTGTAATGTGAACTCCTGGTTTTAGAATACAACTCGATATATATATATTTTTTTTTCTTTGAAATGCCTGTGCTTCTTGGCCATGGTTTTACATATAGCCAGTTAGATTGCAAAAAAAAAATCAACCGCTACCAACGGACCTTGTCTTGAGGTTAGGAGACAGCAGAAACATCCACAGGATGATTTCAGGATGGAAGCTAGAAGTCGCATAGAAGGAATGTCTGAATAAGAAACTGAGTACAGATTACAGCCATCATAAAGATTTATTTGTTTTCAGCCTTGTGAATGGATGGAAATCTGGCTAGACTTTGTAGTTTCTATTTATTCTCTTAGGTGTGTGAAATAGCTTTCTTATGAAGATGGTGAGAGGCTACCTGCTGGACATCTGTGTGCTTACCCATAGCTTCAGATGTTTTGTTTGAACACGGAGTAAGGTTCCACAATTGATTTTTTTCTGAAGGAATATGTCACATTTTTCAATGTGACCAAAAAAAAAATAATAATAATTATCTGTACCTGAAGTTAGCAAAGCGGTTTTATTTTGTTTCATAAAGAAAAATTACAAAACACATACCTTGCAAATACTGTTCTTGATTTCTTTTTATTTAGTTTCTATCCCTGTATCATAATTTCATCAAATACAACAAATGTTGGTGGAGTTTGTGCATGTACATCCAAATCCAGAAGCTTCGTCATGTAAAATTTGAGGTGCATACAGAGAGACTTTAAATTGCTGCAATAACAGGACTCTTTATAATAAGGTGTTCTGTTATGTTTGTTTTCAGCGACTGAGTTAATTGTTGGTGATTTTCTTTTATCTTATTTTTGCCTTTCCGAATTCACACTTCTGTGAATACAAAAAGACAGCTTTAGTACTAATTTCCCTTCGGTATTTTTCTTAAAAGGAGGTTGTTTAGGATTCTGTAGATAGCAGATATGCATCCACAGCTGTGGGGAAGGATTGAACTAAATAAACCAGCATGATTGTTTTTTGGCTAATACATATTTGAATAGCAGTTTTCAAAGCTTTTTTACGTTTCTATTCGAATCTGGAGGATTATGGTAGTTTTCTAGGATGAGGTAAGGAGGGAAACAATGCGTCTGTTTTCAATAATATGGAAGAATGTGGTAAATGAAGAGGAAAACCATGGGAGGAAATGACATACACAGGAGCGAAAGATTCACAATGAAAATATTGCACTTGTTTCCCTTTAAGTGTTCCAAGGTGTTTCTGTTTTATAAAAAGATCTGTATGATTTGTCAAGTTTATCTGCTTTTTCTTTGATAAACAGAAAGACGTATGCTATTTTTGATACAACTTTTCATGTAAGGACTTGGGATGAGCTGAGCACTTGTTGTAATAGTATTCATCAGACTAATTTTGAGATAATTAAATTCTATTAGAAAAACATTTAAGATGCTAGTACTCCCAAAGTTAACATTTTCTCCTACAAGGCATCATCACAAAGACTTGACATTTAACATCTCAAGGCATGTCCAGCTGTTCTGAACCTCTGTCATATTAAGATATGGTATCTACATAACTTATCAATGTGAAGTTCCATCTAAAAATCTTCCAAGAGGAGTTTTTCAATTTACTTTTTCAAATTTCTTTTGTACTTCTTGGGAGTTTTAGGCAGCTCATTTTTAGATAAGCTTGAAACTCTGTTCTGATGAATTAGAAATGAATTAAACCAGCCTGGCACTTAAGCTCTGCTTCATCTTTCTGCAGTAATTAAGGAAGTTCCTTAGAGCTAGGTGGGCAGGGTGTCTGTGTTCTAGTCCTTTTTATGTCCTCTGTAGGTTCACAGCTCTGCTATGTAGTGCAACTTGACATTGATTTCATCTTAAGTTAATAAAACAATGGCTGATTCATGATCTCTGCAATAATTAGCTGGAACAGTAAATATGCAGTTAGAGTTTATTCTTCTACTTTTTCATGAACTATTTAGTGTGTTGGCACTGCACTGCTGAAAAATAAACACCATATTTTTCTTCTGCAAATGTTTAGTTCACAGAATTTATTTCTTCCATTAAATGAATTACTGTTCTGCTTTTTTAAAAATTTGTTTGGTTTTGTTTTATAGGAGTTTTTAGAGGAAATCATGCACAGGTTAAGGAATATCAGGATCTTCTGGACCCTGTGCTTCAGCATACATCTGAAGGTATTATTTGATAATTGTTCTTCTAAATGACTGTTTTGTTTTATTTTTAATTTTATCATAAAATTACTGACATTACTATGAATGAGTATTGCAGTCAGAATGGAAGGGAAATAATATTATTATGTTTCCTTAGAGTAAAATACTAATATTAAAATAATCTATTCCATGGAGACATATTGCATCGTAAAAGTGTGAAAATAAAAATAATTTGATACTGTAAAAATGATACAGAAATAGAGATAAGATTTACACTGTACAAAGGCATTCCTTCGCCATTTCCCTTTGTTTGATTTTTTTTTTTTTTTTTATAAAGTTCACCTTAAGGTTGCATGAAAATTCTAACTACTCACAATCACATATTTTCAGTGTTTTACCTGGGTACAGTTGGGGATCACTTGAATAATTTACTGACACAACTTTCCAAAACTTAACAAATCATGTAGTGTATGCACAGGAAATACTTTGTAGCTTAGAGCAGTGAAACTGGTGGCATTTTAAAATGAATATAAATTTCTCTTAAATTACACACTTCAGAGTTTTTATGGCAGTGGCAACAAGTTTTTTGATGGCCTACAGGCAAATCCATCCAAAACTCATTTTCAAAAATGAAAAAAAACCACAAGTTTGACTGGGGGCAAGAACGGTCAGAAAACAAATTAAGCTTCAATATTCTGACAGTCTGGTTTTAAAACTCAGAGTCTTTACTCACCTGTTCTTGTCATCTGTTGTACTGTTACACAAGTGCAGTATTTTAGTTTAGAGTTGTTCTTCAAACTTGGAATACTTGCTGAAGTGGTTTCTGTGAGGAAAATGTGGTCTGTGCCGTGTAGTTCAGTGGGCATGGAGATGGTGGGTTGTTGGTTGGACTAGTTCATCTTAGAAGTCATCTCCAACCTTAACAATTCTGTGATTCTGTATTCAATACATAGAAAACTTTGACTTTACTGATATTTGCTTTTTTTCTGGTTATTAATTAGTATGTGAAGTTCCATGGATTCTAAATAAGTTTATTGGTTCTTATTGTGGAATGTCATCATTAATGCCTCCTCTTAACATTTCTATGTATACTTTGATGCTTCACTTACTTCAGTATTCTACCTCTAATAAATTACTCTCACTTGGCAGGTTTTCCCAGCTTCTTGCCAGCAATTACTGGTTTTGGTATAAGCAAATAGTCAGAAACTGCAGCTTCATTTTATCACCTGTACTTTATCTAAATACATTCCAAATTAAACAATGTTAATTTGAAACTTATTTTTGCAGTAATCACATTAATTTGCTGTTGTATTACTTAGTCAATCATTTGTAATTGTTTCTGAATTCCTTATTCTGTTCACCTAAAAAGTTTGAAATAAAAGTAGGTCATCATACAAGTAGATTATAATATCTGTGACGTAGTTATAGTTCCCAGATATGCTAGCTTCAAATGAAGAAGTTACTTCCTTTTATTTCATTTTGTTTCAAAATCAAGCTGCTGTTTTAAACTGTGTATTGTGCAGTTGCAGAAAATTATGATTTCTATTTAATATTTGAGTATTTTTAGTCATGGTTTTAATTTCAAATAGTTGTCTTGTACCAAGATGGCTGTTAAATGCTAGGAGAAAATCTCGTTTCACTGTAATGTGGCTTTCATTTCTTTTGGTTCTGGCTTCTTATCTGCATTTTGGTTTCTGATAAAAACATTTTGTGCAATACAGATGGAATGTGTTGTTCTGGGAAGTAGTTGTGTGGCAATGCTTGGTGAAAAATAAAGTCGTTTACTCTAGCTCTGAGTTTTGAGAAAGAATGATGAGTGACAACAATCTTTCTGCTCAATCAGATGGCTATGAGGTTAACACTTGAGCTGTCTTAGGGAAATACAATCAAATAATAATGAAAATGGAATTTATTTACTAAATGAATTTGTTTTAAAACTCCATAGGATGTCCTGTTGTACCCAAATATTACTATGTGCCAGCTGATTTTGTTGAACTGGAAAAGAAGAATCCTGGCAGTCAGAAACGATTTCCTAGTAACAGTGGACGTGACGGAAGGTTTTTCTTGTGGGGACAAGCAGTTTATATCATTGCAAAACTCCTAGGTAAGAGGCTGAAGAAATTGTCAGGTTTTGATTCATTGTAAGTGAAGGATATTTATTTGTTAATGTTTTTTTTTTTTTCAATCTGATTGAACATGCTGGCTTGAGTTTTGAATAGACTCTGGGTAGCCTGTGTGTCATCTGCTTTGGCATGTATTTGGTAGGCAAAAATTGCTTTTTATTCTCCGTGTTGAATTTTTATGTTGCATGTAGCATGCTGTGAAGTTCACTGGATTATGTTATAGAATATCCAAAATCCTTTTAACAAGATAGATTTCTCGATTGTTTCTTTTTCTGACTTTTCCTCTTACTTCCTTGCTTCTGTGTGAACATACGCAACCATAGAATCATAAAATATTCCAAGTTGGAAGGGACCCACAAGGGCCATCGAGTTCAGCTTCTGGCTTCACACAGGACCAGCCAAAACTCAAACCCCGTATCTGAGAGCGTTATCCAAACTCTCACTGAACTCTGGCAGCTTTGGGCTGTGTCCACTGCCCTGGGCAGCCTGTTCTGGTGCCTGACCACCCCGATGAAGAACCTTTTACTAACAGCTATCTTGAACCTCCCCTGACTCAGCTCCATGCCTTTCCCTTGGGTCCTAGAAATACGTTAACACAATACTTACTATGGCTTAACTATTTCTATCTAAGTTGTAGCAAATAACGATGTTTGTATGTGAGCTGAAGCATTTAGTTCAAATTATTTATTGCTTTAAACAAAACACGTTTAAATTTTGAATGATTACAGTCTCAGATAAAAGGGATAGTGCTTTCTTCACTGTGTATTATTTTCATCCTTCCCTTGAAGTAGACTAGAAGATCATTTGACACTGCATTTTGAAGACCACTGAAGGTTATTGTGGTGAATTTTTGTACAAATGATGTCTTGGTCTCACTTCAGAGTGCTCAAGGACTAATGCAAAATAAGTTTTTAATCCAGAAAACAATTTTAATGTGTTTTTTAGGATAAAGATATATTACTTTAATTGAACATGCCTAGCATTTTGCTGACAATCAGTAGTTTGAGTTCTGTAAACTTTTCTTCTGTGAAGTGTGTAGGAGGAGATTGAAGGGGAGCTGAAAAATTCAAGATTGGGGACAGAACACTGATTGTATCCTTAGAACATCCAGATTAATTGTAGCCCACACTATAAACTAAATGCAAGCAACTTTGTCTTTAACAAAATAAGTTTTCCTTTTACCTCTCTATATTAGACAAATAACCCTTAAATGTCTGTAGTAATTCTGCTAATATTCATCTTATACTAATATTTGTATTAGTATACACCTAAAGAATGCTGGTGAAATACCTTGTATTTATTGTTTGCAAAATGCTCTTTGACCATGCTGTTTGACTGTTGTAACCTTTTGCTTCGAATCAGTTTTTCCCTCTGCTGAGCTTTCTTACATTGCTTTTTTTGCAGTTGTCCTAACAACTGTTTCCTTTCTTGTTCTTGAATTTTATTTCCACCATATTCAATACTTTTTGCTCTTCCTCTCCCTTTTCTCCAAATATTATTTTCTTTTTTTCCTCAAATTCATTGTAAATGTATGTTGGAATTATTATTTTTTTTTCACGAAGCTAGGTCTATTCACCAGTGATAGCTATCAGATATCAGTGACTCCATTTATTCAATTTACAATTGGTGCATTTAATGTCACTCCTTTCTGTGTGGAAACTTTGTCCTTGATGAAAGTCTGTGTGTGTTACTTTGCTTGTTAGTTGATGCTTATTAATTGGAAACCTGACTCCAAACACCTAAATTTCTGGAAAGGTACTTGTTCCCTGTTTCACCATCCATTTCAGAAATTGTGTTGCCTCAGGGGCTGCAATTAATTTGTATTTGCTCAGCCTCCTTCCTTCTTTTCTGTAGGTGAGCATGCTGTGTAGCTTTCACAGTGGGGTCTTCATTTTAGAGTGAGGGAAAGTAATGCTCAGACATGAGGTATTCAGCTGTTTTAAGCAAAAGAAGATGCACACAGTTTAGTGGCTGTGTATTATCTTTCCTTTGCTTTTCATTAAAATTTTTACTTTTTTTTATGTATTCGGTGCATGTTTTTTTAGGGACATTTGTCTAGAGTAAAGACCAAATTTCATTCCCATAAACATGTATTTCTGACAATGATGAATATACACTGAGTGTGTTCTTTAAAATAACAGCATCAGTATTGAAAATTAGGTTAAATCTCATAATATTCTGTTGTTATCCTGGTCTTCATTAAGAAATCAGTTGGACCGTGTATTTAAATTTCTGAGTAGTGTAAATCCAAGTAGAGGACAGTGGAAATGGAACAAAAATTCTGGGAACAGCCCTTGCCTTTCAGACTGTGAGGCAGAGGCCATCACCTCGCCATCATTTGGTTAATCGATTGTATTGCATCACCAGTACTGCAAATAATTTAAGTAACATTCATACCTTTAACCAGCACAAGAAGTCTGATTGCGTGTGTAGTTCTGGATGATTGCTTTCTTAAAGTGTGCTTTGGTAACTCACTTGTTAGTATGCTAATAAAACTCTATGTGTTCTTTTATAATTTTTCTATAATCCAGTTTTTGCTTTTTTTTAAATGCAACCACCTGGACACAGACTGTGACTCTGCAGGAGCACTGCAGAGCAGAGGAGCCAAGTTCTTTCTTGGCAAGAGCCAAGCTGCACTCTCCCAGCAGAAGGCTGAGGCTCACAGCATCTAGCTTGCCTTGCTCACGGCTGAGGGTTGCTGCTGGCACAGCTCCCAGCAGTGGCAGGTCCTTCCTGGCGTGTTTACTGAGTTGCCCTGCCAGAGTGCCTGCCCTGCATCTTCTTTGCACTTTAATGTCTCTTCAGCTCTTAGGCCCGAGCCAGGGCATATTTTGAGTTTATAAATTGCTGTCTTAAAAGTTTGCGATGTAGTATTCAGAAATAATATGCTTACTTTGATTGGAGTCCTTAATCTCCGTTCTAGCGAAAGCTTAAAGTAATGGAATTTTAGGGTTGGTGTTGTCTTTTGTTTTTTCTTTGTTTGTTTTTCTACTTGGGTTATTATACTGAGAGATACCCGATACTTCATATCCCTTTCAGGACTCAAGTCTTCTGATTACCTTTAGATAGAATGGCTGTCTGTTCTACTAACAAAACTACATGCATTTTTGTTGCTAACTGTAGAACTTGAAGTTCTAGAATAATTCCATAGCTGTGGCTTGATTTTTGGTGACTTTTGCCTGCTGTGGAGTCTGATGTCTGTGTATAATCTTCTTAATCATTTTTTGTGGAAAAACAACACTTTTTAAATACTACAATATTATAATTAGCTGTAGCAAGAATGATTCTTGAGTCATTAGTTTTAAAATTGATATAATTTTGCAGATTGTCCTTTTGATGTGTATATCACTGATCTAAAACAGCAATTATAGCAGCAGAAATGACTACAAAAAATGTTTGTGTGCCTCCTTGATTATGTGCCTCCTTATTATCATTAACTTTCAGCTGACAAATTAGTGAGTCCTAAGGATATTGACCCTATTGGGCGTTATGTACCTCCACAAGAGCAGCGGAACGTTAGCATGAGATTTTCCAATCAGGTAAGCATAAGCTTAGCATTACAATATTTTTCTGGAAAGTAATTGTCATTAAGTGATACAACTGAAATGGTGCATTAAATATGTGTTTAAGTAGTTACTAATAGGTATTTTTCTTTTGAGCTGTAAGATGTGCCAGGAAGAAGGTGAGATGGAACCTGCATCATTCATTCCAATTAATTTGGATTTCTCAGTGTCACCCCTTCAAATTTCTTTGTTCACCATCCATCTTAACTTGTCAGAAAAGAAATCTTAGGTGCCACGTTCTGCTATTCTGTGTCTCAGGGTGGCCTTTTGAATACTGGCAGCATTGATATGCTGGCAGCATTTTAACAACTGCTAAGATTTTGCAGTTTTTACAGTCACTGCTCAGGCATATTATACAGGAATGTGTGGTCATTATTGTGACAGTGCTGTAGCTATTAGCTCTAAACATGAAAATGAAAGAAACGAAGTAATAATACTGAGGGTATGCAGTGATTATTCTGAAATTGAAATTCACTCTGAATTCATTCATTTCATTCTGAAACGTATTTTATTTCCATTTGTTTAGTACAAATATGCAATTAAAAAAATCCAACAAATAAAACCAGTTTTTTTTTTTTTTTTTTTTTTTTTTACCAGCTGTTAATATGTTGGAAACACTTTATCCTTAAATGAATTAGTGTTTTCATTTCTAGGACTTTCATGCTTAGTGTATAACTTTGTTTACTTGAATCATACTTATCTTTACTGAATGCATAATAGAAAAGTTCATCATCAGCGTGCTAAAGAAATGCTTCTGCCCATTTCATCTGGGTAGTAATTTGGGGCAAACACAAGCTGCTTCTACATTTGCTTTTCTGAACATGCTTCAGAGGACACTTAGCTAACAATGCTGTATTTAATAGGCTAATGCTATCTTTATGGAATCAATACTACACAGCGAGGAATTCTGCATGCTGCTCAGATTGCACAACCTATCTGTGAAGCACAATAAACACAAACTACTGATATGGGAATCTGTAAGCAAAACTCTGTTAAATCCTTGTGTTAACAAGGGTTTTACTGTGCTGAAGGGACAATACCAGAAGATTTGCTGCATGCGAACTTTGTATAGAAAAACAGACATACGGAAATGGGGTTTGTTTGAAGGACCACAGAGGTGGTTTGGAAAGGAGAATTAATACCTTGACCATAAGTATATTTACAGCTGTGAACACATTGCTCTGCTTTCAATTTCTGATAAAAAGCGGACAGTCTCATGTGTTGTCACTAATACTGAAATACCTAGCCTACATTTAAAAGGAAATGTTTTCTCTCCTACTTCAGTGCCCCCCAAGAATCAATTATCTGATTTTAAGGAGACGTCTTGGTATGTTCCATCTTAGGGAAATAACTGTGTGGTGCAGCAAGAAGATTCTTGTTGCTAGTTCTAGACTTTGTTCCAAAACAATCTAAGTCTGATGACAATCAGGTTTTAGTTTGCGCATGTAAATTGCTTTGTAGTGCTTAATTTCATGTTAAATATCTCTTGGTTATCTTTTGTTGGTTAAATAAACCAACAAAAAAGAGGTGAAATAATCCGTGCTTCATTTACTTTCTTGAAAGAAGATAATGAAGGGTATTCTCTTTCACTGGGGATTTCTCATAAAAACTGTGTTCAGTTATTAGAAAAATGCTTTTAGGATCTCCGTATCCAGAAGCATTTATAACAGTTTCAGTTGGGTTCTCTTGTGGAGAATGTAGTGATTTAGTGTATATGAGGGTCTGCATAGTAACAATAACATACGAGAAATGTCATGAGTTGGGGGTAAGGACTTTCTGGTTTTGTTTTGTTTTACTGGAGCATATGACAGCTGATTTACTGCTGTCTTTTTGTATTCAACAAAAGTTCATAATGCTACTAAATGGTCAAAGTAAAAGTGGTTCATCTGCTAGGTTAACGTGAAATACATGTGTAGGTTTGCAATTAATTAATGAAATTGTTGTCCTCTGTGCAGTGACTGTAATCTTGTGATGTTTTGCATGGTTGTCTTAATGATTCGTGAAGGTTTCACTTATGCTGCTGGAAATGATAGGCTGCTTATTTCTTCTATTTTCAGAGAACTAGGTAACGTGTAAAAAGGAAATAAAAAGGCCAAGTATATGTAGAGTGGGACATGTTAGGATTTTCAAGCTACATAAATTAAATTTAGGATTACAGCATGTTTACTTTTGATGGCTTAAAGAGATGTATCATGCTGGATTATCTATTTTGTAATGCTGTTTATGAGCACATTCTAGGCTTTCATTTGTATTGACGCAGTTGCCTGCCATAGTTGACACAGTTCTAAAATGGTTAAATGTTATTTTGGAATCTAAGACACACGTATGTCCATGTTGTATTTCACTAAAAAAGGTCTGGTGTGTTAGTAGCATTGACCACAAACCGTTCAGCTGCATTAAGAGGCTTTCTGAAGCAGATGTGTTTTGTTTCAGCTGTAGTTTATTAGCAGCAAGGTGGGTTATTTGGCTTAAGTACAAATTCTTATGTTGCACTCTATTTCGGTATTCCTCATCTTCTTCCATATGCTTAGAAAGCCCAGTATGTACCATTCTAACCAGTGTTCTTGAATTTGAATACCATGCCACTTTCGCACACGTTCAAAAACGAATTGATTTTTTTCAGACTTGTGAGATTTCCTGGCAATATATGCAAAAGGCATATAGTGATAGCATCTGTCCAGTGAGAGAGCAGCAGAAGACCAATACTGAGCTGCTTTCTCTTCTAGTGCCAAGAACGGAGTCAGGGATTTCTCCCTTCACCCTGCTTTGTTTTTAACCTTGTTTCAAACTATGACTTTTTTTGAGAGGAGGAAAACTAATCTGTCATTTATTTTTGTCTTCTGAAAACACCAGGCTCTATTTATCATTTGCACAGCGTGCAGAACGCAGCTGAAACAGATCCTGCTCTGTGCTACCCAACAAGGAAATGCAAGGCAGAAGGGTGAACCCAGGGTGGAGGGGGTCTGTGGCAGTGTCTTGGGGAGAGAGTGATTGATGGTGTGTGAACTGCGGCTTAGCTGGGGTTAGTAGGCAAACATGAAGCAGAACACATGAAAATAGAACTTTCAACAGCAGTAAGATTTATGTAGTGGACACATTAGGAGCCTGCTTTTCCACTTTTTTTTTTAAATATTTAGTGAATGCTATGTGTAATTATTGTTAGTGAAAAGGGTGGTGCTTTCATGAGTAGTTTGACTGTTAGTTTGTCTGTGCTTTTCTGTGCTACAAACTACTTGTGATCCTTCAGGCCTGTACATGTTAAATGACAATGAAAGTAACTTCTCATTTAACAGTACAGCACTTCCGTAGTTTTACAGCAATTTCAGTTAGATTTTTCAAAGTCTACCAATTCCACACAGCCATGTCTTCCCAAATAAAGATGATGGAAGCTGCGTGTCTTCTAGAAAACAACTGCAATAGGTGTTGATAAATGATTTTGAGTTCATCAGTCCAGGAAACCCAACACACAATAAATAGATTTGAATGAGATATTAAGGAATCAGGCATCATAAATCTGAACATAGCTCTGAGGCTTTCTGTCTAGGCTTTTATTCAAGTTATGTTCCTATAAATCTCAGGTTTTGGCATGGTGAAATTAGAACAAGGAGGAAACAATAAAAGCATGTGTGTAAGTCTAATTCTGAGATGAAATACACTGCTGTCTGAGTGTTTACTCTGTTACAAATCACCTTTGCTTAGTCAGTAAAAAATGTTTGATTTTATTTAAGAATAGCAGCTTATAATCAGATTTTGTGATGTACCAGTTGTGCAGCAGGTTATGGCCCATGGCAGAACTACCACTTACTGGCTGCTATAAATGAGGCATGTCATGGAATACATCTGTGTATGAGAGACATTAGCACTGGTATCAAAGGAGGGTGTGCCTCAAAGGAGGTTTGGAATATATAGATCTGCATTCGGCTGATTACATAGTCCAACTGTCTTTGTCTTTGAGATGCAGTAATAAGTAAGCCGGACCTTAACATGAAGACTGCTCCCAAGTTAGATATAAGGTTGTCTTGGAAGGAGATGTCTCATTTTGTCATTGAGCTGTTGCTGTTGGTTTGAAAAAATGTATGACAGTGATTATGGTGTAGAACTGGTTTGTGCTTTCTTGCTGTGCGTATAAAAGATGGATAGCATGATTTTGAGAAGGAACAAGTCAATTGAACTACTGGTTTCTGAATGTGATCTCTTTATGCACATCTTCCATCACATTGTGGCAAAAAACACCAGTGTTCTTAGCAGAAACATGGAAACAGCACTTTTGGGAAAATGTTAAAAATTTGTGGTGTTAATCTCTGAGATCTAACATGGTATCAAGGCTCACAGATGCCTGAACGAGCAGGTAGTCACTCTGAACTTTTTGTTCCAAATTATCCTATCCATCAATCTGCACAGAAAATGCTGTATTTCTATACAATCAATTAATGGAGGATATATTTATTTTTTTCATTCATGTTCTGGTAGTTTCTAAACAAAAGCAGGCAGAAAAACCCCAACCCCTAAGGTATGACAGTGTGTGCTCTTTCTGGTTCATTTGATTTTTGCAGTCGTCCAACTCCACAGAAGAGAGGAACAGGGAATATCTTAGATATGTCCATTTTTTAGCTAGTAATGTGTATTGCCACTGAAAAGAAAAGTCGGTTGCCGTTGCAAGGTCCCAGAGCATTGAGTTGATGGTTCTTGTGACTTACTGATATAAAATAATATTACTTATTTAAAAAATGAAGTATCTTTGTTATTACAAATATAAGGAAATACTATTATCTCATGTTAAATATATCTTCTACATATTACATTGTATATACATATTACACATATATGATTAGATGAATATAATTCTTAGTAGCTTTCTGATCAAAGTATTTCAGCGTTGAAGTAAATTCATTTCTCTGAAGTGGATATTGTCAGTTACCCAAACAGCTGAGTTACTTCACTCTTTATAAAACTGTCTATCAAAATATTGTCATATCACTTGAAAATATAGATTGTATAACATCTAAATTTTATGTGTAAAGCAGAATATTTTTCCTACCTCACTATTTTTTTATTTTATTCTTTTAATTAAACAGTAGAAATGAATACCTGAAGCTTGTTTATTATGAATTCTTCAAAATACATGTTGAGATTTATAAGTTTTTTTTTCTTTCATTTTATTTACACAATAGGGAAAAACACCCCAGACAATGAATGTCTATCATGCTCATGAACTGTTTAAATAGATATTTTTCTTGTTCTATGCTAATAAACAGTGTTTCATTATATCCTAGGGACCTCTGGAAAATGATTTGGTAGTTCATGTGGCCCTGATAGCAGAAAGTCAACGGTAGGTACTTGCTTGTATTAAGAATGTGTATAGTAAAGAAGTTCTGAATGGTATACATGTTAAATTTGCTAAAGGTATTCATGGAAGTATGTTGAACTTCATACTCCTACTCATGTCTCCACTGCCAAGATAATTGCTAAAGCAAAGACTAATTCTTGATTAAATTTGTTGTTTTGTTTGTAGCCTACAAGTTTTTCTGAACACATATGGAATCCAAACTCAGACCCCCCAGCAAGTGGAACCAATTCAGATATGGGCTCAGAAGGAACTTGTCAAGGTAAGGAGTCTGTATTGAAAATTATCTACCGATCTATCTTTTGTAACAAAACAAATTTATATCAAGCTGTTAGAATTTTATCTCCTTAGGCTTGTTTTCTGCATTTTTGTGTTAATCTAGTTCATTTGCAGTATATACCAACACTGGTCAATTAGAGCTTGCAGTGAAGATCAGATATTCGCCTGACCCATTTAGGAAAAAAAAAGAATAACATAAAATATTAATAGCGCAGAGGACTAAGTGAAAACCTGATGGACAAACACAAACAAATGAGTAATACTGCAGGCATAAACCATCATATAATTTGATAGTGCCTCTAAAAATGGCATTATACAATCTTCTGTAACTGTTTCTCTGACAAGTCCATTCCACTGAATATACCCATTTGACTCAGCACATTCAAAGATCTATGGACAAAAGTTAATGGGGTGAAGGAGATGTTCAGAATCATTTTTATCGCCTGTGAAAGCTTCAGCTTTTTCTTTTTCTATACAGACAAGTAGTCCTATAGTTGAGTACCATATCCTTTCACTTCCAGGAGCTTGGCCCATTTAGTTCTTATCCATGCTGAGCTCACTGATAATGCCAGGTCAGATGCATCTATTCCAGCAGATGTTGTTGCTATACGAAGCCAGTAGTCAAAAATGAGTGGCATCTACAGGCTGCACAGGTCTATTTCAGTCTTCTCTTAGCATTACTGTGGCCTCTCTTTGTTCAGTCCTTTGTAGGATTTTAGATACAGCACTTTTGATCATGCTGAGTGCCGCAAGCCATCCACTGCTATTTCTCCTAGAAGTATGTACAAAGCAAAAAGACAAATGCTGCTGTGAATAAGTGCTTTGATTAGCAATTATAGATAAACATGTCGAAAAGTCTTATGGAAATCCATATGATTATTGGGTGTCTTTTTAATACTTGATCTCTGTTACAACTGGTTCTCTGGAGGAAAAAAAAACAAAAAACCAAAACCTTGAAAAGAGTCCCATCTGTACATAAATAGCCCTTACCAAGCTGCAGGAAGCTGTCAGACAGGTAAGGTGATCAAGAGTCACAGATGTGCTCTTGATGTATTTATACTTTACCACATGGAGTTTGGTCATGGACCAGGTACATGAAGTTCTTGCTGAATTCTGCATTACAAAAATAGTCTTAAACAAGCCTGATAATTTCCAAATGTTTGGGGAAAGTGTAATCCATGTGTGTAGTATTCCGGTCCTGAAGATGTTAGTAATTCATTTCACAACTACGCAGGTTTCTCCCTCTGAAATCGGGATTGTGTGACTGATGCCATTATTGGTATTAGAGGCTTGTAGGACTCAAAGAACAAAACCAGATAATAATTCTACATGCTTACAAAGCCTGAAATATGTTGCTGACTGATGTACCAAAACTTTACCAGCCTATTCAGAAAAATGATTATCCCAAACGATGACTGCCACTAACATCTGAAAGTATTCACAGAGAAAAGAAATATCCTTGTTTATATTCAGCCCTGTTCATTTCTCAATGTATTTTTGCTTGCTCATTTTCTTGACAATATATTTCAGACTGAATTTGTCCTGAAATTCTGGTTTAACAGACAGATATCCCACAAATTTACTACATAAGTACACACACACACACACACACACACACACACACACACAAACATGTATGTGTGTTAGCTCTGTGTCATCCTTTACTTTTTTGGTCTCTCTTAGAAAAAGATGAATCCTTATGTTGTAGTTGTCCTATTATCCAATTACATTTCTACTTATGACAACTGCTGTGTTTTCATTTTCAAAAGCTGATGAGAATTCTGTCAATCTGCTATTTTCTTTATACTCATGGTGGGAAGGTAAATCTGCCTTGTCAAAATTTACTTTCAGAAAGCATGTCATGAAAATATTAGATAAACTGCTGCAATTCCTTATCCTGGTGAGCTTCCAGAAAAGGCTATGTCTTTGTGGCATTATGCCTATTACCATTCTTCTAGTCTCCATTGTGTACCACAAGAAAAGGTTTAACATTGTTTTGATTTTGTTATGCATGGGTGGGTTATTTAAAGCCATTTATGCTTGATGTCTTCGTTTCTTTCCCATTTGAGTAGTGACATTCAGTTGGGATAACGTGAATAACGTATCCCAACTGAATATTCATATCCAGTCTGAATGAACAGGTAATGTAGGAAGTTTTGTTTTGGGTTTTTTTAATACTTCTTTGTGTTTATGCACTAGCATAGGCAGTATCAGGAAGGCCCCAGGCTGACAGCAATGAAAAGCTATTGAGTGTAATGTTTATTCAAATCTTCACTTAAATTTGTTTTTGAATTATCTTCTCATAAAGAAAGATTGAGCTTAGAAAAATGTTTGAAATGTTGGTTTATGAAATCATAGTGAGAAATAAGTTTTGGTAATAATGGGTTTTACACATCAAAGCATGTAAGGAAAAAATACAGCTTTCAGTTTGGTTTAACTGACACATTAATGCTGCTTTGTCTACAAATAATTGCATTTTTATGGTTTATTTCGATAGATTATAAGAAAATATGACTATTCTTTTAATATGCATGTCTTAGAAAATTATATTATGTGAAGTAATATTAGGCATATATGATTTCATAAGACTCAGAATCAAGCAATGAATAATGGGGTAACTCGCTCTTGTTTTTGTTGTTGATGCATTAATTTTGCATGCCTTTACTAAAATTAGAATAAAAATCTTTATATAGCTCCTTCATTACTGTTTTATATCCACATAAGAAAAGCATTATAGAAGAATTTTAAGAATTAAAAAGTACTACAGATTATATAGATGAGAAAAATAATAGTTAAAAGCAAGACCTAATGTAGGAATCAAGTTTTTGCTGAATTTCGAAGCAGTGTAGATAGGTAGGACTACGGTGCTTTCAAGACAAGTCGCTCCCACACATTTGAGTCGTTAAAAAGAAAGAAAACAATAGAAAAAATGACCATATTGTATGTATTTGTTCTCAGTAGAATGCCCACAGCTTCCTATGTGAGCATAAGGAAGTCTTGTATTGAGGTTTTCTTCACGCATGTTTATTTTTCACAGGCCTACTTCCATTTAGGAATCAATGACAAATTAGGATTATCTGGAAGACCAGACAGGCCAATAGGATGCCTTGGAACATCAAAGGTTGTGAAAAAAATATTTACATGTTTACAATATTGGTGGAAATGTTTATTTCAGATAAATGTTGCGTTAGTGTCTAAGATGTTTTAAATAGAATTTAAGTGTTATTTTGTTTTATGCTTATATTTAACTTTTAAAATCTTTGTAACACATTTTGCTGTTAGGAAGGTGCATGCTGTCTTGGTATTAAACTGTCAGCTTTCCTAAACATGCGTTTCCAGTAATATTTGGCCACAACAGAACTATTGTTGACGTGAGCCACTTTAACTGGAGTGTAGATCTGCAAACCTTACAAAAATCTATATGCTTGAAATTAGATATGTAGGTTTTATTTTTAGTGTTTTTTTTAAGTTCAGCTGTTCCATATTAACTATTTCCTTGATAGTTTCAAAATAGTTTTTTTTTTCATCTCAGCTACTGAAATGTTGGAACAGTTTTAAAGAAAAGACTAATTGAAGCTTTATCTCCCAATAGATTTATCGAATACTAGGAAAGACTGTAGTTTGCTACTCCATTATTTTTGATCTGAGTGATTTCTACATGTCTCAGGATGTTATGATGTTGATTGATGACATTAAGGTAAGACAGATCTATCTTTAACTCTTCCTTTAAAAAACTGACAAAAATAAGAGTCTAGGAGAATAAACTGTGAAGTTTGATAAAATACAACTCTGAAGGGTGAACACTGTATAATTTGTATTTTCCTATGTAAAAATAATGCAGTTTGTTAAATTATTAATGTGAATATTCTGTCAGCCCAATATGAATTCTAGAGAGTATCTGTACCTAACAAAAGAAACCCAACAAACTGAAAGTGATTGGGGTAGGCTTAGTGCAGCAAGCAAATGACCTTGAGTTTCTTTGGGAAAACAGATGTTCTTGGCAGCAGAAAGGAATGAGACTGTTCTGCTTAAGGGAAATATGAAAGCTTCATCTAGGTGAAATATTATCAGATTTTGTAGAACTATTAAAAATTGTCCTCCTTCCATAGTGTTAAGGATGGCAGCATTGTGCAGCTTACCTGTTAAGTCCCCAGTGCATAGAAGGTGGCACTGGTGATAATGACCGTGATTCCAGAGTTGGATTCCTCTGCATACTTTCTAGGTCATTACAAGTAGTTCAGTACATACTAGTTTGCCCACCAATTCAGTCTGTGATCAGTGTATATGGTAGCTGTATTTTCAGCAAATCTGACTACTTGAAATAACATATTGTCATTCAAGAAATCTGAAACTATTAGTGGTTTCATTATTAGCTAAAGCTTTTACAATCTCTTGGGGTTTTCAGTGCTGTTACTTCAAGATAGGTCTTCTAGTATTTAGCTTTGTGTATTGTTGTACATTGTGCCGCTGTATTGTTTGGTGACTAACATGTATTTCTTACCTAGAATGCACTGCAGTTCATTAAGCAGTACTGGAAAATGCACGGTCGTCCACTGTTTGTTGTACTTATCCGTGAAGATAATATAAGGTAGAGAAAGATAAAAGCATCATTTGCAGTGCAGTTCTTTCCTAGCTACAAGATTAATGAGGTTCTGTTTAAAATTTCAGAGGGAGCAGATTCAATCCAATATTAGATATGCTGGCAGCCTTTAAAAAGGGAATTGTTGGAGGAGTGAAAGTTCATGTTGACAGAGTACAGGTATGCTGCTTTTCCTGAGTGGTATGTTCTTATCTTCTAGTATTGGTACATGTATTATTACTTCTGTTTTTCATTTAACTTATAAATATTTCACTTGGTATCATAGAATTACATACTTGGTGTCATGAAGTCACATACTAGATGACCGTTAAAGATCCCTTTCAACTCAGACGATTCTATGATGAAAATTAAGAAGTCAAGAACCAAGACATCTAGTACAGTTTTCCTTTTGTTTCAGAAGAAACTTGGGCTTATTTTAGCTTTTTCTGACGGGACTTCAAAAAGTAATAATCTTCACAGAGGTTTTTATGTTCAGAAATCTACTGAAATTACCTGAAAAAAACATCATGTCAAAAATAGAGGTTTTTGATTAGATATTCAACAGGAAAAAGGTGTTTCACATATATTAAAATTCTTAGAAGAATAAAGGCCTATTTTTTAAACATCTTTTCTGTTTGAATTAATTTTAAAGCAGCACATTGCTTCATTAAAATGTGAAAATTACTGAGTCAGGTTCTATTTTAGGTATTTATATATACTTATGCCTATTAAACAACGCCTCTTTTCGTAAGAGGGATGACAAGACCAAAGACAGAGATAAGATTTCTTATACCTTGGAACACCATGAATCTGAGGAACAGCTGGGTCATTTGTAAAATAAATATTCAGAGCTAAAATAGTATAAAGTACCTTTGCTTTCTTTCAAATATTTATGTGTTTCTAACTGGTCACGTGTAGGTCATGTAGTTTCCTGTTAGCATTTACTTATCCTATAGCAAATGCCATTATTGTCCACATAAAATCTTGCATTTTTCTAGTTTTTGTATTCTTAACTGTAACTGCAGTGACCTCCCTGCTTTGCATTTGATTAAACTGATGTATTACCAGACAAGAAATTCCTCCTACATAATGTGTCCTTATTTTAAGCACTACATTGTTACAGTCATCTGGAGGTGAATTTCCCCTTGCATACTCAATCAACTTACATAACTAGTAGTTTTAAAATATTTAAGATGATGATGGCAGTCACTGGCTTTTGCTTAATTTTTTTTAACCCATTAAGAGTAATAATGGAAGAACTATTTTTGGCTTTAATGTAACTGGGGGGGAAAAAAAAAGGCTGTATAAGATATGATGTGTTAACTTCGTAATGTGAGCTCCCTTAAATTTTTCATCTAAAGATTTACCATGGAAAATAACCAGGGTGTAGTTAAGGGGTCTGGTGCCTTGCTGCAGGTGCTCAGAGACAGCCATGTACTCTGTGGGTCAGGCATGTGCCAGAGCTAGCAGAAAGAATTGCACAGGTAAGAGTTAGAGAGGAGGAAGGATTGCTGTTAGCCTGACTGTTGTCCTGGAGTTATTTGGATTATTCTTTTGACAACAGGCCCACCGCAGGCATTTTCCCATGATTTTTGTTTGTTATTGTCACTGCTTCTGTTCTCATGCATTTGTGTATAACTGAACTGTAACCCAAAATTACAGAACAATCACATTTGAGGGCAAAATGAAGCCAGATTTGGTTAATGATACTAATATTCCAGAAGTGAAGGGCTTGTTACTTCTGTAGATCGACACAGTGAGTAGAATTATGCAGAAATCACTTCCAAAGGATTTGCTACTGAGAGAATCATTAATGTAACAGTGCTATAATTTGACTTTCTTATAGTTATATATTTGGTATAAGAGTTCTGAATGAAACATAGTAAAATATAAAAAGCCCTACAGTACTCTCTGAGTACGAATGTATAGCTGTCACATTTTGGAAACATGCTTTTTTTCATTACGGAGGAGGAGTTGGGACTTGTCTAACTTACGGTGTTTTCTTAATTCAACTATTCCAACAAATGATACGGGGAGTCTTTGTGGATTGTACTTACCTGCTTCATTTAGGTAATGTCTCAATGCACTCACATGGAATGTGTCTCAAATTGGATGAATGCTCTTTTTTCTTGTAAAATACACAAAATGTGATTTCAGTGAAAAATGTATACCCTTATCAGTTTTCTGGCTTTTTTTTTCTCTTTTCACCTTTACTGTCTGTTTCCATCATCATGATGTGTTCAAGCAGGCAAAGAATGATAACATAAGCAATGAAAGACAAGTTTTTATTTTATTTTCAATTGTCTTGCAGCTTAACAGATTGATATCTTACTGCAGACTTGTGTACAATTAAAAAGGGAATTTAAACATTCACAGTACACTCAATTTTGTTTAAGGAGAATAATCAAAACAAAAAATGCTGTAGTATAATATTTCCCGTGGAAGTATATAGATATGAAATTCATATGAATTTGGAGTGAATTATAACTGTAAGGGCTACATGAGATAAACACTAATTTTCAGGTTTGTAATAGCTGAACTTTGAGTGTGAGTCCTTGATGTCAGATATTTTCATCAGGTGGTTTTTGGGGATGGCAGAGCTGGGCATCTTTTAAGTTTTACATTGCAGTCAAAGGAACAGAAGAACCCCAGTAAAAAAGAGACAGCAGCCCTCAGAGACTTCTGCTGTTGTTTGTGAGATTTTATGAAAAAAGAGAAATACTGTGGAAGTGTAAAGATATTTGGAACTCTAGATACTCTATTTTCCAAATGGAAATCAGCAGCAGCATACTGAGAATGTGGCTCTCAGGTCAAACCACTATATATTAATGTACACGTTTGCACCCTTTTAAATTTTAACTATCATTTCTTAATTTCAGACATTAATATCTGGAGCAGTTGTGGAGCAGCTTGACTTCCTAAGAATCACTGAAGCAGAAGAGTAAGGCTATTTGTAAATATTAATGATGAAGTATTTGATAATTAAAATGTTTTCTGAAATGTGAAGAAATTAAATACTTGTTTTCTAGGGCTCCTGTATTTAAGAGTTTGGAGGAGCTGGATCTTCCAAAACATTCAAAAGTCAAGAGACAATCTAGTACTCCAAATGCTTCTGAACTTGAGCAGCAACCAGACATAAATATTAATGACTGGAAAAACAAGTCAACATATGAGATTCTGCAGAAACTTGATGTAAGAAAACTTGATAAAAATACAGTGCAACTTCACAGTCATTAAACGAGATATTATCTACTGGTGCTATTTTTAAGTGACCCACATAGATCAACACGATTAGTGCTCTGATGCAGTGTTGATAATACAGCTAGTAACATAAAATGTATGATGTGCCTCTTCATACTCATCAGAACTTTCTGGCTTGTTGTGCTCTATCTGTTGGCTTTCATTTCTCCCAGCTATCCAAATCTTCTGGTAATAAATAACCGCCTAAAATGGGATCAATTAGTCAAGCATCTTTTGAATAAGTATTTTATTTCTAGACTAATGCTCAAAAGGCTTCAGATGATACTCACTATGATAAACTGGTCATTTCTTAATGTTATCAAGGAAAAGTTCCTTTCTAGTATTTTTCCCATATCTAGAAGGAAACTGCTGTTGACCATTTCTAGATCCAGTGTTCAACAGGAAAACACAAAATATTCCCCTTGGTTCCCTAAGACATTATAAGTCTAAGACATTATAAGTATTTCAGCAGTAAATGATGGGATCCATGAGTAGAAAATTGGGTAACACTTCTGAAGCCAACTTATTTCATCTAAATTTGAACCAAGGAGAAGTCTCTGCAAGCAGCAGTGAAAATGATGCGGCATATGTAGGATATTAAATATTTGTGAGGAGGTTCTCTTAAAAATAAAATTTTACAGATGTATATACACATCTTCAATAACAACAAGGCGTTTTGGTTTCACTTAATTTTTTTAAATTTGTTCTTCTGATTTTGCTTTGCTGAAATGTGAAGGCTACTTGTGCTTATGTTGTTGCTGTTTTTTAAGGACTGCAATTGTCTAGCAAGTCAAGCGCTACTTTTGAGCATCTTACTTAAAAGAGAAGGACCGAATTTCATCACCAAGGAAGGTAAGAGCTTCTTTCATGTGAGTCTTCTGAATATTTCGGGAAGCAGCTGTCTGTTTAGTTGTAATGAACATGAATGAGGGCCATGAATACATGCAGTTGTGTAGCCGTCTTCCTTGCAACTAAAGCAATTTCAGTATTAAATGTGATGTGCAAATTCACAGTGTGGTGAGGAATGAGCTGCTAAATATATGAACTCTTGTAGATTGTCTGTACACAGTTGCTCTCTGTTTGTAACTCTGAACAAATGTATATAGAAATAGGGGATTTGATCTTGTATATAAAATTGAAACTAAAGACAAATGTGCATATTTGTTTTCATTTTAGTTTTAGGTCACAAGGTGCCAATTCAGTATATCTGAAAGATTTATTCTACTTCAGTTTTGTGTTATGGCTTTGTATTAGCTCACAAGCATTAAATTTGTGTAAATTAATTCAGAATAAGGTACTTGGACCTGTGGTTTTTGTGCTGCAAAGTTTTTGTTTGTTTGTTTCCCTGCTCCCTGCCTTCCCCCAGACTGTTTATTAGCTACCTTGGTATATATGAGTGCTTCTCAGAAAAAGAGGAACACTCTGAGTAATATTCTTTTAGGTACTCCACAAGCAGTATAACTTACCACTCCATGTTGTAGATCCCTGCTTCATAATTCATATCAGCACTACTCTATTAAGAATGTCATGGAAAACAATGTAAGATGGAGTAGAATTCATTGGACACTTCACAGTGCACTGTTGAAATACAATGTCAATCCAAAGTCATGGTCAGACTTGGAGTACCTGCAGCCTCTAAAGAAGGCTTTTCATCAGCATTACTTGTATTGGTGGACTTGGAGAATCTCTGTAGCTTTCTTCAGCCCTTAGTAGGTTTTGTGCTTCCCTTCCTTGCTCTGGGAACAACTTGAGGCAGACTTCCATCACTCCGTAAGCAACCAGCATAACCACATTTGACCACTGGTCTAAGAAGTACTGCTACACCTTGGACTGTTTAGGACTAACTAACATTTTGTACCATCTAATATGAAGCTGTAGATGGTGATAAACTTTTTAATATGCACTTTATATTAAACAGTCTGAGTCACTGGCTAAAAGTTCCTGTCCTTGTACAGCTGCAGAATACTGTAACTGACATTAAATAATCACACAATTGATAATGAATAAATCTAAAAACAAAAGCTGAAGCTCGTGTCTAAAATCATGCTGACAGGCATGAGCTATGATTTTGACAATCAAATTGCAATAGTGTTGTTATAGATGAACTTACTGTTCACCAGTAAGTGTCTGGCATGAGAAACACTGCCATTCCATCTGAGAACTTAGAATCTAGAAGCTAAATGAAGCATAAATAACGCTTCTAACATTTGATTCCTGCACAGCTGAGATGTCAGTAAACCAAGTCAGTGCGCTGTGATCAACTGTGGGCTGGCAAAAGAATGGTATCTGTTGTTCTTATGAATGTAACATCCATTATACTTCATGTCTTCCTCAAATTCTGGGCTGTCTGCTTTGATTTTAAAACAGTGCTCTTCTTATGTCTTACTTTATATTTTTTTAAGTCATGTTTCTACAACATTAATGCATAGCACTTACTTGAATGATTTGTTTGTGGCATACAGAAAATCAGCTTGGAGAGGGAGAGTAGTAATGCAATAATGTAATGTTCTGTTTGTGTGCCAAATATCCTCTGTACTTGGCAAAGGTGATAGTTTGCTTCAATAGCTGAGTGCTGTAATGCACTTAGATACCAATGCTAGTTCACAGTGCAGCTTTGGTGTCCCTTTTGCGATGACATTTCTGTAGTTATTCAGGATGGAACCACAAAACAGTGCAAAAACATCTCTTTCATAATCTCCCAGCTTCATGTCAGCTGAAAACGTCACATCCCAGCTGATGAATCAGGTAATGTCTTGTTCATGTACGAAGTTGAAAACAACTTCTGTCTTGGATATCAGCTATGGCAACCTGTATCCAAACATAACATCACTTGAATGAACCACTGTCAAGCACAAGACTTGCCTGTTGCTTTTATCTCAACTGAGAGGCAGGAGAGCATGGAGAGTATCTACTGCATCCCAGATCCAAAAGAAAATCTGCAGTTTGAGGAGGAGGTACTTTATCATGGAGATGTACTCTGATCTCCTAATGTATCTCAACAATAGGTGCTATCAAGTTTCTCTAGAGCAGGGGTAGAAAATCAAGCTGAAGTTGGCCTTTGCTTTTTGCAGAACAACTGAGTAATAGAGGATTGAATTGTATCTAAGTTATAGATGTTAATCGCAATAGGTAAGTGCTTCACTAGAGCTAATTCAGAATTAGCAGATCTCATCAATGTTACCTTGTATTAAATGAAAAAAATGTATCTCTTAAATGTGTTTTTTGTTGTTGCTGTTGTTTTGTTGTTTTGTAATTTTAATAAATGTGTTTGTAATACAGGTACTGTTGCTGAACATATTGAAAGAATCTACAGACAAGCTGGCAGCAAGAAGCTCTGGTTTGTATATTGATACCGTGTTCCTTCTGGTTTACACTATTTTTTTCCTAATATGCTTACTACAACTAAAGGTGGTTCCTTATGCACTTAGAGGAGGGGAAAAAAGGACAACTTTTCTGACAAAACTGTGTTGGTTCACTGCAGCTGAAGATCTTGTTTATAATGCTTAAAAAAAAAAAGTACTTACCATTATCTTTTAAAATAGGGAATAGTAAGCTGCTTTTCTTATGAGAACCAATGCAGATATACAGTTGTAGTTAAATTCAAGTAATGAGAAAAAATAAGAATATTAATATTCTTATTTCTTACAGAGCGTGGCAAAATAATACTAATAGCTTTCTCTCACAAGGCTGGTGATCAAATATAACTCAGTTTACGTTTGTACACATGCGGTTTGCATACTCCTCTTGAAACAATTTACTTCGAGCTTGACTTTGTCACGATACCAGCAGAAGGTCTCAGCAAGTAGGCTGGTGGTTCACACGTTGTTTATTAATCACTTTGCCTGGAAGCTTAGCAGAAATTTCATTTCATGTTATGGAAGACATGAGCTGAGCCTGTCCTGAATTCTGTTCTCCCGCTCTCTGACTGCTCCTAACAGATGAGTCTTCAAATTTAAAAACTGTTTTTCATTTTAGTTTGTTCTTGCAGTTAAAATGGGCCTTTGCCAATAATAAGATAGAACCAAAATACCTTGGTCATATTTTTTTAAGAATAAAAGCCAAAAGTATTTCTAGAAACAAAATATGTAAACTGTTTTTCATTTCTCTTCCATGATTGCCATTTGACATACATATAGGTTGGTGTTGCGCTACAGTGCTGCATTTGCACAGAAATTTTCTTCTTCTATAGCCCCACATATTACTACTTTACTGGTACATGGGAAACAGGTAAAGTGCCCAGAGGTCTGAAACAGAACTCCGTGAGATTTTTTTGGCTTATGTGTGTTTTGATATTGTCAGCTAATGCATTTCAGAAATGCTTTGCTTGTGATCTCTTAAGTGCATAGCAGTTCTTGCAGGAATCAACATCAACTGTTTGAATTTAATACTAACGCTGTACAGTGTTATGACTCATTCATCAACTCTGTTGATGAATGAGTCTTAGCAACCTCAAAGCCTGTGCTAGAAAACCTTAAATATGTGTCTACTAAATCTGTATTTTGTCAGGAAATCATTATTAAAAATATATCTTTAAATGTCAACTGGATATATGAAAAAAAAGTCTCTATACAAGCCAGTTTTAAACCAAGCAGTTTATGCAAGTCTTCTTTCCATGTGTGATATTACCTGACTGGGAAACAAAACAAAGCCTTGATGTTATGTGTTCTTTCTCCTGCAAAATTATTGTTAAGTGGCCTTAAAAGTTACTGAGGTTATCTTGCAAAATGAATATCATGTCACAAAAGAGAAGTAGGCATCTGTTGCCTATTCTGAAGATGATGCAGAGAAAAGAACAAGCTTTCTGTGGCATGTGCAGGTAGTTTAATGAGTTCTAACTAATTCATTTTTGATCCATTAACCTGTATCTTGACTAAAAAATGAAAATCCAGAGAAGATAATACAAAAATCTGATCCGAATTCCACGTTGTAAATAATGTATGTATTCAGTTGATTTTGAGATCTCTGAATGCTGTGCCAGACTTCAAAACTATACATGAATTCATTAAACTAGCTTTTGATATGTAGTGGGATTGCTCTGTTTTCTGCCCTCAGGTCTGCTGTGCGCTTCGCAGCAAGTCTTTTAGGTAAACTAGTGGACAGCCTTGCACCATCTATTACTAATGTTTTAGTTCAGGGTAAACAGGTAAGTCTTTACTTTTCAGAAATGTATTAAGGAGTGATAACAGAAAATAGAGAAATGGCTGTTTTCATTTTGAAGTTTGCTAATGCTTCTTTTAAAAGTAACCAATAGTTTTAAAATACACTGTCTGTAGGAAAAAAAAAACAGTGAAGATATATTTAATACTTGCATCTGCTATGGGCTAATAAATTTCTTTTCAGGTAATGACAATGATCTTGAAAAGGCAGTTCAGTGTTTGGATAAGGCATGTTTTGCGTAACTCCTTTGTTTTCTTATATATACTCTTTTATTTCACAAACGGAGACGGAATCAATCAGTAAAATTTGTTTTTTATAGTAGAGAACGCTGTGGCCTACAGAATCACTCTCTTTGTAATTGGGCTTAAGTCAGTTAATTTTTCACAAGGATTGACAGCTCAGAAACAGTCTTTCAGGATTTCAGGTTTCTGCTCCAAGTAGATTTTAATCATCAGTGTTTCTTCCCTTCCTGAGGAGGACTTTTTAATTTATCTGCTAGTACAAGCATTTTAATTAAGTTTATGAAGAGCTATCTCCTAGTAATGGTAGTTGAATATTATTTATTTCTATAATAAAATATGCATATATTTAACTTAATGGAATGATATGATAACAGATTTGTCCTTATTTTGTTCCATGTTGATGGCCAGATGTGTGCTTCTAGTGCTCTGTAGCTATTGAGGAAGTCTGCATGGAACATGATTTATAGTTGTTTATTTTCAAGTTTTTAACCAAACGTGTCTTAATTAAGTCCTTTTTAATAAAGATCCTTATTGCATGAGAAAAAATAGTGATACTGTGTGTTTCACTGACAATGAACAGAAAGCTTTTTGGAGGGTGTGTGCAGTTTAACAATCCAGTACAGCAACATAGTAGTCTCTTGTGATGAAGGCTGTAGCTTTTAGGATGCTCACAGAAATAAGAAAACAAAATTCAGAATTAAGTTCCTATCTTTATGTGACCTCCACAGCTGGGATGTTAGAAATGCAAAGATATCTAAACCTGCTGTACAGTCTTGATTACATGTCTGATTCTGAAGCCATAGCGGCAGACTTGCACTTTAGTTTTAATTTGGAAAAACATTCTCCATATTTTCTTTGGTCTTTATTGAATTTTGTTATTTAATATCATCCAACTAACAGTATTAACAATCGTCAAGCACTGACATTGAATTATTTTTGTACTGTAAAAAGCAGAATTAATGAAGTTTAGTTTCTGAATTGCTTCTGTGGTGCTTTTATTCCTTTCCAGTTCTTCTGAATTCTTTTCAATATACCGTAGGTGACACTTGGAGCTTTTGGCCATGAGGAAGAAGTTATTTCTAATCCCTTATCCCCGGCAGTCATTAAGAACATCATCTATGAAAAATGTCAGTTACAAGATGAAAGGGAAGCTGTAGTTCAGCAAGAACTTGTCATACATATCGGCTGGATCATCTCAAATTCACCAGAGCTTTTCAGTGGCATGCTGAAGATACGGGTTGGGTCAGTAAAGTATCTATTGCACTTACTACTGACATGGCGAGTAAACATATGCGCTTCAACAGAGATTGTTGCTACACTGAAAAAAAGATTCACGTGCGATGATGCAGCAAAATTTGTACGCTTCAGTTTTACATTTCTGGGAAGCCAGCTTAGAAATAGTGTGCCAGTACTGGGTTCACAAAAAACTGCTCTCAAATTTGCCAATCAAAAGTGTAAAGCAGAGGAGGGGCAGTATTTGTAATACCTCATTTGAAGCTTTCCTATAGCCAATACAGTAAACTGTGGGATTTTTAAATGCTCGCTACTGATCAGGTTTGGCTTCAAAACCAAAAATACCGTAGTGGGGATGTTGTTGGCAAAGGGGCTCTAAGAATTGTGCTACCTCTGGGTCACCAAGTCCTTCCAGCATCCAACAGTCAGAACATTCTTCCTGACTCAACTAAGAGTCGTGGAGGCAGTGAAGCCTTTCTCTCGCAGCTTTTGGCTCACTCAAACACTTACCTATGTATGTTTCCAGTAAGTGCTGAGCACTTAATATAGTGAGCTTATAATACAGTTTTAACAAAATCAATCTTAGGAGTCCAGTAACCATGAGAATCAAATCCCTTGGAAGCACTGTTTCAAGGTACTTAAAATACTTGTTTTCAGAGTTGCAGGACTATAGTCTACCTAAAAAAATAGCTGCTTCTTCTCTAGCATTGACTGTAATGGGAACTTCAGGTAACAAAAGTTTTCTGTTGTTCAAATGCACGTCCCAGTAAAGAATTTCCTAGAACATTCTGAGACACCTAGATAGTGTATCTGATATCTGGCAGAAAGAAGACATTGTTCAAGAGCAGTTCTCTACACAAAAACACTTAATCTGCAGTGATTGAGGCTATAATGTGATGTTGTCCTTACTACAGGCAAAATACTTCTTGACTGCTTATCAAGGTTAAGCTATACAGAGTTTAGGAACTCCAAACCTGATTCAAGTGTGAAACATCATTTACAGACTGGACTGTTCTATTTAATTCTTCGATGATGTGACCTACAAATAGTTTATGGTTGAGTGTTATCGTATTCTGTGGTATCCGTATTTACACTGCTATCTACAGTAGCTATTTTGTTCACAGTTAGGAACAGACGTGCATTTGAATAAGCACTTCTTTGAAGACAGCAGGTCCTAGTCTGAGATTCACGGAATTATTGAAAATGGTTTAAGATTAGAATTTACCTATCCATATTTTTGATAGGGAAAACATGGCATTTCAGCACTGAAGTTGTAAACTAGCAGCCTTATTTTCTAGAGTATTTAGTATTACTTTTATATAAAACCAAAAACTTTGTCACTTGTTTTACATTTAACTGGAAGTATATCTGTTCTTTTGCACTTAAATACTTTTCTGTAGCCTTTACAAATCCATGTTAATCTTCTTCCCCGTTCTCATCAGCTGCAGCTTATCCTTTTTGCAGTCTTTTTTTTTTCTTCCAAGGTTAATTCTGGAGATTCAATTTCCTTTATTCCAGTGTTATCACCCACTTCAGTGAGCAAAATTAACCTTCTCACAGAAGGAGCATTCCAGTTTGATAATGATTTGATTTAGTGTCTTGTTATTGATTTGTTTTCAGTGTTTCGTGTTGAAATATATCAAGTGCCTGACAGTCCTATTACTGTAAAACCTTCCAATCAACTGACTTCTGCCCACCCTTATTTGTGAAGAGTTCAGTAAGAGGCCCACTCTTCTCATTGCTATGTCACATAGACCACTGCAAACAGAAAAGAGCAGTGAACAACTTGCACGCAGATACAGTTGCATTAACAGTTAAAAAAAAAAAAAGAAAAGAATCAAAGCCAGTTTTGCTTGTTAATCTTAGTAACGAGAAAGATGCTTATTCACACAGTAAAGTAAATAAAATATATGTTCTGGATAATGCATGCCCATGAAGCCTAATAATACACTGTATCTTGTACCTTCAATGAATAATCCTAGAAACTACAAATGTAAAGCAAGGTTGAATTAGTTGGCCTGACATCTCAGAAGTCTCTGAAGCTACTAAGAATCCTTCAGTCCAAAAGACCATGACCTGATTTAGGGAAACAATTATCTCCTTTCTAGGTAAAGTAATAAAATACCTGTCAAATGTGGCTATATTGGTGACAAGGTAAACCTTTTAGGAATACTTCACATTTTCTCTGATAGAGAGTAAACAGCTCTTCAACGTATCGTAGACTTGATAAGGTGTTAGATGATGGACTACTTGAAGAAAAACTAGTTATGTTTCTTTTCTCTTTTGTTTGTAATAACTACTTGAACTGAAACAGTGTGGATGGTAAGTGAATGAGGTCCATGTTCAGTTATCCTGCTTCATATGTATTAGTTCATCTTTTATACTATATTAGAAGCTACAGCATTATTTTTATTTGTAGAATTAAAATCATCCTTTTCTCTTTAATAATTTGCCAAGTCTTGCTCCCCAGTCCCTAGAGCTGAAAAATCTTCACCGTTTCCATGTTTTTATTTAATCAAATCTTTCTTGAAAAGGGAATAGTAAAAGAATGGAATGTGATGGACAGGAAAAAGGAATTTCAAAGGCTAAAGCTATTAAGAAGCCCTGAAATCTTTTCAAATGCAAAACTACTGAGTTTCGTTTTTCTTAAAAATACCAGCAAAACACACATACTGCCAAAAGCACACTTTTCAGTAGGAATTTCAACATCCAAAGTTAAGTAAATGTTGGTCTTAATGCATGTGCATTAGTGAGTACATAGGTGAGTATGTGGTGAAAGGGTTGGAGAAGTGTGCTTCACAAGCCATGTCTAAAAATCTATTTGTTATCTCTTTCAGTTTATATTATATTGCAAACAAATGAAAAAATCTACAAAACAGTACAAGCAGCAGTGTGTTCGATGCTATATTAACGTCCTGACAGTGAAATAATACTATCAGGATCACGTGGGATTTTCTTGAGGTAGTCTGCTAGACTAAATCTTCCTGCTTGGAAACTTCACATTTAATTAATGAATGCTTTCCTCCCTTCACTTCAGATGGATTATCCATGCCATGAAGTATGAACTGAAATTCCGTGCTGGGGATATGCCAGCCAAGGACTTGTACCAGATGTCCCCTAGTGAAGTGAAGCAGCTCTTGTTGGATATTCTTCAGCCACAGCAGCAGGGGAGGTAATGAGATGTGTGGATTTGTGGCAGCTGTTCTCATTCATAAAAGACCATTCAAGTAATTTGCGTTTCTGAAATACCTGTCCATTTAAGAGGTATACTCAACTATCTGCAATCAGTAATCGATTTATTTAAAGAGAGGTAGCCAGGATGCACTTCTTCATTTTCTCAGCTGTATCCAAGTTCTACAATTGTTCCTTTTACATTACAGCTTCCTTTTTCACCTCTATCCTTTTGGAAGCCTTACGTTATAGTAATTATCTATATACTTTGGCAGTACTGTGAAGCATTATATTCCTTGATGCCCGCATTAAGGGACAGGTGCCAAAATTACTCAATACTATCTACTTAAGTAACTTGTAAGAACAGCACGTATGCTGTTCAGTGCCCTTTCTTCTAGCTTATTGTATGAATTATGATTTTTTTCTACAACACTTGAAAGGTTCTGCTTCCTGAAACTTGTGATCTTTTCTCCAAGCTGTAACTGTTGCCAAAAAGTGCATTGGTGTGCAAGAAAACAAGCTATAATTACAATACTTCCACTTAGCTCTATTAAAGATTAAAGCCAGTAGTCCTCCCATAGACTTTAATTTCTAGTTAAGTTTAATTTAACTTTGGCACATAATACTGCTGTTAATTCTTGTAGTTCTTCACCAAGTGGATTTTATTCCCTCTGCAGAGCCTAACTTCCCAAGAAGCACAATGTATGCTGCATATGCATCATAGAAGGCATTTACTATCACTGCTTACCTTATGGCTTACACCATAGAACATGTCCTTGTTCTGAATTTGAAACGTTTTTTTCCCTGCAATTATTAATTTCCTTTGTCCACAGAGGCTGGCTTAACAGACGACAAATAGATGGTTCTCTCAATCGAACTCCTGCTGGATTCTATGACAGGGTGTGGCAAATCTTGGAGAGAACTCCAAATGGTTTAATAGTAGCGGGGAGATTTTTACCACAGGTAAAACGTGCAGAGATGTTCAATTATTTCTGCTCTACCTTACTATTAATGGAGAATTATTTTATTGTTAATATTTAATTGTATGTTGCCATACACAGTACACTTTACTGGGTAAAATACAATTAGAATAGAATGGAAGTCACTTACTTTAAAACACATCTGTAGGATCATAAGACTAAAACGCCCTTTCCAGAGCTGTGTTGCTATGGGCTCTTGAAATATGCTTTCTTTTTGATGGCTGTGTATTACTTACTCAGCAAGCAAACAGCCTATATTGGGGGGTGTGGAGGAGTGATTTAATGTAGATGATCTTTACTCAGTAGAAGTATATCTTATTTTTCAGCAACCAACCTTATCGGATATGACGATGTACGAAATGAATTTTTCCCTCCTCGTTGAAGATATGCTGCAAAATATTGACCAGCCAGAATACAGGCAAATTATTGTAGAGGTCTGTGGTCTAATAATGAAGGAAATTTTGTCATGTGCATGAGTTTGTTACAACACAAAAAAAAAAAAAAGAAAGAAATAATTTTAAAACTGCTCAAATATTTATAGAAATAGCATTTTAAATACAAACACAAATTTTTATATTTCAGTGCCTTCTCCATGGATTGCTTTGTGATTAAACGGGTTACTGCCAGCATGCTCAGAATACACTGAGTCTGTGATGTTTTTCTTTCTTAGCAAATAGATAGATAGATATTAAGTGCAATGCCAATACATGTAGGTCAGAGGATGCAAAAGCTATTAAGACATCTAATTCCATTAAGTCCTTAGCCTGTGCCTTTTCCCACCGTGTTTTCAGGTCTAGGGAAAAACTTGTTATAAAGCATGAGTTTGCCCTGTCATAGATTTTTCTTTCCCATATTGCTGAGGCTGTCTAATAAGTTGCCTTGTGTTACTGACTCAACTAACTTTCAATCTTCCTATGTTCCAGCAAAAGTCTCCTATATGAAGCAAAAGGCTTCCTTAAATTCCTTTTCTTACCAATGCAGCTAATAACGGATACTTTTTGGACAGATCAAGAGCATATGTACCTTTGGTAACTGACACCTGTGCTGTCAGCTGTGTGTTCATTGTCAGTTCCCACGTCTATGTCTCTGGTGCCTGTGAGTTTTTTGCACAGAAAGATAATTTAAATCCTTCTCGGTTCTGGCTAACAGCTGCTGGTCATGCTGCTTGCTGGAACATGTCCACTTTTTGCTAAAAGATAACGCAGTTATCAAACAAAAGACAGTCAGTATAGATTCTTGCTGCCTACTTCTGCAAGTCACCTGTCATGTTCATCTTCCTATTTAAACCTTTGAGTTATAGGGAATGTAAATTCTCTAGAACTAATGCTTTTTACATGTTGGCTTTACTTTTTATGAACTTGCTTGTAGTGCAATTATACCATATGTAATTATACATCAAATGCTAAGTTTCAGTATGTACTGCTTTTCACTGTTTCTGCTGCTTGAGCCACTGCTATTTGTAGTTGCTCACTGGAATGAATAATCTGGAAAATAACTTCCGTGCCTCCCTAAGTTAGATGTTGATGTCAGTCATTTATGTTTTGTCCTTAACTAGATAGCCACCTGAAATAGTAACCTTTTATGAAAGCCTTCTTTTTCAGTGATTCTTTCATCCAACGTCAGTAATTCTTATTTCAGGGCTATTACTTGTGCCACTACTAAGTTTCTTCCATCTTGAAACAAATAGGTGTGATTGTTTACGGTGCTTATGGAACCTGCACTTAAACAAATTAAATTTAAGTCTTTTTCTGCCTTACAGTTGCTGATGGTTATATCTGTTATTTTGGAGAGAAATCCAGAGCTAGAATTCCAGGACAAAGTAGACTTGGACAAAGTGGTACAAGAAGCATTTCATGACTTTCAGAAAGATCACAACAGGCCAAAGGGAGCTGAACACCAAGTAAGTAAAACACAATTTACTATTCTACCTGAAGTTAGCTGTAATTGTTAGTTCTGCGTGTGTGTTAATGCTGCATAAATCTGCCAAAAGCAGAGGTAAAACGTGCACTTTAAGTTGTGAATTCATATCCATGTGGTAAGGGGATCACAGCGTTAGCCAGCTCTGAAGTGGGTAAAGCTGAAACAGAATATTCATTACAAGAGGAAAGAGTTAATTGCAGAACAAAACTAGAACAGAAAAGAGTTAAGAACGAGAGAAACTTGTAAAAAAATAAAAACCTATTGGTCAGCAAACATGAACCTAGAATCATATGTGCACAGATATGGAGGAAGACGTAGTGACCAAAGAAATCACTGATGGTATTAAAGGAAGAACCTTTAAAGGTTTTAAGCTTTAGGGACCTCTAAATATTCTCATTGGTGCTTCAAAGCTCTGAAATTCTATAATAAAGATAGGTTGCTTTGACTGTTTGTTTGAAGAAAGAAATGAGTAAAAGTAGTGGGACAAGCAGCCCTGCTGCTGTGGATGATCGTACTTGCTCACTCTGGCACTGCTGTGCACAATGTATTCAGAAGTATCTGTGATTGCCTGGAGAGTTCTATTGATTTATAACATTGATATGCAAAAGCAGTTCCTGTTGCTGAGTTACTCTCTTTAGAGGTGAATTAGGATATGGTCCTCTACTATTTTCCTCTAAAGTTTTAAGATTCTGATTTTGTCTGAATGATGTTCTTCCATTAAACTGATCTGCAAACATTTTGAACATTTTTCCATTTTAACATGCAATAAATGTCACAGGTGTTTACTCCGGTAATTTCAAACATACCCTAAAACTGTGGAAGGTCTAATATTTTCACCATACGATCTCAGCTATTTAATAAAGTAATTGGAAAGTAACACATTTCCTGAATTAGAAATGAACCTTTATTAAAACAGCCAATACATAATTGGAGAATAAGCAGCTGTTTTAACATCATTAACTGAGCCAGACAGGTGTTCGGTGAAGCAGATCTATTTGCAGATCTTATCTGATTGAGTACATGTGCTACCCTCATTTGCTTCTTAGATTTTATTTTTAAATAAATAGCGTCAGCGTCTCTACGCGTGCACCAAAGGACCTGGTTAAGAACAGTATTGTGGTAGCACAGTGTTACCACGTAGTAATCAACTGTCTGCGTGCTTTAAGAGAGCGGTTTTGTCATCTATTACATTGAAAAAATATGAAAAAGGCACTATCGGTCCAGCACTGAAAAATTCAGTGAAGAAATATATGCAGTATGTTTTATGAATCCCTTCTCCACATGTTCAGATTAAGTAAATGTAAAAATCGTTTTCAGAAAATCGATTAGAAGTGTGCTATAGCTTTAGAGTTTATAACTCATCTGCATTTCTAGCCTGCATTTCCACCTGTTCACCTGTGTTTGTCTGCTTTTCATAATCAGCATTTCACAGAAGGATCTTTTCCCTGTCCTGCAGGATGACATGACTGCGTTCTACAACACTCATCCAGTTGGAAAAAAGGGAACATGCAGCTACTTGAGTAAGGCTGTGATCAGCTTATTGCTAGAAGGTGATGTGAAAACAAGCAACGATGATCCTTGTACTATTAGCTAAAGCTTCAAGCACGGTGTAGTAATTGTTGCTTTATTCAGTGTTAAACATATTTTCAGGCATGCGTTAAAATACTGTTTTGAAAAGTAACCCTGGTTAGTAACACAAATACATACCGTCCTTTGCTGAAAGAAGTGCCATTAGAGACACAAAGTGCCCCTTACCTTTCATTTCTCAACTATGCAGCATGAAAGCGTACTGAAAGCACACGACATTTGACTAAGTTGAAGGGCATTGTACCTGTGATCTTAAACTGTGCATTTACCGTAGCTGGTATCTTAGAGATATATAATGTAAGATTCTGCTTTTATACCTCTATTTATTTATAATTACAAAGGAGTTCATTGTAAATTCTAAATGAAATTCACAAAACACTGTAATTAACAATTGCATAACAAACTGCAACTATATAAAACCACGATTAACTGTTTTTTCCTGATTCTGCACACAAAATGGAGGTGAATAAAATAATTGCAAGTGATTTATATTCTTGAAAAAAATCATCTCTTCCATTCTCAGCACAAATTTTGCTGTCTGGGTTTTAATTTTCAACTTGATAACTTGATACGCAGGTTTCACTGCAACAGAATGACCTTTTTGCATCTCCAGCAATAAACATGACTACTTTCCTAGTTGTTTAAATATCTGCATAAAGGGAAACGTGATAATAAGAGGAAAAAATTGTTTGGTGTTTTATAGCTTTTTTTTTTTTTTAAGAAAGCAAGCAGGGAAATGTATTTCAAATGAACAATAGTGACAGAAACTCTAAATGAGCTAGCAGTGCATGAAGGACTTCCAAATAAATTTTTCTGTCTCCAAAATGTGTGAAAATACTATATGCTAAATGCTTTATTTTGATAAAAGTTAAAATATATCAAATGCTTGTAAAAAAAAAAAAATAAATTAATAAAAATACTTTAGAGTGACGCACAGACTCCCATTGACTTTAGTGGCAGCCTTCTGCTGTGCTGCTGGAATACATTTATCAATCAGTGATTGGGGAAGTAAAGGAAAAGGCAGCAGAAACACTTGTTAGTGATTGCTCGATATGCAGTGCTGTGTTGACAGATTAAGTATTGCGTAACAGCAATTTAACAGATCCTCACATTTTTATTTACTTTCAGATCAGTAGTGTTTTAGGAGTTGATTGGGTACAACAACTTGTACCTGCTGAGCTTGGTTTTGTGTGGTTTTTACCTGTAAAATTACCTGTAAAGCTACAGCTGGCCCCAGATCGGTGACTACATAGGTAGCAAGCATGCATCTTCCTAGGATATTTTAGAAAACATGCTGTTTTACACAAGTCCCCTATTTCTGGCATTCTCTTTGAGAGATCACAAGACATGGTGGAAAATTATAGTCATTTTCCACATATTTCCTCAAAAGCATTTTTAATGCTATTTATGATGCACTGTTTGGCCTCCAAACACTAATGCAAGACAAACATGAACACTTACCAAATGTAGAAACAGGAATAGTGTCTTTTATGTGATTTTACTCACAGTGACATAAGCCCCCATAAGTCCCCATTGCACATATTCTTCACGGACTTGAAACACTCTTTTGTAGCTCTTCTAATGAGTGTAACACTAGGATACTTTTGGTGTTATTTTCAGGATGAATTCTGTTCCGGCATGCCCTAAAGCCAGAAGGAAAAAAAAACACAGCATAGAAATGATATTTGGAGCAGATGTAAAAAATCCTAAAGAAGATTGCTAAAGTAAATCAAGTACACTTTCCATTCCAGTTTGAAGCTGTGGCATAGCTTCTTCAGAAATTAGCAGTCACTCGGCTCAGTTCAGAAGATTATTTGCCTTGCTATTCCAGGTGTTATGATCAGAGCGCAGACAAGACCCAGCTGATAGCTGCAGAGCTTAGGCAAAAAAGGTACTTAATTTTTTCATGGCTTGTGTAAACAAATATTGGAACTATATAGTATATAGCACAGAATGCCAAAGCTTCTTGCAAATTTTCTTTTGAACGTTCAAATTGTGAGACTTAATCCTCCTAAGTTATTTTTCTCAGAAAACTGTACTTATAAAAAGAATTGATAGCAAGAGGTATCAGAATGTGAAAACATACCATAGTATTTGTCTGAAATTGGTTTCTGAAACTTGCTTCTTATTCAGACTTGGCCTTTAGACTTTCCTGTCTTCTCTGGCATTAGTCAAGACCAAAGGAGAAAGCTTGCTAACTCTTGTAAAATTCAGCTTTCTTTACAATGCAGGTTTTCAGATCCTGTGTGCCAGCTTCCATATCAATTGCGTGACTTCACATGGGCTTTGGGTCAAGCCTCAGGTGACAAAATGAATTTACTTTTTATGAATACATTTTTTTTCATATCGTTATCTGGCCCCCGGTACTGGAGTATTCCTTACCTTGGAGATCAGATTAATAGTATATACTCGTAGGAACTCATTTTGTATCTTGAAGCCTTTAGGTTACACATCCCATTGCAGGCTAAAGAATTATCTGATTACAATTTCAAGTCTTCTACTGCAGTTGACCTTCTAATTTGCTTTAAACACTTTTATTTCAGAACTCATGGAAAAATACCTTGCATATCACTGAATATAAATAACAGAGGTTAAGAGCCATCTAGAAAGTAAGTGCTTTGTGGCAAACTGACACATTCTCTCACATACACAGTGCACCATCACTACCCTAACTACAGTGCAATTTGCAATTAGAAGCAGAGAAGCCTTAGTAGACAGCAATAGTTTATTAAAATTAATGTAACCTGCCCAAAAATGGGGAAAGCATAGGTAAATATTTATAGCTGACATGCCAGATATCTCTTTCACTCTATCATCATATATTATTATTTAGTTTGTATCTAGAAGGCCTGTTATATACTGGAACCCTGTTCTGTACCCAGCTTCAATAACAGAAATTATGTCTTCAAAAATATTTTGCAGTTCCATTTGTGTGAGAATGCTACATGTTAATATTTCACCGAAGAGATGAGATAGAAGACATCTCATCTCGTTCTCATTACTTAGAAATGAAATCAGCTATGCCTTCACTGGCAACAGCACAATCACTAAGTGTTTGATAGCAATGTTAAGAGATTGAAAGGAAGCCTCAAATTTCCATGGAATAATTCTAGAATCAGTGCTCTGAATTCCAGTACAATCTTAGAAAGATAATTCCTGCATTCATTTCATTGGCAAGATGCAGTGCATTTCATTTGCATCCCAGTCAGGGATCTGTTGAGGCCATACATCTGTTTTATTCAGAGCTTCTTAGGAGAAGATTTAAAATCAATTTTAGACTTCAGAAAAACAGCCTTGTAGATAAAGAAACCACTCCATACTGCCTCGCTGACAACTGCAACATTTCAAGACTTAGCAGCCCTGTATTCCCAACTTTCACTGAAGTCAACAGCTTTGGTCAAAGAGTCAAAAAAAAATGATACAAATCTTAGAAAGCTTGGTCTTTTAAGCCTACATGCCTCAAGGACTGTGCATGTTGTGGTTTGCACCACAGACCTCAATTTCAGATACTGTCTTTATACAGTCCTTAACACACAATACATGTAAGATTAGTAACACAGATTTAATTAAGACTACTCTTGAATAAAAATCTGTCTGTATTAAACTATTAGTGGGATTAAGGCTTACATAGCAGTCTTAGTAGAATAACTGCCCTTTAATGTAGAAGTCTAATATGAGATGATAATATTTGGAATTATTTTACAAATTTTCATTAAAAAACCTGTCATGAAGTTACAATCAAGACATGAGCATTGCTGCATTACTAAGCTAATTTTATTAGAGCGTACACTGCCAGCAAGTGAAAATAATTTGTAGAGGATTTTCAAATGCATTCAGTTAAATTCTTGATGCTGTTCTCTGTAATACCAACGGTCAGGTTTCCATCAGCTTCTGTGTGAATAACAGGGAACAACTCTCTTGGCATTACTCATTTTCTTTTCTTAGGGTTGCGACTGACTTCTGTGACCCTATGCAAGTCTCAGCCGTGTGCTGTCCAGCTGTTAAAATGCTTATACAATTATCTGCTTGAGGCTGTTGGCTCAAATGTGTAGTTTGTTAAACAACACTCTACAAGGAGTTAGAAAAACAAAATTGCATTAGAGACTCGGTGTGTCTTTTACAGAAAAGCTCAAATGTGGTTTGATCCAATCTGCAATGCTGCAGACTGGGAGATGGCCTGTGAAGTTTTGTACTGACAGACCTAGATAAAATTTTAGAAGAGAAAAATCTGAGCAACTGCAGCTGTCTGGCATTCCCCATTATCCAGTTTCCATGGATACAAGCATTAGAAATTTTGAAGTGAGTATTATTTTTAAAATCACCCTCTCTCCCAAAAGTCCTGGTGACAGAAGATGTGTTAGAAATCTTGAACCTCTTGGGTTGAAAGCCCAGCTACATTTGCAACATTGGTAAAATGAAGGTTATGAAAGAGGATAAATATAGCCAACATTTTCCCTTTTGTTTTAGGTCAGAAAGACTAAGAAAAGGAGAAAAATCGTAATACTTACAGGAAAATTGGTTTCAAGTTACATAGATTATCTTGCAACCACAAAAAGAAAACCAAAAAAAAAAAAAAAAAATCCACAAAAGAACAAAGCTAGCCTTCTGTCTGGGAAAAACAAACACACCAATGAAGCAAAACCACAACAGAGAAAGCAAATGGGCTTTTTGGACAGCTGTATATGGTACGTCTTGGCCCATTTCTGGTGACCCCAGAATACAATACTCTAAGACAAATTCTGAATAAAACTAGATCATTTTATTAAACAAACAATATTGGATAGGAAAACAAAAACAAGATTCAAACCAATCAAATGAAACACAAAGTAAGACAGTGTGCTGCCAATGCATAAGGAAGAAATCTTTATAATTCATATGCCTACATGACTCATTGGAAATACTTACCACAGTGAAGTAAATAATAGGAGTAAGCAAAAAATGGCTGCAAGCAGGTAACTTCTGAAGACAAAGGAGAATGAAAATCTGAAAGAGGAGGCGTACTCTTGAAGGTAAACTTCATTACAAGCTTTGTTAACTGTTATTTGTTTTTTGCGTACAAGGAAGTTTCATTTGAAACCGCTCATTATTCTTTCAGTACCATTGCATAACCAGACCTAACGCCTTCTTTTTGTGATAAGAAAAACAATGTAATTCAGCTTTCTCAAAATGTGGGAAAACATGACTAAATGCAAGGAAGGAAGGTTTGGGTTTTTCTACTCAGACACTCTTCTCGGAGATTAAAAAATGCTGCAAAGTTATCCAAGAGAGATATCTTTGCTAATTTACTCTGAAATTCATTTCAAACTACAATAGATTTTTCATTATAGATATACCAATTACTAATTGCACTGAGAAGAGCTGATGAGCTCGTAAGATGCTTCATGACAGGAGAGTTGCTAACTCCAAAGTGACTTACAATTTGTAATTCAGAAATTCAAAGCCCACGTCCAGTAGCCAGCCAAACCCACGGCTCTTATAAACTCTCCAAATAAATGATTGGTCTTAGAATCTTACACCAATTTCCTTCATACTACATAAATGGAGTACTTATACTGTAGTGGCTTCAGATTTTTATTTATTTATTTTTACTTCACTCAAAGTTAGAAACACTTCAAGTAATCGCCCCTCCTGCATTTTCTACCCTAAGGCACTTGGTGAGAATTCCACTGAACACTCTCTTTGGCCTCACCCTGCCTGTTATTTAAGGGTAATTTCCCCTGCAAATACGAATAACTGCCATTTTCGTGTTGAAAATGAGGTATACTACTTGTTTTTTTTCAAGCCTGCTCCCTTTCCCACCATTCAGACTCGGAGTGGGCATCGTCTTTACTTTGGACTTGCGATTGGAAGGACACATTGAAGAGGGTTCACTTAAATCTTGGCAAAATACAGACATGGCTGAGATACAGAAATCTAGCAAAAGCGCTCATCCAGCTCTTAGGCATTTACTGTGACTGTCACACATAGAAGGCTGCATACTCAGAATGTTTCTGTAGAGATTAATTTGTTAATCTGTCCCTTAGATTGTATTATCGCTTTTTCCACAAGCTGACTACAATTAGGCTGGCAGCAAATTAATGAATATAATCTCGTTTCTTTGAATTCCCCAGTCTGTCTGTTTTCGTTTTATTTGCTTGTCTTACACTTCAAATTCCAAGCTCTTGGGGATAAGAATTATGTTTACATTTTCTGTGGCATAATAATCCGTAACTAGGGCTCTGAACACTACCCCAATAACATGTTGTGTACTTTTCCAGTTGGGAAATAGCAGAAATCAAAGTTATATGGTGGGCAAACAAGCAGCATATACAGCCCTAGAGAGCACATGGTAGACTGACTGCCAGAACTGATTTTGAAGTGATTAGCACAACATGCATATTTATTGACTGAATGCCTCATACTAAATTAAGACAGAAATTAGATATAGAAGTTATGCTAGGTTTGTGTAACATAGAAAAGTAACTAAATATTAATGCAAAACAAGCTTTTTTAAAATTGTTAGATTGCACCATGGAACAGACTGGGATAGTTCACCTCCTTCCCACCTCCCTGCACAAACAGATCTCCAGAGCATGCAGCCACCATGGAAAGAGGAAGAAGAGAGAGAAGCTAACAAACACAGACGGGTCCTGCTTCTTGTTTACTTCTCCTCTGGGGTCTCAGCACTAGGATGGGAGCTAGACTATGTTTTAAAGATTTGTCTCCTTTTTTCAAAGCTCCAGATGCCATGGATTTCTCAGTAAATACCATTGGTGTTTGCTGCTGTGAAGCCGGTCCTTGGACACGCTTCTGGGCAATTGCCTGTTCTCTAATAGCTTCTGCCCAGAATCTGAGCAGAAGCTGTGCTATCCAACAGTACCAAGCCTTCCTACTAGGAATGACAAGCAACCTGAAATCAGAACAACTTTCAGATCAGACAAATGAAACAAATCCTCCTGCCTCTCATACTTTAAAAGAAACCACAAAAACAGAAGAGCTGACTCATTTCATTTAATAATTAGGGAGGAAGCAGGGAAGCGTGAAATCCTATTTCTGTGGTGACAAAAAGGCTCAAACATGATTTGTTTTTAGAGAATAAGGACTGCTGAGGTTCCCCTCCAAATGACTTTCCCTATACTCACGGTTAATGAGTCAGCAAGTATAGGCAGGAGGAGAAAAGACCTGAAGGACTCTGGGAAAGATCTGTTTCCCAGGGGAATATGACAGCTTTGATAGCAGTTGCATTTTCTTTTCTTGTCCATGCAGTATAACCAGGGAACATACATCTCTTTTTTCCTTTTTTAAAGGCCAAAGAAAGAGGAGGAATATATATATAATGTGCTACCAAAATTATTCTAACATTAGTACTAATTTCAAGGATTTCCTTATAGTTTACTGCTAGTTTTCTCATGTCTGTACTACATAGCCAGAGGGAGAGGGACGTACATACATATTCATTAGAAGTCTGCACAGCAAGGTTTAAAATACAAGTAAGATATTAACGTGGAAGGTGTCAATGACTCAAGACAGGAACTACTGAAGTTAAATGAAGACTGAAACAGCATCAGGCTATTTTGGGGAAGCAGAATTTATTTCTGTAGCCTAGATACGTTTCCCTGTATAATCCTGTCACACACTGTGTTACTAGCTTGCTGTCACTATAAAGCTTATGATTATAGATTGCTGGCGATACCTAGAAGCATATAAGGTAATTTATCTGTCATGACATGCTGTACTGGTAAACATCAGTTAGATAAATGGAGGGAATTTACAACTTTAGTCATGAAAAATTTGCTTGTTTACTTGTACTTCCAGAGAGAATTTTTCATATTCCCTAATACAGAAGGAAAGGTAAAGCTAGTCAGCAACTGCATTTATTTACGAAACATGCTGTGTGTGGATCCAAATGGTTCTTCTTCAAGGCAATATATCCCAGCAGTCACATGGGTTCCCACTACTTCCAAAAACTGTCTTGATAGAATGGCTTCTTCTCTCAGTGCCTAAGCAGGCAAGAACTATTTAAATGCCTTAAAGAATCATTTTAGTCATTTTATTATTGTTTTCACACAACACAGTATTTGTAGACTAAAAGTTATAAGCCATGAATGAAGAGGACGAGTTTAACATCCATTAAGAAATAATACTATCCAAAAAAGAGCAAAAGTTTTTCTGATTAATTGTTGATCAGTGGCATCCTGTTCTCATATAATTATTTTTAAGATGCAGCAAAAGAAAAGCCTTTCCAATTAAACAAGTCAATTTGTAACTTGACATTTTCTTCTTCCAATTCTCATCTGAACCACAAGAGATGCGTGACTTCTTAGGAACTACCCCTCAGAACCTGCAGAAGCAGGGAAACACCAACAGCCCAATAGGTTAATGTGTAAATTGTAAAAAGTACATTACAAACATCGTTCACCCCAGGCTTCAGTGAATCACTCTGCATTAATTCATATATATGTCTATTTACTATTACCTCTCTATATAACCATATCTTTGTGTAGTACCTTCTATAACCTACACAACCTCTTCTGAAGGCTTTGTGAGCACTTTTTGGCTCACAGAAATAGGATTTTGAGGCAAATACTACAGTGTGAAGTTTGGATGCTTAGATACTCTACTCCCTTTCGAGGTAGTTCTGTAAGGCTTTACTGAATCCACTTGCCTTTTCTAGATGTTTGAATAGGGACACGGAGAATTCAAGAATAGAGTATGCTTCCCTTGTGTATTAGAAGGTAGAATGCTTAGAATATACTTTATTATCTTGAAACATGATTCCATCTAAACAAAACAGAAAGCCACCGTAATTTCTTCTCCACTCACATAGTAACTCACAGTCAGCAGAAGTCAAACCTCTTTCCCAAGCCCAATTGTCCTCTCCTGGAGCTTCAACCCTTGTATTTCCTAAACTGAGGCAATTGGTACATTTCCTGTTTTAGTAAAATATTGTCATTGGAACAGTATATCTTTACCATCAGATCTGATACATTCTGTATCTAAAAATCCTGCAGTTATCCTTGACTTGTAGGTTTCCATTTTCTTTCAAGTTTTGGCGATGAGTATTTTGTGAAGATCACATTAAGTATTCATATGTATTAGATAAAGCAGATGAGGTGCAATTATCCTGAAAAGCTTTTCCTCATCCCAGATATGTAAGGTATTGGAGTCCATTTCATACTGACACCTGCCTTTGGTAAGCTCCTCCCTTTCCAACTTAGACCTAAACTTCCTCAAATATTTGTTATAACAGAACCATGTTTAAAGAGACACCACTTCCAAAAGCTTTATCTTTGTTCCCAGACTTTGCAAACTGAGTGGCAAACTGCCAAGACTTCAAAGCAGAAAATACGACATCGGTAGAAAAATTGTCTAAGTTTAATGGCCTTATAGCTTTCAAAAATAAGAGCAAAACCCCGAACACACTATGCCCTGGAACAACAAAAAAATCATTAAAGCTGTGAAATGAATTTCTCAGACCAACACAATTGAACCGAACTCTCTGTGAAAGTACACCAATTTGGGGTCATGTCTATCTTTTTTTTTTTCCATTATCTTACAATACCTTTTCTTGAATGGGATGCTGAGGCCATTAGGACATTAATACAGGTTATGTTTAAATATGTGTAGCAATTACTTACATCTCTGTTCTATCAAGCTTAGTGAGATAAAATTTACTATCAGAATTTTATTTCTGTTTCCTTTTTTTCTTTCTCAAATTCGCTTTTTGACGTTTCTACATTAATTTTAATGTACAAAAAATTCTAATTTATGCAGATCTCAGTTAATTCCAGTGACAACCAATAGTGCAGTCTTACAATGTAAAGCTCATGAGTTATTTTTTCTGCCTTCTGCTGAAGCGCAGTCAGGTATCCAATACAAGTCCTTAGAAAAATCTACCAAAAAAATTTAAGCTTGTATGCTTCGTACTCAACTAACAGCATTTTGGGGAAAATAGAAGAAAGCATTTTGTGCATGGAAGATGCATAGTGATAACCAGATGAAGGGTATAAATGAATTCAAATTTTGTTTTCACCATTGACAAAAACATCATATTGAGCAAAAGTGGTACCTGTTTTTACCAACACCAGTTAACAATGGAAATATTTTGTTAGCTTGAATAAGCTCTTTGGCTACCCACTTAGCCATTCTTCTATGCAGAAAAATGAGTTCGCGACAATTAAGTTATGTGAAACACATCAGGTTTTACATCATTATAGAGAAAGTAATAATTGAGATTGTAATAAGTATTGGCACAAAATACAGAGTTACAGTAATACTTTTTACTAGTAGTTGAACATATACATACTGTGATAAAATGTAAGTGAGGTAAGAACCTCACTTACATAGAACCAAAGGAACAGAGATAAACCTCTTGACGAGGACCACTATTCACTTAGTGAAGTTATTTTTGGCTTTCAGAGGAAAAACAACAGCAGAAACCTCCTTCTATTAAACTTCTTTTCTCTCTATGCCATTTGTTACATATGGTTGACAAAAATCAAATGAAGACTTAACGCCAGAAGAATAGATTAGTTCTCAAAAGTGGGAAAAAGGGGTGTGGAGAAAAATAATCTAGGAAAAAATGGCACAAGATAAACAATGCACTGCATGCTGACAGCACGTTGTATTTTTATTACATAGTCAGTTTTTATTGTCGTTTAAGTAGATACTTTTTGTAGCTTGCTAAGATGAGAGAGAATTCCTGAAGAATTCCTGGATCAATGTTTCAAGCAAACACAGGAAGAGAAGGTAATACTTCAAATCGATATTCATGTTGTTTGACCTCCAGACTAAAAACTGAATTTCAAAACGGAAAAATATAGCAGAAAACAAGCTGGAAAGCGCAGCCTGATTAAGAATAGCAACACAGATTAAGGCAAAAGACAAAACTTGCTGCAGCACTGAGTCGTGTCAACCTGCCCAACAGTGATGGCAAAGATTGAAAATGGCCCCGAACTGTAGCACCTGTTACACTGCAAATCAAACCCCAATGCTCAAATTACTTTTTTTTTAAACACAAAGAGCACATTTCTGAAGCAATCGCTGCTCCCAAGTCAATTTGAGACACGCTGCAAACAGGCTTACATTGAAATAATTTATTTTCAGAAATGCCTCACACTATGGCACAACGTACAGCAAAGCCCCAAGCCGCCAAGCACTTGAGGAGAAAGAAATCACTGCCGTGGCTGCCCCACATAGGGGCACGCACACTCCTGCTTACTCTGAAAACGAATACAGGTACCACATTTGCAATATGGCCAAAATCTCCCATATGATGCAGATCTTTAAACGTAGTATAGAGTTGGGTAAACTCTTCCTGGCAGTTGCCTTTCTGCCTTCCTTCCGAGACTAATTACTGTATCACCGGAGCTGCCCCAAGCTAGTCTGTCTCTTACCACATTTGCAATTAACCTTGAAAGGAGACTGGCCTTGCACCTCTGGGAAAGAATTCCACATCAAGGAGAATCAGAGGGATCAATTAGATGTCCAGAGGAGAAACAGAAGGAGAAAAAGTCTATGCTGTCCCATTCAAATCATATTTCACTGGATCCACCCGATACATCCAATTGCCATTCTTTGCCTTCTCACCAGTTCTTAGGCGAATCTGCCTTTTGGATGCTCCTTTCTCAGTAGCCACCTGTATGTGCACAAAGTGAGAGGGCAAGAAAAAGCAGGTGCTTTGGAATTACAGGCTCTCGCACTCCATCCTAAGGAAAACTCCTGATAATAGCATCCAGAAGTATAGGAAACCCAAACAGTATTCCTTGCAGGATATACCAAATGAAGCAATAAGTATGGAAGGGCTCTGTATTGATTAGAAAACCAGCTGCATAAAATGATAATCTCTCAGGCTCGCAAGGAATTATTTTAGTGCATTATATACCATGTTTAGGTAAACCGCAGTTCACAAACAGTAGCAATGAAAGCCTACAACCTACATTAGAACTGAATTGTGTTTTTCTAGAGTACATGCAGCAATTACAGGGGTGACTCTAGAAAAAAAAATGAAGGAATTTGTGTCTCAATATAATATAATTATGCACGCAAAGACAGAACAATGCAAAAAAATGAAAAAGATATGGATTACATTAAAGATACAAAAATAATTACTGAGCAAGAAGTAGAAAACGTTTTTTTTTTTTTTTTTTTTTTTTGTATGTGATAGATTATGGCCAGCTAATGGTGGGAACACAGAAATAAAGGAATAAAGATACAAAGGGCCAAAGAGTAAATGAGCAACTGAGTTGTTTCTATGGCTGCATTTCTTAGACAGTTTAAAATCACCTTGCAACGAAAGTGAAACCACGGTATAAGAAAGTAAAAGCACTTCAGAATTCTCTAAGCACTCATAAGGATTCCTGGCTATTTTTAAAAGTTAATTCTAAACTAACGAGTTAAAAGTTCAAATATTAAAATGAAGGGCAACGATATAAGTATGCGAGGAAATTATTGGAAGTGACTTACTGATAAAAACACTACAGCCACATCATCCTGAGGTATATCATCTGAAGCAGCTGTTCCACCTGTTACATTATTTTGTAACAAAAGAAGGAAGTGTAATTAGCTGTTTACTACAGCATTTCAAAGCCACGATACAACAAAAATACCTGAAGACTATAACGTAAAAAAGATTTTACACACAGATTTCTGGCCAGCTAGTCCATTCAAAAGGCAATAAGGGAATAAACTTATGAACTAAGCTTATAGGAGAGATGATTTACAAGAACAGATGACAACATTTCCTCTTCAGAGGTGACAAATTGTAGCCTAGATTTAACAGAATGGTCCCAGAGTGCCCAAGCATTTGAGACACCACCTTTCTTTACCACATTTATGAATGCTAGACAGAAGTGACAATATTTCAGATGGATACTCCAGTGAAGGGTAAGATTTAAAGCTGTGCATGGTAAGTCTTGCTATTCTAACTACATGGGTTCAGTCGGAAAAATAAATCTGCTTGGTTCTTCTCTGTCCTATGAAATGGGTACAGTAGAATGGTGTTCAAACCCTCACACAAGTGTATTTTGTTTTTATGCATGAACACTTGTCCTTGTATCAGCAGAGGTTCATTTACAGAGTTCTAGGTGACCAAACTACCATACTGAATGAACCACCCTGAAGGGCAATAACCAAACACAATGATTTAATTTATCCCAGCTGAATTAGAACTCTGAGCACAAGTGGCACCGTGATTCAACCAATGGACAATAACTTACAGGTCCAATATTTCCTGATTAATTGGGATTACATTATCACAGCCTCTGTGTGATTAATGAGGTGTTCCTCAAATTGACAGAACTGTAGCAGTTTGTTTTGGTTTAAAATCTATTCCTAACCGTACTGTATATATTGACAGGATTATCTTAAAGACAAAGAAAAGAAACTCTCTAGTACCACTGGAACAGAATTACTTGCACTGAGTAGCAATGGATGTAAAGAGCAGAAAAGCAGTTCTAAGGACATCAGCAGAGCTGATTCTGTTTAAGAGTCTTCTCTGCATTAACCGTATCCATCTGCTTTGTGAAAAATGGCATTTATTCTGCTGTAAGTTTGAGGAAGCCTTAGATATTATTCCCCTTCTGCAACATAATGTCACCTTGCATTGCTTATGTCCTGTTATGAAACAGTGGGACTGACACAATTCAACCTGACTTGACAGGACCTGAGTTGACATCTGTGAAATCTGTAAGAGTAGTTTCTTCATGCTGCAGTGATACAAAATGCTTTTTACATCAGTTTATTTTGCAGTACTTAAGGCAAAGAAAAAATAACAAACGAAATACTTAATTGGCTTCTTCTGAGTTTCTTCATAGGTTTGTTTCTTCAAGATACCCATAGGCAAATTTGAGCTGATTTCTTGACATGAATTACAGCCTGATGATGAATGGTAGAATTAATCTATGTAGGTGGCTGTACTACTCCTCCTGATAACAAACAGCCATAGCTGCTTAGATAATTTCTGTCGCCTCCTCCAAAATCAGCACGTTCCAAAAGATTCAGTAAGCAACCCAACAGCTTATGCCCTATCCTACTCTGTGCTACCGTGCTGTTCCCCATTTTTATCATGCTTTAGGTCACAGCATCTGCAGTTATCTGAACATCAATTTAATGCAATGGTCCAGCAAAAAAAAACCAACAAAAAAAACCCTGTAACTACTGATTCAGGGAGGAGTCCAGTATTCCCCATCATGTCTAGATTAGGCCAAGAATGCAGCAGGCAAGTGCACAGTCACAATGAAGAGAAGCTTGCATGTGTGTGCATGCACACAAACATCCCTCTTGTAGCAATGGCCCAACCCAATTTGTTTGGATTGTCCATCTGAGAAACTGCCAAAATGACTGATAAAATGTAGCAGCCAAAGGAAGAGAAGAGAAATGGGAGAACACTGGCTTATGCTGTGTGCTAAACCCATCCCTTGGAATTATACAGTATGAAGTAAGATATGTAATTACTCAGGAGAATCTTCATGAAGAATAATTAAGCAAAATGCATCAAAGAAAAGTGAACACTGTTTAATAGGAAACAAGTTAGAAAAGTAATAATGAAAGTCAGGTATCACAAAATAAAAAGAAAAACATGGGTATAAACTGAAGGAGAATGTAGCATTTCAAAGATGAAGTGACTTGCAGGCATACTATTACATTAAAAAATTGCAAGTGTTCTTTCTCTGCAATTCTGAGATATATTTGCCCAAATATTATTTGAAAATGTTTAACATTCTCCATGTGTCAATGTAGAACATTTCACGGGACTCAAACTGAGAAAGAGTACTTCACTCAACTTCATATACACAATAAAGGTTCAACAGCCTTGCCATCCATCTTTTCTTTTGCACTGATATGTCTCAGTGTGTTTCATTTAAAATTGCAGCCAGTCATCAGAGATCAGCTTTTTATGTTTAGCTGTCATGTTTTTCTTATTCTTGATATGAACCATAAAACCCTGTCTGACTTCTAGCCTCAGTGCATCATAAAGTAATATTTGATCTTACTCCTTTGGGCTCCTCTTTCCATGGAAAGACTTAATGATAACAGTTTTTGCATGGCAGTGTTCTCCAAAACTCCGTTTGCATACTTAATAAGGCACGAAATAAATAGATCCATTTGGTAGAACATGTCAGCAGAAGACCGCAGCGAAGTGCTCAACACTCAGATCTGCTGAACATGGATGTTACAATACTTAGTTCTTAAAGGTATTCTGATATCAACCCGTAAGATACAACGATCAGGGAACCTATTGAGAAATCCATGGTTACATGAGACAAGAAACTGCACCAGGCATCTTGGCCTGGTAGCTTAGCTGTTCTTGGCATACCACTTCCACACGTTGTCAGAACTCATTTGCTATTTATGACATGAAAGCACAAATGTTTCTGACTTCCACTTTGCACTAATATTTGTTTTCATGACAGTATCAGAACATGCCATAGAATAAACGAATCAAAGAGGATTATTTGTATGGCAGTGACAATAGAAAGGGGAAAAATTCCAAGCCCACAGGTCCAATCCCCCAGCTGAGCTTGGCCTCCAATTTGAACCAGGAAAGAAGAGCTGGAATGACAGAATACCATTTGCTCAACTTCTAATGTTAATTAAGCAAATGTCACTGAGGGGAAAAAACTAATAAAACAATAAGAATGATTCATAGACCTACCATTTCCAACAGTGATTCAGACTTCTATTATCCAGTCACATATTTAGTTCCATAAACTATGTGGTTTTGAACATTTTGTGTTAACCATAGTCTAAATGTCCATAAAAGCAGTAAAGAGTTCTCTTACATTTCTGGCAGCATCCCAAACATCTCTATAGAAGTACATACTAGCAGAAAGACCAGTAAAGACTGGTCCAGATATACACTGCTTCCCTTGAAATAATGCTGTTGATAGAAGGTAGAAATAGAGAGCAAGAAAGGACTATGCAGCAAAGGCAAGCTTCTGCCTCCCTCTCATAGATGCAGTAGGAACTTTTCCTGAAGTTATTTTTCTCCCTAGCGATCCTATACTTTATGGCAGTCATTGTTCATAAAAACGTTGAACTCATTGAGGTGCTCAGGGACAGTACACCATCATTACACTATTATGAATAGAGTCTGAATGTATGACAGATAAAAAAAGCTAAAGGTCACAAAACCAATACAGATTATAGCGCAGAAGTGCTTAAATCATATAAGCTAATGTCCTAGAAAGGGAACATTTCCTTCACAATTTTACTTTTGTACTCCTAATAGCATTATTTTGAAGTAATCAAATGCTTAGCTTGTGTGGCAAACAAGATGATTTGAAATTACATTGGACTTTATAATGCAGTTAAAAAGTCACTACGCACAGAAGCATGACTTACTGAGATCTTGACATACCACTTCAACTATTGTACTACCAGCAATTGTGTGGTATCTGAATTACCTTATACATACAATGAGTTTATCAGTAAACTTTGGGGTCAATGAGAGGGTTTCTCACAATCAGAATGAGCTTTGGATTGCTTCCACTCCGCCTCGGAAGCAGTCTTGCAGCTCTGGCCTGCAGCTGGCTCCCAGGGGCTCTATGGGCTGCAGCCTCTATGAGGCCAGATCCACCTGCTGCTCTGTGGGCTCCTACATGGACTGCACAATAAGATCTGCTCTAGCGGTACCCACAGACTGCAGAGAACTTCTCCTCTGCATCTGGAGCACCTCTTTCCCTTGATCTGCACTGACCTTAGGATCCGCCGGGTTCTTTCTCATTTTCTCACTCCTCTTTCTCAATTGCTGTGATACAGCATTCTTGCCCCTTTCGATCTACTCTTCCAGAGCACAACCGATGTTGCTGGATCAGCATCATCATGGATCAGCTACAGCCAGCAGCTGGTCTCTCTTGGTGCCAGCTGGAACTGGCTCTGATCTGACATGGAAACTGCTGGGCTCTGCTCACAGAGGCCACTCCTGCAGCCCCCTGCTCCCAAATCCTTGCCCCATAAGTCCAGTACAGACATGGTATCTGAATTACACTACCTAATAAAGGTATTTAAGGTAGAACTTTCTCAGATGTAAAGGCACCTCAGTGTTTTTATAACTCATATCTCATGCTCATGACCCATGGCCTCTTTTTTAACATTATTTCTTCTACTCTGGATTTTAGGTGACCGCTGAGAAGAATTTTCTGGTTCTGTCATTAGCTTGTAAAAAAGGAATTTCTCCCCAAGTATATGCTGTAGCAATGTGGTTTTGAATGTTATACCTATTTTATCTAACATTTTCTGTGTTAGGAAAAAAAAAAAACTTTTATCAAGTTATCTCATCGTTATCATATTGCAGACATCCTGATCCTTTTAAATTAAAAAAAAAACCTGTCCTGTTCAGTGCAATCTGAAACATGAAACAAAGAAAGATTTTAAAACTCACCTGACAGAAGAGGTCTGATTTTTTGCTCTCTAGACAAATGCTGGGATTTAATCAGAGATAGCAGTGGGATCTCGTATTAAGAATACTTCTGGGTTTTTGTGCATAACCTCACTCCTGTTGGCATGACTTGAGTGTGCTCTATAGCACTTACTGATCATATATGTTAGATTTAGGTAGGAAAATGGCTACTATAATGATACTTATCAAGCTTAGAAGTGAGATATGCACCAGGAAGCCTGTAATGCCAAAAGCAGTTCTGGACACGTACAGAGGCAGAGCTTTGAGCCGTACATCAAACTTCATCAGATCTATTCTTTAACTTCAGTGCTTTCATTCTGCCTGAAGCTCATTTTCTACCTAGACCTCTTCTTTGATTCCCTAAGTCAAACACTTACAGGTATTGTAAAACTAACGTTCATTACAGAACACAGATGAAAAGAACAGTGAAATAAGAGGAGTTGAATAAGCACTCCGCGCTGGAGAAAGAACAAAATATTCCCAGAAAATGGAACAAGTGCTGCGAATACATCTGAAACACAGCTACTGTAACCTTTAAAAATGTCACTAACTTGCTGTGTTCTACACCATGAGTCCACAGCCATTGCAGCTCTTTTTACAATTCCATTTTCTTTTTGTTTATATTATGTGTTATTCAGTATCTGAGCTATACATTCTACACTGGCAGCAGCCTCCTGTTTTATTATGTTGGCCCACAAAGTCAGAAGTGGATGGTGGTGGTATGGCAGTAAAATATTCCATTGCATTTTGTTGTTGTGCAACAGATGGCAACAGTGACAAAATGGCATGACATGGAAGTGTGTTGGAAGCAAAGGTGAGTCACTGAATTCCTCTGTGAGGAAAAGCTTGCACCCACTGACATTCACTGACACTTGCTGAATGTGTATGGAGAACAAACAGTGGTGCAAGCACAGTGAGGCAGTGGGTGGGAGCACCCAGCAGTGGTGACAGCAACATTCTGGATGGCCATGCACAGCTGTCACACCATGAAATAAAGATGATCTCAATCAACTCCTCTGTGTGAATCAGCTAATGGTGGTAACTACATTAAAAAGCGCTGTTTTGTAGCTTAGAATTTGCTCTACCAAACAGTGTTATTGTGCTCTTTTGTATTTGTTGTACTTTCCATGGAAATAAACAGGAGGCATTACTTTCAGAGCAATCTACATAGATGAAAAAAATCTAGCTATCAAGAAGACAAGCGAGGATATAGGAATTTAGTATCCATTTCAAATCAAATTCTTAAGGATGTTACCACATTCTGTCATTCATGCCGGTTTAAGACAGAATCCACATTCTGGAGACCAAATTTCACTATGACCTGAAAAGAAAGTAGTAAATATCCATGCTTAATTCTAAAGGCTATTACTCTACTAAGACAGCTTAAGGGGAAAAAATAAACTGCTTACATGTAAGCAAATGAAACTCATACTTCAGTTATCAGAGTGTCAGTGCACAGAAGTACATTAAAACTACTTATTCTTTATCTGTATGTTCTAGAGAATGTTCATGCTTCCCTTTAAAGATTTCATCAACAACTGCTGTATTATTTAACTATCGCCTGACTACCAAACAAGATCTCTTCTACAGAGAAAAAATGTCTAAGTCATTCAGTCAGTCTCTTTGCAATATCATTACAGGATTTTATACAGTTGAATACTTCCTAGGCTACCTGGCAAGCACCATCAAATAATCCTAAATTATTTTTGCTGTAAACATTCACAAATACTTGACATGAGAATTGTATGGATTTTTCAGCCTAGAATAATATTCTCAACTTTGAATTGCTAATTATTTAAATGGAGTTTGCCTGGAACAAGTTGGTTTCGTTATCTTGAGCCATGCATCACAGGCTGTGAGTGGTAGGTCTTGAATTTAAAACCCCTTTCCCAATTGAACAGTTCCTCCAACATAATCTAAAGCACAGCAGGCATACTTTTTATCCATATGACTTGAATCACCCTGGGAAAACATAATGAGGTCCTCCTCAAATGAATTAGATATTTGAAGTTGCAAATTCAGAAGTGTTCTTCCATTATCTAGCTTAGAGAGCCAATAGCACTTTGTACTACTACAACTGCTCACCTAAGCAAAAAACAAATTCAGAACCCGCTCTTTGAATCTCGTTCAATTCCCCTCTGCACAGAAGCATTCATCCAAGAATTGTCAGAAATGATTTATGCCTTTTTAAAATACAAGATTTCACACACAGGAAAAAAAAAGACAGTACAGAAGATAAGGAGCTCAGAAGAACAACTAAGTAAGAATAAATCAAATTGCAAGCAAAAGTTAAAGACCTGCAAATGAAAAAGAGAAAAAACAACATGTTTTTTCTTTGAAATTATGCTGGCCAAAGAAATAAATTACTAATACTAGGGAAGGAAAAGCTATTTACTTTGAAGGATGCTCTTCTTCAAGGTTTGCATCTTATCAGCAATTAAGATATATGCTTGCTTCAAACATTGCCTGAGTTGAAGACGCTAGTTGAAGCAAAGTAGCATTCTTATGTAAGGGAATTAGACTTTTTCCTTTATTTATTGAGGATGTTAGTTTAATAGTTCCGGATACTCCATCTTCACTTGTTTACCTCACTTGCTTAGTAGTTATTCAGTTCCTCAGAGACTACTATGACAACGATTTAAGAATAAAAGCTAGAATATTCTGTGCACTTGTCTACACAGTACGAATAAGTCATAGAAAATACAATTGGAAGAACACATCTTCTGTAATGGTTGTTCTATACTGGATTTTCTAAAGCTTCTTTAACTTCCTGTAATGGGAAAGAAACAAGCAAAGAAAACAAAACCTCCAGAAGAAATCACTTATTTTAAGGAGCAATAACTTTTAAAATGAAGGTCTCTCCCACACAAACTCACTTGAAAGAACATAGAAACTGTGCTACCTAAGTTACCTACTCAGTTAAAAGCAGCTACCATTGATCTTTCTATGACTTTAGTTCCTTTCCACCTCATTGCTTGTCACAATATTCTTTAGTTAAATTCCAGCACTCCTGCAGAACCTGTTGGATTTGGACAAATGAGGCTGAACAACAGCTTGCAAACTCTGTGCCTTTCTCTTACCCTCTCCCAAGATAGCTGTACTCATTACCCTTCCCTTTTCGTGGGCAGTATACACATGCATTGATCAACTAGCAATTAAGCATAAAACTTCTCATATTATTATGGACAACATCTAACTGTAATTCAGCTCAGAAGGAAAGTGGCACGTTTGCCATCCACAGCATGAAGACTCAGTCATGTTGGAGCAGTCTTTCAGAAGTCATCCAGCTGAGCAGGCATCTCCTGGACTTGCTAGCACTACTAGCATAGACAGTGCAGTTCTGTTTGCACAACTGCAAACTAAGATGCCATTGTAAGACCTGTGCATCATGTTACCTCAATGCTGTAAATGAATCAGCATGCTGATAATGATAAATACATATAGCATATGCAAATGCACTGTCTTTTTGTGACTGAAGTACATTCATGTGGTTTTGTTTGAACCAACAAACAAATAATAAAACCTTCAAGTTTACTTTTCATGTTACATTTTATCGATATTATGACTTTGTCAGCACATAACTCTTGCTTAACTTCAAAAAAGTGCAAAAGTCAAGATTTTTAACTACTCAGGGAATTACGTTGTTACTAGGATCATTTAACAACCTAAATGAATCAGTAGTTACTGCAAAGCAAAAAAGGCTCACTCTTTTTTCCCTGTAGAAGTAACTTCCATTTTATTACAGTTGAAGTATTACAACCGGTTTCAACAACTTCCTTTATAATACCTTACGTAAATCACCTGCTGAGTTTTTTTTTTTTTTTACACATTTACATATCTTAAACAACAACAACAAAAAAAAGCAGCATATCATCAGGAAAAGTGATATGCCACATATGGTATTATGAGCCCCGTATGCACATAAGTGGTTATTTCTATAACCAACTCCCTGAGCAGCATCAGGCACACGGGAGGACAGCAGTGGTGTATAAGGATCTTAGGAAGCATTTCTTTCAGGCTGCTCCTCCCAAGCTCAGCTCTCTAGCTGGGCGAGCAGAGACACCCACCACAGTGCTACGGAACTCCAAGCTCCAACCCTGCCCTAACTACTGCTCGCTTTGTCGAGCAACACGAAGCTAAAACACATGCCAAGGAGAAGGAAAACCCCACTAGAACGATTACTATGCTTATTTCAAGAGAAACACTGTGAAAAGAAAGGCTCTTTACCAGACAGGACCTTCCAGCAGCGGCGCTGGGTTGCACACGAGATGAGCGGGAAAATCTGAAGAGCAGCAGGGCACGCGCCAGCTGCCACGCGCCGTAAGACGCGTGGCTTCGAGAAACCCGAGGAGAATACCTAGAAGGACGACGTTCCTCAGACCACGCTGAAAGATACTGACATTTCCCACACGCCTCTTACTCGCGAAAGGGCTTCGTACACCGCGGCGGGAACCGCCACCCCTGCCTGAAGCGGGGAGCCATGTTCATACCCGTTCCCGCCAGAAAACGGCGCCACTATTCCAAGCATCCCCTCAGGGGGCAAAGAGCCGAACTGCCCGGAGCCGGGCACTCCCACCCGCTCCCATCATCAAAGCACTATGGCTGCCCGGAGGTATGGAAGGCTCCTCCTTTCTTTAGCTTTTTGTATTGGTTACTTACTTTATTTTTATTTTTATTTTTTGTCCCTTTTTGGGAACGGTGGTATCTTCTCAGACTGCCTTAGGAAAAGTGTTAGAGAAGAAAGCGCTTTACCTCACTAACTGCCAAGTAAGGGTGTAGGAACAGTTAAGCAGTTTAAAGCAGCCTTCCTTTAGCTATCTTCTTTAGCAGCTCCTAGTCTAAAAGAGAACGATAAATCACAGACGGTTTCCTGAGAAGAATGTGCCCCACTGCTCGGTTAAGAAGGTGCCCAGAGCACAGGGAAGGTCAGGTGGGTGCTGATCAGGTGAAGAGGGGCAGGGCAGGGGCCCAGGAGCTGCTCGTAAGGCTCCAGAGGCTGTCCTGAGCTCTGTAGGGTGTGGGATCTGAGGTATGTCTTCATAAAGTAGTGAAAGTTATAGTTTAAAGAGGAAATAGATGTGTTTGGCTTCTGTCTAGAAGTAAATAGGAAAGCAGACTAAAAGGGGAAAATGTGGGATTGCTATTAGTGAGCACGTTCTGGGCATTTCTATGGAACAAGAGTTAATGTTTGTGGTTTGTTTACTGGTACTTTGTCAGTAAGAACCTAAGATGTTTAATTTAAAGAACTTAAGTGCCTGTCTAAAAGAGTTTTTCATTTACTTAAGCTAAATATCAATTTCAGTAGTTTTCATTAGTCTAACTTTTCTCTAAATGAATTATTGTTCCTTAGGATTGTGTTACTAGGCTGTAATTACTAAACCTGTTTATAAGTGCCTGGAACAGATCTTACTTAATCAAACATTTCTCTGTGGTTCTTTAATTTCAGTTACCATGTGTGTAAAATTAATTACTATGGCAATAGTATGAAGATTGTAAAGTTGCAAAGTAGTGGAAAAGAGCAAATAGGGAACAATAGTATCAGGTTATTTGGGTCTGCATTCAAACCACAGTAAGGGTGATTCTAGCATGCTGTAATTTTGGATTAAGAGTTGGCTAGCGTGATGTTTTTAATAGTTTTAATGGTTTATGTAGTCTATAATTTAAACTATTGAAATTTACTTGAGATATTATCATTCAAAAGCAGGGAAATTATGCTAATAGGATTATTGTGATATTAAAAACTGTGCTAATTTCAGGCTTTTAAGAATACAAATGTACAGCTCAAATGTTATGTTCTTGCTAGTCGTGTAGTAGAACGTGACATAAAGTAGGTACTTTCCCATTGTTAGAAACAGAATGGGGTGGATGAACAATAGGTTGCACATCTTTTCATTAGGGGAGGGGATGTACTTGTCAGCAAAACAAAATGGCTCATAGGAAAACATTACTGAATGAAAGTACAAAGGGAAAGTTGTTACCCATAGAAGTAGAAGTGGGGAAAACTGCGATGTTGATGTATTGTTATTTGCTGGAAACAAAAAGTAAAATTATTACCTTCTGTGTAGAAAAGACTGGTTTTAATCCACTAGGGCAGATATAATAGAAGCAAACTCTTTGTTATCTCAAGCACTTGATTGATTTTAAAGAACATAATGACTGTGTTATTTGGAGAAGCAAGAAAGAAACTGCAGCTGTTAGGTCTATGGGGGGAGGGGGGAGGGAAAAACGATGGGACCTTAGACATCTGCTGCAGAAACCAGTGGTTTCGAATGCCCTGCCCTTGTCTGCTTAGTGATACCTGCAAAATGGCTTTCCTTTTCAGAAATTACTTTAAAGAAATGTAGTGTGGAGGAGTATTTGGTATCAAGAAATGAACCTCAAAGTAACACTCATTTTGCATTTATCGTTTTTAATTTATGCAGGAATTGAATCGTTTTTAAGAGATGCATTTATACAAAATACTTCCACAAAATTGTAAGCAAATTAAAGAGATTTGATGTTTGTTCTGTTCCAGGCTTCTGAGTGTTGGAGTGTCAGGTTCTTAATAGTTTGAACTATTACTTTTAGCAAAGACTTTAATCCTAGATTTTGTCTGGTCTGTATCTGAGGGGGTAAAGGGAGAGGAAAATGTGTTCTTCATTCATGAAGTAATTCATTAATATCTTGATATGTTTTCCTCAGTGACTCTTTGTCATTATGATGAATTATCATATACACAAATGCAATTTGGAATGCTTGTAATGGATAACTGCAAGAGCAGCGCTACAATTATTTTTCTAATGTAGATGTGGAGAAATTTTTAACCTGGAGGAAAATGTGATGAAAGTACAAAACTGCTTTTGAACCTCTGGGAAAAAAAAAACCAAAAAGGTGAAAGTGTGCTTTTTTTGTGTTTGAGACTTACATTTTTTCACTCTGCCAGACGGAAAAATCACATTTGGTATTTTGAAAGCAAATGTTGGATGGAGTACATTTGAAAACATCTGATGTGTCTGCTGTGCTTAATGATAGATAGATAAAATTGTTAGTATCTGATGTGAACCGTGTAATCTTCCATAAACCTCCATTAGCTGTCAGTTTCCCTGGATGGAAAATAGCTTTGATGGAGAAGCTCTTGCTCACAGTACTGCACTACTGCTTTCCTTCTTACTCTTGATTCTGAGAATAAAAGCAACTTCTCTGTTCCTCATGATGTCAGGTTTTATGAAGTATGGACAAATAGAACATAAGAGATGAAATACTATTTTCCCCTCCTCCCCTTTCATTTTGATACCAGCTCTTTGTTCCCCCCCCCCCCCCCCCCCCCCCCCCCCTGCATTTTCATACCATCCTTCTTTTCAAACTTATTATAAGACAATTTCTTTTTCCTTTGGCTGCCACTTCGGATGAATTATCTAGCAGTTGTTAAGCAGATGTAGATCAGTTCATCAGATTGGTCTCAGCTCCCTCACGTATTTTAGCAAGATAGTTTCTATTACCAGATAGTCTTGAGAGGAACAGAGTATTTTTCTTCAGGTTATATTCATTGTTAAATTCAATACAGTCATTCTCTCTTACTTGTTAGTTGGATATCTTGAACTTGGTATTTTCTCTAGACCTTGTGAATGGCACACAGCTTAAAGGCAGTTAATTTAACCACTGGCTAGTTTGTTATTTAAAAATACTTATGTGTTTGAATTGATTACTTCACTTGTGAATATTGATGTCTTTCTCATTGGCAGTTGGGGTGACTGAGGTCACCTTCACCTAATAGTCCAAATGAAATTCAGTGTCTGTTTTAATGATCAATACGTGAAAAAATATGTATTAAAATTAAAAGGAAAACGGACAAAAAACACAAAAACCCACTTCATGTATTTTGTGGTATACAAAGCCCCCCAACCCCCCCCCCCCCCCCCCCCCCCCCCCATCTCCAGATTACAGAATTAGTGTTCATCTGGAACATTTTTAATGATATTTTTGTAGTTAAACTGCATGCTAATTCAGAACTATTGTACTCACAAATAGCATATGCTTAAATTTGAGGCTGTATCTTTGAGGTTACGGTGCTAGATGGAACCTAGAAACTCATGTTAGGAATGAGAATTTTAAGTTAAGTGTGGAGAGCTATTTTGGATTCTGTGAATGGAAAAACTGTTCACTGAGAAGAAATCTTAATGTTGTGTTTGCATCTGTTATGGGTATAACTTCAAGTACAGCTGAGAGAATGAAGAATGCAGACTGAGAATGTTCAGTCTCTTGTTGAGTGCTGTGATGCAGTATGAGTCTTCAGACTACTTTGGTCCTCTCTGAGGACTGATATCTAAGGAGGACTGAATGAATAGAAAGCTGCAATGTTAATTAAGGGTTTTCTTGTTTCTGCAAATACAACTTCTGTAGTTTAGCTTGATCACTGCTTCTTTTACATCTATAACAACAACTGTATAGATTAGACAGATTTCGATACTGAGGAAAAGGACACTTAATGTAATTTACAATCGTCTTTTTCAAGTTTTTTGAAGGCATTCTGTTAGAATGCTGAATCAAGGAAGCATCTGTGCTCCATTGATGTAGTGTGCATGTTGATTGCATTTCAGCAAGTTCATGGCTAGCGTATATTTAATGGAAAAAGATTTAATGTAGATTATTTTTATCAGTAATAGTGGACTGCAATTCTACCGAGCTGTTTATTTGATTTATGAAGACTGGCACTTTTATTGGTGGGTTTTTTATCCTTTCATCATAATGTGCTCCATATGGTAAAGTGCTTTTAATATAATATGTTTTAATATATTTACATCTTTGTTGTTTTGTTTTTGTGTGGAGGTAGACCTTTTAATCAATTTGTTGCAACTGCTTTTTAATTTGCAGCCCTTATTGCTGGAGAATTTGAAGAGGCACCTGAAGGAGTAACATGTTTAATGAGGAGATCTGAGAGGGGATCTTATCAAATGTTGTACATATCTTGATACCAGCTTTTTACATGATAAGGCCAGGTTCTTCTTCTTTATTTTAGCGTGGATAAACCCTTAGTAAATAACATAAGTAATAGCAATAAAATGGCTTGGCATATTGAGTTAACATTAGATTTTTTTTTTAATCAATTTTAACTTCACTGATGTATATCCTAGAGAATAATGTTGTTTCCTTAAAAAGAAAAACAACTCCAAAACAACAACAACAACAACAACAAAAAAAAACACAGACAAAACAAACTCCTCCAACATTTAGGCCTGTTCTATTCGATTAGATACTCTAATGCGGCTAGAAATGCAGTAAGAAAAATTGCTGCTGAATTGGAGTCTGGAAGTTAGGATTTGTATTTTCAAACACAGACTGCATACAAAACAGGGTATAGAAGAAAGTAAGCCCTACTCATAATGCATGCCCAATTAAAAATGTCAAAACATACACAGTCTTTTAAGAGGCTTTTATAAAACTTTCTTCTGGTATGTATAATTATTAACAAACGGTACGTAAAGCTGAAGTCTCTGAGAAATGTTCTTCCTAGTACGACTCCAGGAAAATTCTTAATGTGATGATGCTACTTAAGGGAACTGTTGATTCCAGTGATAAGTGACTGTTTCAAACTCAACTCATTGTGCATTTGATATGCAGAAAAACATCTATTTTTTGATAAAAGATTGGCATCTAAAAAAGCGATGTACAGCATAGTTATTTTTTCTTTAAGGACATTTCTCTGTGTATATGTTCTGAAATTGTGTAGAGCTACACTGTAGAGCTGAGGGGTTTTTCAGGGGAAAGAAGCATGTTTGCTCTTCAGAATTGCTCTTTCTGCAATATTAAATTAAGCTTGATTTCAGAGTGCATTACATTAAGGGATGTGTTTATTTCATCTTCATTACAGTATAAAACCAATACAGGTCAATCCAGTTGGTTGTGCGTGCTGTAGGGGTTTGATTCAGTTTCCAAGCTGGCTTAACATTGTTCTCTTCATTTGTCTTATTCTCACTGCCGTTTCTTGGTCTGGTGGATAAATATCCATCTGTATTCTTGTGTAACTCTTGCATAATTCTTTAACCTGTAACTTTTCATAATTGCAGCTTCAGTAGCCTTCTGAGGAAGGTTAACAAGTTAATGGCGTCACATATTTAAAAGGACATGCTTGAAAACTGATTGGCAGATGTAAATAATTGCACACCAGAATCCATGCTGGCTGACAGTTTGGGTTATGTTAAATACTTAAGTAAACCCTTATTATTTAGTGGTGAATGGCATTACTCTTGGTTGTTATCATTCTGTATATTTCTGAAGTAGTGTATGGTGTTTTATCAGCATAGATGAACTGTTAGTTAGTGTTTGCCTCCTGTGATTGTAAGCCTCAGTTTACTAGTAGTGGAATATGTAACGTTTAAAAGCTAAACTAGCTTCATATTTCACAAGTGACGATATTCTAAAAATAAATGCAGTATTGATATTTCTTCTGTTGCAGAGAGATCTTGTTTATAGAATGTTAGAATAGTAATGAATATTCTGATACTTAGTGTGGTTATTTTAATTGTCTGTATTCAGTAATACAAGAAATTCTTTAAGTAGGATTAAAAAATGAACAAGATTCTATTTTTTGAAGAAGCTACTGATGAGAGTTATCTCACTGTATTTTATTCTATCACTGTTTTGGTTAGGAAACCACTGGAAGTTTCAGTCAACTTTAGTGGAGACTGTGGTAGCAACATATACCTCCTCTCTTCTTATAGCCATGTTTTGCTCTTCTGTCGTTTAGTCTTCATCCATCTACAGCTTGGGAAGCATTGGGGTAAAGTTCATTTAGGAAGCCTGCTGTGTTTTGTTTGATCTAAAACATTCTCATAGCTATTTAAAGAAACTGATTTAAATGTTGTCATCCCCTCACCTCCTCCTTCGAACAACAGACTCTACTTCTAATAATTAAACTTAAAAAAAAAAATTGGAATCCAAGTGTTTATTGCCCCGTGTCATTTATTGCATGAAGAAAGAATCTACCTCGTATCATTAAGTAATGCATGATGATTTACTAGGCAAATGCCATTCACTGTTAGAGGAGAGGAGGTTCTTAAGGTTTAGCACTGTGTTTGGGTGGTATCTAGGCTGTAAAGGAGCACTCCTCGGGGTGCGCACTTTCTTGATGTAGTAATGCTGCTGTTGCCTCAGTTTTTCCTCATAAAATGTTAGACTCTTCAGCCTGCCCTGCATCCATATAAAAAGTACTTTTAATCTTCCTGTCCCTCTGTTCCCAAGGCTGTCATAACTATGGAAGAGTGTACTGTTGGTACTTGAGTTGTGGATTCCTTTCAAGGGAACTGTTGGCTTGCTGTAGAGCACACCTAGGGCGTTTGTGACTTGAGGGGCAGGAAAGGGAGCAAAATAGAAATTTGTGGTTGCACTCCATCAGAAGAGTAGGAGATTTTGAAGGCAGGAGCCCCATGGTAATAGCATATGAAATAGCACCAGTCTGTGCAGGAACTGGGAGCAGGGAGGTATTACCCTGAAGGTGGGACAAATACTCTTGCCAAGACTGCACTAAAGCTATGCCTGATAAGATTTCTGCAGTGAGAACATCTTGACTGCATATGTATTCATCATGAGATCCTGATATACCAATCACTTCTCTCATATGATTTCATGCATGAGTCAGATCGCTCTGAAGGAGGAGAAGTGGAGGATGTAGCAAAGCCATTAATATGAAAAGCACACAGACGCATTATGTCCTACAGTGTTCCGTAAAGTCATGGTAAAAAAAAATAAGTCCTTGCTACTCTGTTGAGCTGTAGATATTGGAAAAGATCTTTGAACTAAAGGAAAGGTTTAAAATTGCCTTCTTATGTTATCTAAGTTAAGTTATATTGGATGTTGTTCTAAGGACAAGTTTTATGACTATATAAACAGCTCTGCTGTCAATAAAACCTGCTGCTTTTCACGGGCAGGTTGTGTAGACATTGGTCTTGCTGCAGTTCATAAATCTAGGACCAATGGGTTTTTCTTTTATTCTTTGTGAACAAGTATGATGCAACCCAATAATGCAAAATAATGTCCTATGTGAAGCATCTATTAAGAACTATACTGTGCTGTTCAAAAGCTGTCATGAATGGGTTTTATGCTTGGCAATGCCAGCATTCATTAAAGAATTTTTAATACCATATGTGCAGTCTGACTATTTAATTTTTTATTCCGGTTCTGATTTATCATTTCACCGAACTGCTTTTTTTTTTTGTGCAGTTCACCAGTGATCGCAGTGATAGATAGCCTTCTGAGAATAACAGGGATGCTGTCAGTAATCACCATGTGAATATTCCTATCCTGTCCTTCTTAGAACTTGATTTATAGCTGAATTTTAAGACTTTTCTTGCAAGTCTGCATTTCTCTGGATTGTCTATGTTACGTTCTCTTGGCAAATTATTTTCTGGAACTGGGCAGGCTTAACTAGTTCTGGAGTGATTCCTCATGATGTAAGTGAAAGCTGAGAAACAGGGAGTGTAGGGCACTGTTAACTATGTAAATCATTGCGTAATTTTCTTTTGCACTTTCTAAGAAGTTGGCAAAAAGCAATTTCGTTCTGATGCTAAGAAAATACAAAGTAATGTTGGTGGGTTTTTTAATCATTTTGTTTGTTTTTGTTTTGCTTTCAAGTGAGATCTTTGTATTTGTCAGCATGGATCTGGTTATTAGCATGCTGTGGAATCATTCAAGCTGGGTACACTCTCTTAGTCATAGAAGTGCTGAGCACTTTGGTATTAAAAGATATGAATAAGGATCAACTGATCTGCTGCTTCTATGGAAGTTAATAAAAATGAAATAATATCCTATCATAAAGCAAGATTTCTTTTTTCATAGGAAGGAAATATATTGTGTGTGTTGAGTGCAAGAAAAATAGTGTATGATATTCTGGTAATATGTGGAGATACTTGAGATGTGGGTGGTGGTCCTTAGGGACATGGTTTAGTGGTAGACTTGAAGATGTTATGTTGATGGTTAGACTTAATGAGCTGTCTCAAGGGTCTTCTCCAATCTAAATTCTGCAATACTGAAGGAGATAACTGGTGGTATACTGAACTCAGTACCTATGCAGAGAGGTGCATCGTGGAGTATCCCATAACAATGCTGAGGTTTCAGGTGTGAGTCTGTTCAGAAGGTAAATATGTGAACTGCTTTAAGAAATAATAAAAAGAATGCTATATCCTGTAATTTTGGTTTCCATATGGCCTGCATAGCTTACTTCCATAAAAAATAAAAATCCAAGATGCTGCGGTGCAAAGACAAACGTGACTGTATCAGCAAATGTCAGGTGTTTGAGAGGTAACTGAAACTAATTCATTTGTACTGCTTTGGAAGTGGCCTTCTTGTTTTCTTCCCATAAAACAGCGAAGTGTACTGCAAGAGTCAGGGTTCTGTTGCTTCAATTTCTTTTGATATTGATTCTAATTAGTGTTGTAATAATTAGGTATAGGTGGTTTGCAGGTGGGGAATGCCAGGCTTCATCTTTTCTAAATTATTCCATGTGTCATCTGCTTCACAAATGAAGAAACTCTCTACAGCCCTGACCCAAAGTCTGCTGATAAAACTGAGACTCCCCATGATTTCTTGGAAATTTAGTGGAGACCATAAATTCTACTGTGCTTTTTGAGATTGCTGTCTATTTGCAACTTGTATAGTCAGAATTGTATGAAAACAATATCTTGAGAAGAAATGCTATTTGTAGATGAGTTGTTTGTGAAATCTCACTGTAATTGTACCCTTTCTCTTCTGCCACTTAGTCCCAGGGAGAAGCTTTCTTCCTATTTATTCTCTTCTTTTCACAAGCTATTAAAATCCTGAAGTGCATGAGAGATTACAGAGGCAATTATCTTTATTATGGTTTCCCATGGAAATTATTGTGTATGCTGTGCATCTTTTAGGTGCTGAAATCTGTGACTTTGTTTTAATAGTTGGGCTGTTCTATGTAAAGGTGGGAACTTTGGAAAGGCAGTTTCTTCATTCCTGTGATACAGGCAAGACTAATATAAGTCCCCTAGCTGGAGATGTGTTTATTGCTTGAGGTGCTAATATGGATGTTGTCATATAAGTGTTTTCTTGTCCCTCCAAACCTTAGTCAGTTTCTGCTTTCTATTTATTTTATTACTCATTATGTTCCATGTATTTCCTCCTCACACGCAATAGAGGACGCTGAGTTCATCAAGCACAAAATATCATACAAGGTTTAAAAAAACAACAGAAAAACAACAACTGAAGCTAAAAGTAACCGTCTTTAAAGCATTCTGCACAATGTGATGAAGTGGTTTGGAAAGACACCATTATCCTTGGAAACTGTAGGAACTTAAAAATAAGAATGAATTTGGCAAGAGTTCCAACCTGATTTATTCTATCCTTTATTATACTTGTGCAGCTGGCTGATCAGCTGTGTCCCGATGATCCCTGAGAGGCACACATCTCTGTGATGGACTGTATTTCTCTTTTCCTTGACTTTCCTGATTCTCTTTCAGAATGTTTTGTTCCCAAGGGATAGAGAGGACTGTTCTTTTATTTTGGAGTCAGCGTGCCTCTCTTTGGACTCTCACACAGGAACTAGAGCTTAGAGGACCTAACACTGTGATGTCAAGAAACCTGTAAACCTCCTAATTAGATGTGCCCTAATCGCCAAACAATCAAATTTGGGGTTCTGCCCACTCCAGGGAGCAGGCAGATAGAGAAACTGCTGTTTTGCCACTTCATTATCACCCAGTGCACTGAATAGGAAAACTCTGTTGATGTCACAGAGTTGCTATAGCAACGCAGTCCTTGCTTATCTCTGTTTCTCCGGCAACAATCCTTTACTTTCTGCTATATTCACACTCTTTGTTGCAATAAAATTCCTTCATTGTTTTCCACAATCACAGCTCACATCAGGCCAATATTTAGGTGCAGACTTGGCGTCTTCCTTGCAGAGAGGGTTACTGGACTTCCATAATTTCGCATTCATTCTGGTAGACTTTGAAACTGGTGATGGGAAAATAAACCATTTAGGAGGCTGCAGAGAGGTGTGGTAGAAGAACTGTTAGAAATTCCCTTCCATTTTATAGGGTCTGGGATTCACTGGCGAATTACCCTGGCTTGAAATTACAGACATGGGATTCCTTGGTAGTGTCCGTTGCCTGGGTTCCTGTTGGTTGCTTTCTCAAGATAAACTGGCCCTGCTGGCTACAATTTTAGCAATACAGTGCAGGTTGAAATTGCTGCAGAGGTTTCAGAACAAGTTAAAGATATGTATTTTTCTATGAACAGTAGGTTCATAACAATATTCTGTAACATAGTATTCTTACTCATTTTGTCTTATTCATAATTACTAGCAGTTTTGGTAGCTCAGGAAAAGGCAAAAATCTTTTGATACGGTTGGCAATGGCTGCATTGATTACTTCTCAGCAAACACCCTCTTTGTCACAGAATTATAGATCAGTGACCTTTGCTAATGTTCTTACAAGTCTTTCATGCAAGTGTTCCTATTCATTTCAATGAAAATTTATTGCTCAATATCTTACAAATGAAATTATGACCTGTGGTGCTTTGTTTATCTGCAGAGACAGTCATGCTTCTTTTCATGTGATGTAGTGCAATGCTGCCTGTTGAAGAAAAAAGGACTATTTCTGAAGTTCTTGTTAGTCTTTCTAAAGCTCTTATTTACAGCTCTTCCATTAGCTCTTGACAATTTTATGGATTGATGGATGCTGAATGTTTATTTCTTGTCAGCACTGGAGCAGTTTATCATTTAACACTTATCTCACTGGAGAGTAATATGTTCTCCTCACATTAGGTCATTTTCTAAACCCTTGTATTTAATGGAATATGAAATATGTACCCAGGAATTTATAACGGCAAATTTGGATGAGCTTCAACCTGATGACTTCCTTTTGGACACAGTAACTACTTCATTCTGTGTGATGCTTGGGTGTTCTTTCCATAATCTGTATGGTCTTTGGGGCCTGAGTGATGGCAGAGAGGAGCTGATATGGGAGGAATCAATAAGGCAGTGTTGTGGGTTTTTTTGTTTTGTTTGTTTGCTAGAATAGATACTTGCTGTCAGTATACTTCTAATTAAGTTGAATCAGGGCAATTTAACTACACTGGAACTCTCATTTAAATTGAAATAGGTACATAGCAGTAAGGTTCCATATAAATAAAAAAAGCAAACAGCACCTTAAAATATCAAGAGATGCTTTTGGTCTGTAATGAGCATCTGAGCTCACTCAGCTAATTACTGAAGGGATTTGTATCATCTTTTCTTTATTATGTCATGAGACGAAATCTGACTCTTTCAACATATTACAGAATTGGAATTTTCAAAGAAGTTAGTTCATGTAGGCTGGGTGATTCTTGATAGATGGATCTGTTTTAATTTTTTTAGATATTCCTGCTTACCTGGCTGTTTTGCTCTGTTGCTGATTTGCTATCACAAATACCAGATGAGATATTGTTGCGTCCAATTGCAAGAGATATTTCAACCAGAAGTCAAAGCGTGTGTGAAGACCATTTCTTGTAGTGTGTTCTAAACACTGTTCTGGTGGGATTCTTGGTACTGCACTGAAAGTTTGCTGGTGAGAAAAGATAATAGTTCTGGTCTTAATATTTTCGTATACCTTGCCAAACCATGATCTGGTCCTCTTTTTTGAAATCGAGCTGTTGCTTATTGCGTTTTATGACCCTTGTCTATTAGTCATTCATCTTGAGAGGAGATGAGATGGGAAGGGACATAATGATCGAGAAGAAATCAGAAGTTATGGTTTTAACTAGCAGTCTTGACAGTTTCTCAATAAAAGGTAATTCCACAAATTGCCAATGCTTCCTGATCAGAGAAGTATTCAAAATGCAACAGAAGCGACTTCAGGCTTGGCAGACTACTGATTGGCATCCAGTGTGTAATAGTCTTTGTAATTTGATCTGTATCTGCTCTGTCATGTTGCTGATCAGCAGTCATTCCGTGTCTGATTCTTTGCCCTGTGGCAAGACTTCTGAATGTAAAGAACATCTTAAAGGAGAAGTAAATGAACAAATCACTGATCTAGGGCATCCGTTCATGCTGTGTGAGATTAACAATCGTAGTAAGTAAATTGTAGGTATAAACTAATTTATAACTCATTATGTAGGTATAAACTAATTTATAATTCATTTAATGAATTACACATTATCAGAAGTTTCTTAATTGTTGGGTGCTTTGTTTTTAGTTTGTACATTTCCTGGTTTATCAGGACAGCAAATACTAAGTGTTCAGATTATGTCTACATTTAAAATGCTAAAGCAAACTTATTATAGATGAGTTTGTTCATTCTTCAGTATTCCTGCAGTACGTCTGAGCATGTCTTTGTATATTATCTGTGTCTGTAGCCCTTTTTTACCAGTTGGTGGTGGTTCTTTATGTAGAATATCTTAGGTGAATGTTTTGGAAAATTTTGCTGTGTAGCTGCATGCTTTTAAGTTAGCTGTTAAGTTAGCTGAGTGGTTTTCACAGGCTTTCGTGTGTTGCTCGAGACAGTTGATTTTATAGTTGCTTTGTATAAATACAGCTAAATTACAATGTCTGAGAGTGCTGTAGTGAGTCATCAAGATCTTTCTGGCTATTATATATTTTAGTCCACACAATGCTATTCCTGTTTTTTTAGTCTGTAGTTAAAGACTCAAAATCGCAATGTAATGGTTGAAATAGTTGAGCTGTGTGATGCAGCTTATTGTGTAGCACTTTGACATCAAAACTGTTTAGTTCTGTCTCTTGTACAGTTTGTGTACCTGCTATTTAGAGTGCTTGGATGAGAACATGTTTTGAGAATTGTGTTCTGTTTTTAAGTACATGCATCAAATCTAGTACAAGGAAGTTTAAAGAGAAAAAAGGATAGCATTAAGAAATTGCAGACTACCGGTAAGTGACTTGAAATTACTAAATTTGCTGGTGGCAATATAGGTGTCCTATTAGGTCAGAGTAGCTGGAATGTGAAGTAAGTTGTAGATACAAAGGCTACTCCAAAAGTAAAGCCTCCTATTTTATTATGTTGGCCCTTGATGTCTGAGTCAGATATTGGTGGTATGGCAATGGTGGTTCAACCTTCACACCTGTGTTCCATCACCATGCAACTGATGGCAGCAGAGGGGCAGTCTGACTAAATGATGTCTGACATGGATGTGCATATGAAGCAAAGGTGTGAACTGAATTCCTCCCTGTGGAAAAAATTGCACACACTGGCACTCATCAGTGCTTACCGAACATTTTTAGGGATACCAAACAGTAACACAGTGAGGTGATAAGTGGTGTGTTTCAGCAGTGGTGACAGCAGTGTTTCAGATGATCATACAGATTTTTAGAAGTGTAGCATGCAGGCTATTGTTCATAGCTGGTGAAGATGCATGGATAATGGTGGTAACTATGTTGGAAAAATGGTGTTTTGTAGCTGAGAATTTGCTATATCAAATAGTGTTATTGTGCTCTTTTTAGTTTCCATGGGAGTAAATAGGAAGCATTACTTTCAGAAGTCACAGAAAGATGATAGGACAAAGGTAGTGTTCAAAGTTGAACTGTAAGCATAAGCATGACTTGCTTGGTCAACATACTAATTCCAAAAGAATATTGCCATACAGTCCAAATGAGACTATAAAATTACATGATCTCAAGTCTTATTTACATTACACCGTTCAGTTAGAATGAATGCAAATGCTATGGGTTGGTCTATTTAGAAATGGTTTAGAATCACTTCAAGATTTATTTTGTTTATAATGCTTGTGCTCATCTCTTCATTGATTAGGTTAATTTGAAAGTTGAATGAAGGTATTGATCAAGAAGAGCATTCTACTTTAATCCTAATTAGTGTTGTGTAAGTAGTCCCAATTTATGACCACTCACATCTCCATACAGGAGATGGCGCAACATAAATTTGCTAAGGCAGATTTTCTTATGGAATTTTTTGCTTCCTTCCAACTTCACTCGGTGGAGAAATGAGTGAACAACTCGTTATATTTTCGAACTGGACTTCCCTTGTAGCAAGAACTTAGTTTTAAAACTATTGAAATATTTTAGCTAAGAATTGAGTTCAGTCGGTGTTCCATGAAGGGGAAAAAGGGAAGGATAAGAAGCAGGAAGTATCAAAGCTTGTTGCTTATTCAGCTTGTGGTACTCAGATGTGACAAACTGACTGCAATTTGCACTTTCCAGGCCAGACTATCACTTCACTGGGTTTTGTTTGCACATCCTGTTGGTGAGCTGCTGCTTCCATTTAGCACTTGCTTTAAAATGTTCTTTTTTTAAAAAAAATGCCCATTTCCCATCTGCTGTTCTCACAACAGACTTCATAGTTCTGTCACCTACTTTTAGAGAAAAGTAGTTGCCTGTGATGTTTTCTATTTTCAGTGTTTTAGGAGTATCTGCTTAGGTTTCTTCTTCTATTAGGTTTTATAAGAATTGGGCAATTATCTCCAGTTTTGTTGCTTTTGCCATTTTAAGGCTAACTCAGTCATCAAGGAAATCTTATATCGAATGCTCCTTGTTACCAAATAGATCTGGATAGGAATTGCTATTGTGGAAAAATAATTGATGTTTACATACAAAAATGCTTCAATATATGAGCAGGGGACCACAGTTTATCACTGTGCCTGACTCCTGGATGTCTTAGGGTACTGATTTTAGCTGTTTGTTCTTTTGAGTTGTTTATGTAATGCTAACCCACAACACCCATTCTATGTAACTGCTTTATTTCCATTAATACAGTCTTCCAACAGCATTGATTTATAAAAATGTTGAAAACTTATTCTTTGCAGCATTATTCTTTGCAGGTGTTAAGCTAACTTTATTTTAACTCCTTTGATAGGTTCTCCACCTTTCTGAAGAATTGTTATAACCTACTTTTTAGATAATAAATTTTTATAATAAATAGTTTGACTAACTTGATAATAATGTCTGGCTTGGTGTAACGATAAGCATGTGGAACTGTAATTTCTAGGTCCCATAGTTGTCATCTAGTTTATGCATGTTGGATTATATGTCAAAATTGTCTTCATGCCATCCGCTAGAGTTAACATGCTCTGAACTATTTTACTGTAGTTCCTGGTATCTAGAGATTCATTTTTCACATCAGTTTGCAACATTTCCTTACTTTAAGGTCTTGTTAACTTAAGTTCTTAATTAGAATAATGAGAACTGACAGTAAGAAGGCAGAATAATGAACCCACTTACAGAGTTCGAACAAAAATATTATTCTGCATAGATATTTTGTACTTAAGTGAGAACCACAAGAACTGATTTTTCTCAGTTTAATCTTTTTTGCTTTGGTATAAGTGAGAAACCAAACTTTTCATAGCCAGTTTTGCTCTGAAATGAATATATTTGGGTAAGCAGATATGGTTATCGCTTTTTGTCCACTTGGTGGACAAAATAGAGGATCCTACTGCACAGAAGTAATGTCAGAATATATGAGGTTTTAATGACTCTTGGGCTACTGCGGCTGCATCCAGCCTTATTAAACTGCTAACATTTGAAGTGTTGTACTGAAACCTCTTGATCATAATTAGACTATAATTAGTTGTAGTATTCTTGCTGTAGTGTGTTGTGGATCATCACCAGTGCTTCTCAGTGTCTATTATACTTTGTGATTTTCCATTTTATTTTTGACTGAGCTGGGGACAATCCTTAGGGCTCTCCATTCTGTGCTGTTGTTTCAGTCACAGTTATAATAGATGTTACATTTACAATTTAAAGCCTTTAAATTTACAGCCTTTAAGCACTATCTCTAAGTAAAAGTATTAACAACAAACTTTATCTTTAAAGCCAATGTTTTATTACAAATATTAACTTAAAAGCTCATTACAGGAACTTTAGTCTTAATTTTACCACCTTTAAAATGTGTAAATGCATGCCTTTCTGGTATAGTGTATCACTTCTGTTTAGACACTTTGTTGATGAGATGCATTTTGTAAGAGAAAAAAATCTTGATTCCTTTAACTCCAGCAACAAGAGGATAGAACATTGTTTCCCTCTGCCCAACCAGGTTGTTACAATTTAGTGAGAGCGGGTTAACTTGCCCTTTATTTCTTTGTTGTGTGGAATCCTGTATCACCCAAGACTGCTTTTTCCAGGTATGTTTGAGGAACTCCTGGAATTCTTAACAGACCTGTAGGAATCATCATAGGGTTGCGTAGAGGGCTGAGAGAACTGGCTGATTCACTGAGTTGTGTTTTGGGGGAGGTTGGAGACTGGGGGAAGTTGGATCACCTTTCCTAGAGGAGAGAGGGGGATCTTTGCATTGGGAGGTCTTAAAATCATGTTAAACATAACCCTAAGCAACCTGGTCAGAATTTGGAGGTTATCCTGGATTAGGGTTAGGTGGGTAGCAGGAATTTGGTCTTAGATAATGTAAGAAGAGTCCCTCCAATGTGGATGATTCCAAGTGATCAGATTTCTATGCTTTACAAATGTCTGTGGCGAAAGGTTAAGTGTTCTTTTCCCTCACTCTTGAGGTAATCCATGTTTCATTTTGGAACTTTACTAATAATGAAAAAAATGCAAGCAAAACATGGAATTGTTAGAACATTATTGTCTCAAAATTTTGATTCGTCTGTTAGTTTCAGACCTGCTTTTTTTCTTACTGTTTCACTTATAGCACAAAATGCTTCTTTGCCTCTCTGATTTCTGCCGTTTATAAAAGCTGTATTTTTTTTTTTCAGAGATACCTTATTGTAGAGTAGATAGAAAAATAAGTGGGAAAGGAAACTTGAAGAATAACTAGAATGAATACTGCATAACTGCAAATTTGATAAAGTAGTCCCTCTTCTTACTTTGTGGAACAAGAATGAGACATAATCCATCAGCAGTTTTCTGATAAGACAATTGTGGAAACTCAGTCACTGTAGTTTTGACATAACATTTGGTTATGACATTCAGAACACAAGTCTGAAGATACTTGGAGTTGTGTTTTCCATATACCAGCTAGGGACGTGACAGGCTCCTACCGTATGCATTTTAGAAATGGGATAACTTTACTTCTCCACAGTTCCTGCTGACAATGAATAGAAATTTGCCCTGTGCAATGTATGTAACTATCAGAATTTCATCTGCGAACTGTCAGGAGACTTTTCAGGCTGAGGTGGTAGTGGTGATGGCAGTGAAGAAAATCTGTGGTAGAGAATTTCAGGATCTTGATTAATTTGCTTTCTTCTAATTTTAAGAACCTTGGTTTTTTTTTTTTTATCTGGCCTTGGATTGGATGGCTATTTCTCAGAACTTGAAACTATCAGTTAAACATTCCTGTACTTGATATACATGAATTAACCTGTCATCTAGTTGTATTACAGATTCATAGCTGTTACAACATCTTTATCAATGACATAGATAATGGGATGAGTGCACACTCAGCAAGTTTGCTGGTGACACAAAGATGAGCGGTGTGGTTGATAAAGCAGAAGGAAGGGATACCATCCAAAGGGATCTTGGTAACTGGGCCTTTGTGAACCTAATGAGGTTCAACATAGCGAAGTGCAAGGTTTTTCATTTGGGTCAGGTAATCCCAGATATGTGTATAAACTGGGAGGAGAACTCATTGCAAGTAGCCCTGATGAGAAGGACTTAAGGGTCCTGGTTGATGAAAAAGTTAGTGTGAGTAAGCAGTGTATGCTTGCAGCCTGGAAGGCCAATGGTATCATGGGTTTTATCAGAACAGGTGTGAACAGCAGGATGAGGGAGATGACTGTCACCCTCTACTCAGCCCTTGTGAGGCCCCAGCTGGAGTACTGCATCCAAGACTGGGGTCCCCAGCACAGGCAGGAGGTGGATCTTTTAGATAGTGTCCAGAGGAGGGCCATGAAGATGATCCAAGGGCTGGAGCACCTGCCCTATGAAGACAGGCTGAAAAACTGGGCGTGTTAGGCCTGGAAAAGAGAAGGGTTGGGGGCAACTTCCTATGTTCTTTCAGTATTTAAAGGGAGTTTACAAACATGAGAGAGACTAAATTTTTACATGGGTAGGTAGTAATAGGATGAGGGGGTATGGCTTTAAACTAAAGGAAGTGAGATTAGATGTCAGGGGAAGTTTATTTTTTTACTGAGTGGTGAGGTGCTGGAACAGATTGCTCAGAGGTTGTGGATGGCACCATCGTTAGAGGTATTTAAGGCCAGGTTGAATGGAGCCCTGGCCTGTTTGATCTAGTACTTGGTCCAGCAACTGGCAACCCTGCCTGTGACAGGGGGTTTGAAACTTGATGATCCTTGAGGTCCCTTCCAAGCTCAGCCATTCCATTGACTCTCATTTCATCCTGTGATGTCAAAGTTTCTATGTGTTACAGTGTATGACCTCAGGGAGTCCTTACCGTTCTGTATTTCATAAGGTTTCAGTTTATTTTTTGTTTTTCCTCTGATCTAAAAATTGTCTTCGCAGTATCATTAAATCTTCTATTGTTTCCTTTTAGGAGACTATCACTAGTGTTTCTACGTAAAATCTTGCCTACAAGCTATATTTTTATACTGTTCACTAAGCTCTTGTAATTCTTCATATTTTTTCCCTTCTGACCGTACATTTCATGCTATTGCAGTACCAAGAAGCTCTCGTATACATTGAACAACTTGGAGAAAAATGTGTGAGACGGTGCAAAAATATGTATTTCATGAAGTTGAAAGCTATCTTTGCAAAGGAATTTGATGTTTCAGTTTACTGTGTAGTATTTTTTGTGCTTTGTACGAAAGACATGAAGGACATAAGAGAGATTTCAAGGTAAATCTGCAATAGATTTAAAATAAGATCAGGAAATATTTATGTCATGAAGTTGCAAGCTATCTCTATCTTTGCAAAGGAAGTTGATGTTTCAGTTTACTGTGTGGTATTTGTTCCTTGTACAAAAGGATATGAAATAGATATCTGCAGTAGATTTTAATTAATATTAGGAAACAGGGAATTTTCCTGTCTGCCAATGTATAGTAGGACAGACAAATGTCTCCATTGTTTCTTTTTCAATTAAATGCTCAATTTGTGCATTTATCTTATCAGCTGCATAGATGCAAAATAGTTTTCTGTCACTACAGAATGGAAAACTCACTGAACTTATGGAAAGTTCACTATGTTTAAAGGGTGATTTTAAAGTAATAAAGAAGCTTCTGAGGGAAGGGAATACTTAAGATATTGTTGTGTTGCCATTCTATATTGGAGTACTTCAGTGAATTCAAGAATGGTGTGAATTCTTATTTATACATCGTGTATCCTTGGATCTGCATCTTCTTACCCCTTAGAGTCTTGTTATATGTATTTAAAATCCTTGCAGCTTCCCCCACTTTTTTGTTGTGTTAATGCTGTTGGTCCTTTTGTTGTTTTTCTTGTTTTTGTTTTCTTTTCTGTTATCCCATCTTAGCCACTTACTCTCAGATCTGTAAAGATGAAGTAGTTCAAAGAGCAAAGAAACGTGGAGATTTGTACCATATGTACCTCTTGATTATTTTAACTTTTTGCTACTAGAATACTGCTGAGTGCTTATAAAAAAAAAAAAATAGAGAACAAGGATGTTTCTGCAGTACATTTTGAAGAATTGTACCTGGATGGCTTTAATGTGGATGGGTAAATATTAATATACTAACAAGGAGTCTTTGTTCTCATTATACATACATAGGAACCCAGTTTGCACTTTCACACACTTCAGTCTATGTTCCAAAACCACACATCCACTTCACCCTTCTCCCTTGCCTCAAAAAATAAAAAAAATTAAAATAAAAAAAACCCCAAGAATTTTCTAATTCTTTGAAGCATATATACTGTGATCAAATGCAGTCCCCAGTTCTGTTTAGTACAGCAGCACATCATGAATGCAGGCTTATTTTGGAAAAAGTCTTGGGAGTTCCACGGGTAGTACCTTCGAGTTATCCAGCACTGCTGTGTGTCAGTTCCTTAAGATGCGCTTCATAAGAGTGCTTAAGTTCCTGATTAAGTCGTGTCAACACTGTGGCTGGTTGAAGCATAGCAGTTATCAGAACCCATTATCAAGAACTGTTGTGTGGTTACAGAAGCCATACCAGACAAATTCTAGGAGAATTCCTCTGTAAAGTAAACTTTGCATCTGTTATTACTAATGGACAGATTTAAAGTTACTTTATTTTAATACATTTCATAAGCAAGAAACTACTTGCATGTTAATGACTGTTCTAGCAACTTAAACACCAGCTGTCATAATACAGAATTGCTTTGGATACTGGTTATTAAAATAGTTCAACCTTTTCTTCAGCATTTTCTTTTGTTTTCGGAAAGTCTGAACTACTTAACTTTCTACAGATATAGAAACTCCATGACATCTCAGAAAACTCATAGGAAACAACTATGAATCAAGAGAAAAAAGAACAGCCATCAGAACTTTCCTTATTCTCACTAGACATTTGCACTCCAATTGTGTAGCACTTCATTCAGATTTTTTTTTAATAGGATGTGATAAATGTACATGGAGGGCTTTGAAGGATCAGCTCAGATCGTAGGCTGTTGGAATGAGTATAAGTGCAGTCCTGGTCTACGTAACACAATCTCAGAACTCGCTTTGTGTTATTTGCTCGTTCAAGTCATGTTAATAATTTTGTCTGTCCTATCAGTAAAAATGAAGCAGAAATTGATGATATTTCCTGTGATAAAGCAAATAGTGCATCCAAAGGACAATGTCAAGCTTTATGAAGAAGCTTGATGTGAATTCAAAAGCTTGAATTCAGTTTTGAATTTAATCAGTGTGTGAGACTTGTATTGATATATTATTGATAAAAAATGTCTTTAAATTCAGAAGTGGTAAAGTAAAGATTGATATCATTGGCTTCTCTGAAGGTCTGTGAAATATGTTTGGGGGTGTGAGTTAATTCCATTTAGTGATGAGAATGTACCCCAATGAATGTAAGAAATAAGAGATCATTTAAATGAGCAATGCAGCAAAAATAGCATACACTTTTCTTCTTCAGATTCTTTAGTGTGTCTTTAGGTAATGTTGGCTGATATTTTGAGAACACAAAAATTGAAGAGGGAGTGCTCAATCGTGGGATACACAGTAAGTGAATGACTGATATGCTTTGTCAAAGACAGATGTGTAACTGAATATAATTTTTAATAGAAGTATTTTTCCCCACTTAACCTAATTGCCTTATAAGCTGACCAGAAAATCCTGTTTACTCTCCTAGAGAGATTTCCTGCAGTGTTTCAGGCAATGATTATGCTTGTGGTCCAGAAAAGAACTAAAAACCTGAAAAGCTAACTATTTGATTGGTAAGACTTATTTAACACTATTAGTTTCTTAATTGGCAGCTCCAGTAACTGTGGAGGTGGTTGGTGAATGTGGCGTTATCTTATTTTCATGAAGACAATGTCAATAGCATTTAAATAGGCATACTATTTTGGGGATACTTGTTAGCTGATTGCAGCAGATTTCAGAGACCCATATCTGGACACAGACTTCATGTGCTTCCAGGCTTCCTGAAAAAGGTGCATCATGCATCTTCCCAAGTACCACAATTCCTGGATAAAGCTGGATAAATTCTCTGTCAGGATTCTGTCAGTTATCTTTACTATTGATGGAATTTGAGCTTCAAGTGAACCTACTGCGTCTCAGTGAAGCAAAATTTCTCATCAAAGCTCAAATATCTCATATTTCATATTATTATATATTCAGTACTTCTACAATGTAAGGACTCTTTAGCTACGTGGTTCTATTTTTTGATGTTGTCAGTTGTGTAATGAAAGCAGGGAAGAATGGTATGAAACACAGGGAAAATATAGATGCAGTTACAGACCTGATTCAAAATACATGTCAAATTGAAATGTTTGCGTTGTCACTGGACTGTTGTTTTGTGAGTCTCTGCCGAGTATTGCTTCCTTGTGGATTTGTTGAGGCACTGAGATAGCTCAGGATAATTGTTAGCACTGTTGGGGTTCATTTAAGTTAGTACCATTTCATGCAGGAAGATTCTTCTAGTCAAGAAGAAATAACTTGGGTGGCTCTGACTTCATTAAAACTCCCCAAACTGTTTGAGTGCCACATCTGCATTTCAGTGCTAATTCTTTGCAAGAAACAACAGGGGGAGTAGGTTACCATTTGCCTCTAGCATGAAAGCCTCCCTCTGCCAAACCATTGTGTTTTGTTGTATTAAAAAACCTTGTTCCTGCTGTGTCTCTTTATGCCAAATGTTCCCTGTGGTTGGGCACACAGGCTGTAACTACCTTCTGACAATTGCATCAGAGCAAATGAGCTGTGACACTACTTGCCTATTTTTAAATAAGCTCAATGTTGTCCATCTAATGAAGTGCTAAAGTGTACTGTGCCTGTGGGAGATGCAGGCTTTGCATGAAGAGTAGTTAGGAAGAAGTTTTGTTTTCAAACAAACAAAATAAGTGTGTGTTCTCAATGTTGCCATAAGCAGCTGCTGTTTAACTTGAGTGAATCCCAAGTTGCTGATTGTTAGTTAGAATGGATGGCACTGATAATTCTGAAGAATTATTTATTGGCTGTGTTATATTTGTTAACCACACTTAGGGAGCGCTTCTGGAAATGTTACCTTCACATACAACAAGTTCCAAGCTTCTGTTTCTTAGCTTTGCAACAGGAGTGTCTGGCTGTGCCATTATTTGTCTGACAGTAGACTGAGTATGAGAAGATTTGAAGATAACACAATTTGAAGTAAATCTCCTTTGTTTTATTTACACAGTATCCCACTTGAGTGAATCCTAAACAATTACCTATTTTCTTCTCAGCAAATAAGTGTTGGTCCTCTTGACAGATATTTGGATTTCATCTGAAACTCTTCACTATTATGAAGAAATGTCAAAATGTTTCTAAATGACACATAAAACTTTCACTTCTGTTTAATATATGATTAACTTTCATAGAGCTCATGTTCTCTGAGCATGAACAGAAGCATACGCATTGTGCGGTTACTTCAGTTTTAATTTGTTCATTTCATGTGAAGTGATAGTCACTGAAAAACTGGCAGAAATTAGTCCTGCAAAAGCAGTGCTTTAGTCAGATAGGTGCTATTTCTTGTCATTCTTAAAATGGCACAATCTATTGTGAAAAGTCATAGCCCTTTAACTGACCTGTGTTCTAATTTGAGGGAAATTGGTGCATAGCCTATGAAGTAAAATCAAATATGGTGTTGCATAAATTGCCACTGTTAGCTACATGACAAGTATTGCAGATAGCTAGAAAGGATTTGCCAGTTTTCCACCTTCTTCTTTGGCTTCTTAAAGTGTGGCTTCCTCTGATTAGGATGTTTTAATTACAAAAATAAATTATGCTCACTTCAGACTTTTTATTAGATCTCATCTACCTGTATGGGAAATTCACAGCTGAGACTTCAGCATTTTATGTTCTTCAGTTACTCAGTGCTCTGTGCAGCTTGAACAACTTCAAAAGCTGCAAAAAGATTTCACTTTGTATCTTAATGTCTCACATATCTTATATAGCATCTCACTTTGGTTACCTTATTGCCCTGGTATTATCCAAAAGAGTACTGAGTAGGATCTGCCATGCAAGTTCATAATCAAGTATTCTTGTTTATTTTACCTGAAATCACCTTCAGTGCTATCATGGTGGGAAAGAAATACCAAAGATTCCACTCAAAGCAATTGTTAAGATATAAAAATGAAATCAATTTACATCTGAAGTATAGTATTTATCATAAGAGCTTTTTGTAACTTTTTGATGCATCCTCTATGGCTTTTAGAAACAGTTCTAACAGCATAACTTTTAAAGGAAGAAATCTCAAGAGGTGGAGAAGGTATTTAGAAGACGAAAGCTTAATTCACAGAATTCTTGTGTCAAACACATTTAATAGTCAAACCCATAAGTTTTACAGAGAAACCCCCGTTTTAAAGTTAAATGAATACATTTTTGCACTTACAGAAATAATAATTTTTCAAGTCTAAAAGGGATGAAATTATGCTTAATTTACAAGATTGCTGAGAACAAACTTTCTCCTTTCTACTGAAAAGGAATTGGTTTTTTGTCTGCCTGTATAAAGACACATGTACAGCATTATTTTCTTATTTGCTACAGGCATGTCTGTATTATCATATATTTGGGCCAAAATATGTGAGTGCCAGTAGCGCTAGCACCCTGGGTTAATAACTGGGAGATGTGAATACTGTGAGAAAGGATAAGATGAGGAAAGGGCTTACAGTAGAGAATAAATGCTAAAAAAAATTCCAAGAGATCCAAAGTTGATTAAGAAAAAATACAAGTAATAACAAATTTTGATATGGAATCTCTGTATGAGATTTATTGGAACGTGATGTCAAGGATTTCAATGCAAGGATTAAAAAAACCTTGTGCAGTTTTTTTGCTGCTGTTATATTGAATGCTTTAGGGAAAAGAGCTCTGTAGTGGTAGTTGTAAATTGTAAATCCTGCTAGTTCTTTAAAGCAGAACATTATTTCAGTAAGAAACATGAGCTCTCCATTTCTCACCTTGCTACCTTAATTCCTACAAGGAACTTACAAATGTCAGTTTTGAGTGATTGGAAGCTGAGGATGACTGTTATTATTGGTAAATAGTAATGCTTGTTATATATTTTCCACAAGTATTTGCTTCAGTGACAAATTTGGTTGAGTGATGCATTTTTCTTAATTGAAGGTCATCTGATTTCATTTAACAGAATAATAGCCACGTTAACGATTTCAAGCTTTCCTTGAAAAGGAAAGTTTGGATTTCAGCTATCAAGTATTAGCTGAGAATGAGAAATAAGGCTATGAAATACTACTGTTCTACTATAAATTGTTATTGAATTATTGCATTGGTTAAGAAAATAATTTAGCTAGAGATTTGGCAATAATGCTATAATGTGCATCCTTTGGAGAGATTTGATTTATTGTTGTAGGAGTAAATGAATATGAATGTGATTTAGTAATATTGTGTAAAGTTCCAGTGCTGTTTTTCACATTCCACTTCAAAAGGTGAAAATAAGCACATTCTCTGCAAAAAGTTGCAGTATTCCACATTAACCATTTAGGATATCTAGAAAGGTTTCAAGAGTCCTTAGTAAGAGTGGCAATCATGAATGTGTGTAGATCAAAAGCCTATTCATATTAAATTTAAGCCAATACATATTTACAACATAATCTAGGAGGCTGTTTTTCCCAGGTAGTTGCTTTTTGGCTAAGTCTGATCTGGAACTTGTTTTACGGAGAGAGCTAAGCCACTTCTTTGTTCTACTTATTCTAGAAGAGCTTCACATCAGTCCAGCTACTGAGGGATGCAGGTTTTCCATGGAGGTTAGCGATTCCAGGTGGCTGTTGCAGATATAAATTTCTATAGCTCCAGGTACACTTAGTCCAGGTACACTTGCAAGCAAATTGTAGATGGAGCATCCTTGTGGTATGCTGTATTAGTCTTCATCCTGGAAAAACATTTGGTGTGTTTTTTTGTTGTACTGTGTTTTTGTTTTTCTTTATTGTATAGTTTTGTCTGTTGTGGTTGTAAATTGAGAATGAAGCCTGTACCGTACAATTAGTTTACTTCTTAACATAGTGTTTAAAATATTTCAGTGTTACTGCATTTTGAAGTTACAAAGTAACATCAGGGAAAAAAACAAAACAAAACATTTTCTCTCCCATCTTGTGATGGGATCATCCACCATGCCTCAAACAGAAAAAGCGTTCAGCATGTTCATGCAGTCTTTCAGCATAAGTCTTTATTTGGTGGTCAAGAGGTTAACGTCTTGAAGAAAAATAATCAGTGTGGATGATTCAGTTGTTTTTAACAGTGCACTGTGTAGGCAGAGCTCAATGCCTTTGACACAATCTTCCACAGAACAGAAAAATGAATTTGACTATTTATGTTCTAGCTGAAGCTTACAGTATTTTCAAAAGCCAACCAGTTGTTTTAGAAGCAGGGAGGGGGGGGGATGTTGGGGGTGGTGGTGGTTCATTCTTTTCACACACGCAGATCTGATTTATTTTGGTTTGTAATGCTATTTCCAAACGCGTATTCCTTTTCTCCTACAAATTTCCCAGGCAGATTTGCAAATGGAAGTTCTATTGTTTCTCTATCATCTCAGCCAGTGAAATAGCATGGGAACTTTAATGAGTATACAAGCAACTGTTGTGCTCAGCAGTGTAGACAATGAACTTTGGTGCAGTCAAGATATTTCTACTTCAACATGCTTTAAAAAAAAAATAAAATTATGGAGACTCATTTTACTTTCCATAGTTCATAATCCTAGAAGTATAAAATTGGAGGTCTTTAGTGATCATATTATTTCTGAAAGATGCCTAAGCAGGCTGTTCTTGGGCAATCCAACAGTGAAGAGGAAGGAGGAAGCTTTGAACAAATAATTGTGTGAATTCCTTGAAGACAGTGTTGCCCAAGAGCTCAGCTGCTGGGGACTCATCTGCTTTATGAAGGGAAGTTCTTTGTAGTAGTTCGTATTGCTATAAGATCATAGGGATTTAACTAAACAGTGCTGTTTCTTACCAAGATGTGTCTTCAGAGCCCGTTGTTTCTTCTGTTATCTTCTTTACTTTCACAGCTCCAGGCACTTGTAGTGCAGGTGTCCAACTCAACAGCTGTACCATCTCCAACATTGCTGCTACTTCATTATTTTTTGGTACACCTCAAAATCATAGTTCTTGCAAATAGAACTCTTGCTCTCTTGTGGTCTTATTTTATAGATTATTTCCTGTTCTCTTTTTCTGAACTTCTGAGTTTTCTCTGCTAGTCTGTCACCACATAGTACTTCTTTGTCTGTGCTTATCATTTCCCAGCTGTATTGTGAAAGGGAAGGGAGATATAAGCTTTCATAAACCTCTGTATCATAGCATCTTTCCCTTCTTAAAGGGAGGTCCTTAGAATTTAAACTTAGGCTTTTTGGATCTTGGCTTTGATATCTGATATTTTGGACGTATCACACAGAAGCTCTGCTGTACTTGTTTGTAGAATATTTACTGTTTACCTAGCTCTGGAGAATAGAGTATGGAAAGAGCTGTTTCATCATTTCATAATGGCTCCTTTGAAAATGAAGCACTGTGTAGTGGAATGCTGGTTTTCTCAAACCAGATTCTACCAAATGTCTTAATAGTTAAGGAGAGCTTTGCCTTCCAATAATCCCGTGAGCAAAATTCTGATTTAATATGGGTTGCTATATAGGCTAAGAAAAAGAGATTAAAAATAAATTGTCAAGATCAAGAGATCTAGCTTGACTATTCCAAGTATCAACACACCTACTTTTGAAATACAACTCTAGTAGTATTCTAATGTTATCTACTTTCTGTAGGGTTTCAAAGCTGAATGATTAGATTAGGTCCAAAACCATAAGGAGCTGTGAGTTAGGTGACTTTTTTTTTTTTTTTTTCTGCCAGTAGGGATGACTGGTGAGGATAGTCTGGGCAGATTTGAATTATCTTTATGTGAATGAAAACAGCAGCCAAGCCAATTCCATTGGCAACAGTGATGTGGGTTCGTATTGTTTGAAACTATCCTCAGGCTATTCCTTATTGCATCTTTTTAATAGAAGAAGGGAGACGGGGGAACCAGCTCCTGTAAGTTGTTTGCATTTTTATGGTTTCTACTTTTTCCGGATGATCCTTCTGCTGCTGCCTCAAGGTAGGCAGGTTCCTGAGATAGGTAGCAACTTCACAGAGGTCAAAAGATTTCAAAAAGGAGGAAATAATTTTAACAGGAGAGGTAGCTCGTAATGTGTATTTTAATAAGTGATCGTAAGAAATTCATCTTGTAATAGTGTGTGATGCGTAGAGATTCTCTGATCCTAACCCCTGAATAAGGGCCAAGTATTTGTATAAGTATTGCTCTTTAAAGTTCAACTGTTGAAAATCTGAATTTTATATCTATCCTTTTACCTAAGGGTGATGAACGTGAGCTCATGTTCTATTTGTGTGCTTGTATGCTTTTCAAGAAAGGGTCTAAGAAAAACAATCTTTCTCCCTCTTTGCCTGACCTTTATCTTTTGCCAGTGAAGTGCAAGCTTTTTTCTTTAATTATTATTTTTTAAATTCCATGGAACATAACAGTGTTTGTGATTCATAGGTGTAGAAACAGCTAATTTGTTAGGCTATTAAATAGGAAGGCTTCAAGTTAGGATGAAACTTCTAGTCTGAGCAACCTAGAATGAGATGAAATGCATTATGACTGTTGCTAATGTCACTGTTCAAAACAAAACCCCAAGACTAAAACAGAACAAAAGAAGTGAGCAAAAGAAGACTTCTGTCTTTTCCTCACTTTTTTGTGTACTCATGCTTGTTTGCAAATATTGGGAAATATCGATAGACAAGGTGAGAGCTGTGAATTACAATCTGTAGTTGCAGATGACTTTCAGCAATTATTCTGACTATTGATTGTTACATCTTCTTCATCAAGTTCTTTCATTTAGAAGTAAAAAAAAAAAAAACAATAAGAAGGAAACCCTTAAAACCTATTAAATAAAGATCTCTCATAAGCTTCCCATCACAGTAGATGGTGAATGGGAAGTAAAAATTACTGTTGAGCACAAGATATTGTGAAAAACGATGAGGTTATTCTTGTTTTTCATGACAAAAGCTCTAGACCACATTTGTGGACGTGATTTTGTTGTTGTTTTTCTTTTATGTAACAGGATCCTGAAAGCAGGCACATGGCTCTCTCAAAAACTCAGAGTAGAATGAGCTCCTTCAAACAAGGGAAGTATGAAGGTTTGGAGGTGAAGCACAAGAAATACATAAGGAGGCTGTACTTCTGGAGTTTTGAGATTAGATGTCAAAATCCACATTGTTTTGTGCTTTGGTGAAGGAGCCAGGACACAAAGGGGGGGTTTTCCCAGCAGAGCTTTGACGTGTTCGTTTTGTTTTTATTCATTTGCTCTCAAATATGCTTAAAACTGCATGGACACAAGGCTAGGAAAAGCAAGCACTTGAAGCAGTCCCAGGCATCTCTTTCCGGTTTTCTTTTCCAAATGGGGTGGAGCTGTGGAGCTGCCACTTGAACATAATGAATAGGGATAAATAAAGTCATAGAGCTGTCTGCATCCACAGCCGTATGGTTCTTATTCCCACAGGCTTGGTGACATCAATCAAATGTGAGTTAGAGAGACACATTATACCTCTGTTGCATATCAGATAGCTATTCAGGCATTACCAAATGTAAATTGATTTTAGAAGCTTGAAATGAGACAAAAGCATGGTAACAATGTAACTGGAAACTATTTGCTGTCCTTGATTAAGTCTGTGTGCCTCAGCTTATCTTGCAGTACAAGTCAAAGGAGAATGATATTTGCTTCTGGGGTGACTGAAAGTGAAGTATCAATAGGCAAAAGTAGCTGGAAAGGGTTTAATAGTATTCTAGCTTGTACCATCAGCATAATGTTCTCATGCAGATCTGGTGGACAGAGCTATCTTAGAAGAAATTTAGCTGACCGCTGAATCATTTTCCTTTTGGAAAGTTGTGCAGAGGAAGTATAGGCGTATATGCTGCTGCTTCTACTTTACTCAAGAATGGCAGTCTGTATTTAGGTGATGGCTTGATGCTGACACCCTCATTATACTGAAATACTTAAATCTTGCCTGTTTTTTTTTTTCTCATGAGATTAAAAACTGGGAGTTCATAATCTGAAAACATGTATAGGGCTTTTCCAGTATTTAACTATGACTTCCTAATGTAAAAATGTCTCTGCTACCAGATTACTGCTCTACTAGATTTGATAGAACCTGTAATGGGAATTCAGTTTACTGGCAGCTGCAAATTGTACTGATACAGGTGAAGTGTTTTATTGAAAACTCACCTGTACTAATCATAGAATTGTAGAATTGCTCAGATTGGAAAAGACCTTCAAGATTATTAAGTCCAACTGCAAGCTAACCATACTGCCCTAACTTTAACAACCCTCTGCTAAATCATGTTCCTGAGTGCCACATCTAAATGGATTTTAAACGCAATCAGGGATGGTGAGTCAACCAGCTCCCCAGGGAGCCTTTCTGTAACCCTGTCTGTAAAGAAGTTTTTTTTCTGATATCCAACCTAAACATGAATTTATGAGCATTGGAGGCTTGTGCTAGCCCAGTCATTCATTCTGGGAGGCTTCAAATTGGCAAAATAAAAAATTTTTGGTGGCCTAGCTAGGATTTGGGTGCCAGATTGCCTGTTTTTGTTGTTGCTTAGTCTTCAGCCAGGTATCGTGCATGCTAGTCCCAAAGTTGATATTTTCACATCTACCCTATAGATGTGAAATTACTATACCTATAATGTTGGGGTAGAATTTAACTCCCAGTCATAGCATTGCCGTTTGTTCATCCACCTTCATAAAAAAGGAATAGTATTCATTTTGTACATTTCAAGTGATTAACTTTTATTTTCTATACTGTGCTTTACTTATTTCTCTGAAGTAGTAAGAATGGTATTGCATGCAGTTTCCACACAAAAAGAGTTTGTGTCCTCGCTTAATATTCCTCCTCTTGCTGTTATTTCTTCTTGCTCTTGGTCTTTGGCTGTTCACTATTTGACATTTTCTTCTCCTGATACCAAAATGCAGTCTTAAAATAAACTAGTGACATGCAAAGGTCTCTTGGAGCCAAAAAATGTAGTATACTTTTAGACAGGGTAACAGCAGACAGAGTTGCTATATTTACAGCTTTGTTCTTCTGGAATGGTTAAAAGCAGGGTTGTATTTGGATAATGTATAACATATTTTGCATTTCAATTCCCATGGAAAATGCAAGAGAAGGTTATAGCTAGTGAGAAAATACTGGAATAATATATGAATAAATAATTTGGGTACTAATCTGTAAGGTCATTATTTATTGGTGGGTTTTTTGTTTTATCTCTTACTATTGATTTGGTTTAGATCATAATATTACTTCTTGATCTGTTGCAGGTATAATACCTCTTTCAGTCCCAATCCCATCGAAGGTCGGTGTTATTCAATTTTCTACAAATTATAGTAGATTTTGGGCAAGTAGCCCTGAGTTACTATCTGAATTTGGAGTATTATTACCCAAATACTAATAGAAAATTTTGCATTCTGTTTTCTTTTCCCACACAGTAAATTCATAGTAAAATGAAATCTGAGCCCCAAGGAATATTTACTCTGAATGCAGAATTTTTATCTACTACTTAGTTCAGATAAATGATACATCTAGATGTACATATCACATACATCAGTGTAGCTCTGTGAGTGAATATGTGACTATATGCACATGTGATTACAAATGTATGTGTACATAGGTATGTTCATACTGATGCATCTCCATTCGGGTTTCAGATTTAGGTTATGGGCAGTAATTCAAAACTGCGGTGGTTGAACTTCTCTAAACAAACAAGAGACTCCTGAACCCAGGAAAATGTGGAGATAGGATATTATAAGCATTCATAAATAAAATGGTTTGTTCCAGACTTATTTTACTTTTTACAAAGTATATTTGTCTTTTATTTATGAAGAGGTAAATGCTTTCTCTGAGGTTTCTCTTCAAAAGAGAATTTGCTCTTTCTTTCTTTTCCATATCAGGAAGATAATAAGAGAGATTTGTATGTCATTTTGAGTTGAAGGTTATGTTTTTTTTTAACCCAGAACTAATTGTTGCATTACTTTTGTCTTTGCTTCCTCTTTGTTAATTATTTAATGTCTTTTTTTTCTGTAGGCTTCTTAAATCTTCTGATTAAGCCAATAAGTGATTCTTTTTATATGTTGAAATCAATCAGGGAAGAATTTGTGGTGAGAAAATGAAAAAGCTGGAATCACATTGTTAGGACTTTATTGAATTTACATAAAAATTGGAGTTAACAAAAGATAAGAACCTATTTTAAACTATCTCAATAGTTTAATAATCCCAGAAACATAATCAAGTAAATTATCTTGTAAAAATAATCTCAGCACTTAAAGTGTTAAGGTCTTTAAAATCCGAGAATTCAATGAAAAGATGAAGGACTTAAGTAAATTTTTACTTGGTGTAATATAAATGAGAAAAAATTAACAACAAAATCAAGTTTTATGCTGTCATTCTCAGTAGCTCACAAAAGATCTGTGACATTGCAGACTTGAAAATGTCAAGAATGTTTCTTATTTTTTGTTAATCTAGACCTGGGTGAACTGGTCTAGAAATTATATAATAAAACAAAAAAATCCCACACAAACAAACAAAAAAATACCTAATCTGTTTTGCAAAGAAAAGAGCAGAGTAGAAAATTAAATACTGTAACAACACATTTTTGCTTTGGAATGATCACTGAGTTCTTCATGGTTGTGAGTGTTCTGTTTCCTCTAACCAGAGCAACATCTAGTGGCTGGAAAGTACACAGCTCTGAAAATAGAGCCGAGTCCTGGTGTTTGGCAGGCAGGAGGCAGAGAGGCTTTCTGATCAAGCATGGAATAATTATATAATGATGGCTGTAGGATTGCTATAACTCAGTTAAATGCTACAGTGCATAATATTTTCTGCTAAATGATCTTAGGTCTATTTGATTGCAAACACCAGAGTAAGTCACAGAGGATCTTCAGCTCAATACCTCAGCATTTGAAGAAACACAGTGCAGCTGATATGCAGCTTGATATGAGTTATATGAGAAATCAAAAAATAAAGTTGCAGATGATCTGATACTGTGTATTTTTGTAGGGCAGATTTTAGGCTGTGGAGGTACCTGGGTGACAGAGTTGCTTGAGAGGCAGTTCTAAAGGGTAGAGGGGTCCAGAAAGGCTAGGCACTCTTACAGAATGAGATGTAGGCACAGAAACACACTGTCCCTATGTGCTGAGACGTGAGCCAGCGCAGAATGAGGATGGCCGGGCTGAACAGAGTTTCTTCTGCAACTCTGGAAGAAAAAGAGTTTGTGGCCTTTTGAAGAAGGACAAAGGTGTCCTGTGGTTAAGCAGGGAGTCAGGAAGCAGAATTAAGCCCAGATAAGTGGTTAGCTACCTACCAAGTATTCACCTGGACACCCACAGATCTATCGGACTAGGTGGGATCTATCCAGGAGTTGTGGAAGTGCTTGCCGAGCTGCTCTGAATAATTTGTTAGCAGTCCTGGCTATCTGGGAGGCCCCATTTGACTGGAGGCTGGTGAATGTGATTATGCCCATACAGGAAGGGCAGCAAGGGGGAGCACTGAAATTACAGACTTGTCAGTCTGGTCTCAGGGCTAGGGAAGGTCAAGCAGCAGATCATCTTAAGCCATCACATGGCATGCACAGGACAAGTGGGTGCTCAGATCCAGTCAGCATGGAAATAACAAAGGCAGGTCCTGCCTGACTAACCTGTTCTTCTCTGAGATGACTGGCTTAGTGGACTGGATCTGAAAAGTTTTGTGTAAATTTTATGCATTACATCACGCTTCTGTGCTGCTTTTGGCCTTGGTAGAACATATATGACAGCTGTGTTTATAATTCAGAATGGTTATCCCCTTTGTTCCTGGAATGTTTTATTTCTCAGTTAAGACTGCTGCAGTTTAGTTGCTTACCTGTTTATCTAGATTCTAATGCTTCGGTTCTGCACTGGTATGCAGTCACTATAAGTCTCCCACCAGCTCACAAAGATGCAGGCAGTTACACTGGGGAAAGAGTTAGAAAATGACACTCGTACCCTGTTCTTGTATTTGTTTTATCTGATATGACGTAGCCTTACCTGCTTGAGGTTGTAGACAGTCCTGTAGATTTTTGTGAAACAGCTACAAGGGTAAAGTGCCTGCAAGGCCATTTCAGTCTGTTTTTATCTTGGAACCTTCTAGCATTTTTGCAGGATAAAGGTCTAAGAATAGATTTCTAATATAACTTTTCTGAGTTCTTTTGAATTAACCTGACACTGACTGTCACAGTGGAAACTGCTGAGTTGAGAAAGTTTAACCTCATTTCAGTACTGAAACTGGAAATGACTTTTTTTCCTCTTTGAACTGATTCCTGTTGTATATATACAGGTATAGGTGTTGGTGATTTTAAAAATCTAGCCACATAAAAAAATAAAATCAAGACAGGCTTTTGAAGCTGTGTTAGGTTCCTTTTTAAAATTAGTTTGCTAATGAGGTGTAGTGTACCATGCTGACTACTAATAAGGAAAAAGCGGATGTACTTGTATATCTTTTTCTTCTTTAGTCTGACTGTGCCTTGTTGAGGGCTCTGTGAAATTAGCTCTTTGATTCTGAAGGTTTGCCCAATTACAGTTATGTGTAGCATAAAGCAGGAACCCCTTATTTAGAATTCTTTTGAGGAAATTTACATTTGGAGTAGTGGAACTATAGCTCTTGATCTACATTTAATTAATGCTGACAATGTTACATTCATTCAGCCAGATCTAAGCACAGAAATGTGTAATTTTTATGCCAATTAGTCCAGTCAAGTGAGGTTAGCTAATGAAATAGTATATTTAACTCAGGAAGAAATTGAATATTTATTTAAAAATATATATATTTTTAAAATTCCAGCTCCTCTCATCTTAGTAGAACATACCATGCACCTGGGAAGGTGCTACATGGTGGTGTGAAGATTTACATGTTTGAAATCGTGGAGCAAACACAAATAAGGATAAGTCTGTGTTGTAAATTGATGGGAGCAGGTAATTTTAGTGGCTGGTGACCAGGCAGCTTTGTTTTGCCGTTGGTACTAGCTGAGGAGAGGTCTGGTGAGCTCTGTGAAAACTGAGAATGCAGAGGAGGTGTAGCTGTCAAACTTGATCATGAGCAGAGGGAAGCAGAACCACGGAACTGGTTGGAAGAGGCTGGGAAGTTTGCAGTGGCTGTGTTAGTGTTTTATCCTGAGCAATTGTCTCACATTTACCTTTTGAGAATCTCTACATGCAGGATCTGTGTAGAAAGATGAAACTGTGGAGAATGAACATCCATGGGAAAGCCGAAAACTCTGTGCTGGATATTTGGGGTTAAGTAAATCTAGCCTGTGATAGACAGGAAGAAACTAAGGCAGAGAACCAGTCTGATCATTTTTACATAAATTAGTAGAGAAATCCATCTGTTGTGTAAGTGGGACTTGAATCTATAAATGGCAAATCCTGTCAGTAATATTTTTAAGTAGTGTGTGTGCAGTCTGGTCACACGGGTTGGTGTGCATGCATCAGATTTCTAGCATTTATGTTCGCCTTTAGCTGGTAGTGATTTGTAAGGGAGGAATCTTGTTCTTGAGTTTGTACTTTATCATTCTACTTGTAGCTATGATAGAAAATTATTGTATAAATTGTATGTAGTACATCTGTCAGATGACTGTTAGGAGAAGAAAACCGGAAATAAAGCTACACTTTAAGACTGTAGCGTGTTAAAACAACAGTGCTGGCTTCCGAGATATAGCAGATACTTGTACATTTAAGAAGATTGCCTCTGCTCCCTTACCATAGTCTAGAGACAAAATTGGAAAAAGGTACAGCTTAATTAAAAAATAAAATGAAACCTAACTATTCCATGCGTACTATTTCCTGTTCAGTATCAAGCAACAGAAATTCACTTTAATAGTATGTGTGTTAAACTATAAGCAATGCCAGATTAATGAATATAAGTCATTTTCTGGAGATGAGTATATACAGTATTCTGTTCCTCTTAAGGAAAAGCTATGCTCCGTTTTGTCGTGCATTACTAAATGTCAGGAGAGGATTTGGGATTTTCAGCAGAGGGGTCTCTGTGATCTGAAGCAGGCTGTTCCACCTACATCTGCTGAGCCTCAGAACTTGAAAAGGGCCTGAAGAGCCCTGCTGAGCAGAAGTCAGGAGAACTGTAATAATGGTTCTGTTTGTATGAAGTTTATAGACTGCACATCTGCTTGAAGGAAAAGTAGTTAGAGGCTTTGCTGATCAACCTAACGTCAGTTAGGTTGGTCAAAAATTCTGTAAATAAAACAGAAACCTCAGTGAGGTTTTGCTAATCATCATCTTCCTGTGTGGTCTGGTGCTAGCTGCTCAGATTGTGATTGCTGCTGATGCTGAGCAGCTGCTGGGGCTGTCTGGCATTTCATGTATCCGTAGAGTAAAAGAAACAGGACAAATATTGGCACTTGGAAGTGTTAAGTGGATTTGGAACAATCAGCAGTGAATTTCAGTTTGATTAAACAACTTCTGTATTTAGGTAGTTTGTGTAACATGATTTTGATCACAAGAAAGTTTAAGAACAGTGTTACACATGAGTTATGACAGGTATTGCAGCACTATACTAACACCTTCCAGTCTGATTACAGTGTGGGATTGTAAGCAATGTTCATTTAGAATTTGATTTGAAGCAATGTCTTGCCAAACTCAGCTACCAGTAAGTTAGAAGAAAATGGTTTAAGTAAAAACATGACTGTTTCTCCATTCATGTCCTTATAAAGCTAATTTGGGTAAGAATAGAGGCCATGAAGTAGTGCATTTCAGTTCAGTTTAGTACTCTTTATCAGAAAATAAGCTGACTGAAAAACCAAGAATCATTAAAAAAAAAATCAGAAAACGTTCTTTCAAGTACTTGCCAGATCTGATGAGCTATACAGTTACCAAAAGGAATTAAGTTGTATCTGAAGGATGAAGAAATAGACTTCAAAAAGGTCACAATGCAAGATAATAGAGCCAAACTGCTAACAGTTATCTTTAAATATTTCTTGGAGTGATCAAATCTGTGCTATGCATTTTAGTGCAGTATTATCATAATTTTCATTCTATTTCAAATTTTTCTGTGCTCAAATATTTATGGAGTCTTAACAGGAAAAATAACCTGGTTTCCCAATGACTAGGTATTAACACTTAGAGAATCATTACTATTCTAAAGAAATAGCTATATTTTTCTAAAGGGTGTTAGCTTCCTGCAAGCAATCTTAGCTAATTAATCTTTGCCTCACTTCCAAGAATGGCTGCATTTACCTGCCTGATTAATGTTTCTGCTAGAAGGATAGTTTATTATGAAGGTAGGTTTATAAAGGTCAGAACACAGGCAACAGTAACTTTGACAACAAAGTGAGCAAGGTATTGCAAGCATACATAACAGTATGAGAGATGACACTGATGGTCTTGTGAAAATGAAGTGTGTACTAGCTGTTACTAGGTAAGACTTTAAGGAGGGGGAAAAAAAAGACCTGGCATTCATTAATTTCTTCTACTCTCAGTTCTGAATGTAAATGCATGAACAGTTGTACGCACCTTGCAACCATGAAAATGGAAGACCAGAGGTTTTGTGAGTTTAACATTTCAGTTAGTCTAGTGTGGAAGAAGAGTGATTATCCATTGTAATGAGGAGAAAAAGCATGTTGGAAAATGCTTAAGAACTCAGCTTAAAATAACAGTTAATTAACCCAGTGTGTTGTGGTATGTGGTGACATATTTCTTAAAGCAGGGAGATATCTTGAAACTGGTCCATCCATAGTTAAATAATAATAATAGTATTTCTACTATAAAAAGGTGGTAATTCATGTATTTTGAAATGGCTTTTGTTTTATGTAGTTCTCAAAATCTTGTTCAGTGTGGATGCTGAGGCAAATGACAATGAGTTTTACATTGAGTTTCAGCTTTGCTTCAGACTGTATAAACTTGAGGTATACTCCTGACAAAGTCACTCGGTCTGTTTCTGTTTTCCAACTGTAATGAGTTTTAGTACTTTTTCGCAGCCTTGTTTTTTGCTTTGATTGTTCACAGATTACAGTCTTCACCTTAAAGCCATATAATGAAGTTTGGATCTTGGCTTAAGAGTACTGGAAAAAAAACTGGGCTTAGTTCATGGTAATTTGAGCTTCTATAACAGTACTTGGAATTAAAGTATACATCAATACTTGATTATTATTCCTTTGGGGGAAAAAAATGAGTTGGTGATCATAAAAACAACTACCTTACTGGACTGAATGAATTCTTGAGGAATTAGTTGCAAGAAAACAAGAACATTAAGAGCAATGTAAGAACGAACTGTACAGATTTTAGAGCTGCCCACCAGAATAGTACCAGAAGTTGGTTCTACTAGTCAAAACTGTGCTGTTTCTAATGAAGACTTGCCTGTAGAAAATGTAACATGGAATGATGTTTTAAGTAGTTATTCATAGTGGTTACTGCACCTATGTGCAGTATGAGCAGGGGTCTATGCTGGCAGTCCTGTGATTGAGTATCTACACTTTTATTTTTCTTACAGATAAAATGTATGTGGCCTGGGTACAAGATCACGTCATTATGCCACATGTGTCATGTGGAGTGTGGGAGCAGCATGTACCATATTACGGTATGTGAAATTTGCTCATACAGCTTGCTTTCTGCTTTCAAGTTGTATGTTGAAGAAATTAATAAATGCTCCTTAAAATTAAAATGGGATTATAATAAAGGTGGTATTTGAAATTTTGCTGATAGCTGCTCAGAAGGTGTGTAACTTTTAAGAAAGTAGTTTAATATGAAAGTGGAACTGACACAGTTATTTCTCCTTGTATGGGATGATGTGCAAAATTAACGTACAGCAAACTGTTAAGTTTGTTAGATTAGGCAGTTTCAGAACTGATAGTTTAGAAATGTCCATGAAAATTCACAAGTTCTTAAATCTTTTTAATCACTTACAGATTATAAAATCTGATTTAACCTGTGATGTTCTTTCAACTGTAAATGGACAAACAGATATCAATGTGTTAGGATAACATTTTTATTACTTGCTGAGTAGGCAACATTATTTCCAGTTTGTGGAAAATTGAAGATGAAACTTCTAGATCTCCCATTCTATGGATTGTTTACTTGGCATAATGAAAAGTTGCATTGTGATACTAGATCTGATTACGTGCTCTGAGATCCTATACTAATGCTGCCATATTTACGTACTGTTTCACATAGATTAGTAATCTGCTTCTCGGTATCGTTCATTAACATACACTAGATGCAGTGCTGTGTTTTTTCCTTAAGGTAACATTTTTACAGTTGTTGAAGTATGCCATTTTACTGCCCTGCATAATGTACTGTGGTTCTTCAGACAAAATCATAATTACTAGATAACTGTTTCTAGAACTGTAGGTCATCAAGAAATACTGTGTTCAGTGGAACAAGAAAACAAACAAATGCGGACTTGTTTGTTGGATCTTAGCAGAGCTTGCCTTTCTGAGACTGATGGTTTCTTGAGCACTACATTTTGATATTTAATCTTGTGAGAACTCATAGGCTTGTCGTCTTTGTTTTGACAATCTTTAAATATTCTCTGAATTTCTCTGAATGTTTTGGAACATCAGTAGTATTTCTCAGAAGTGGGGAAAAGTGTATTATTTAGTGCATGCACTATGTCTTTAATAATACTCTTGTATTTTATCTGAATTCAACATATTTGTATAAGCTGGCTGTCACATCTACAGGTATCTCTTACCAGGGCCTATTCCTTTGTTCAACTGAAGTAAAATCTTGCATGATTCAGTTCATATTCTTACATACACCTGATGAGGTCCACTCAGCTATAATTTAACCAGGAGAAATATCAGGTGTAATTATTGGAAGATCACTTTTGTTCGTTTTTATCTATAATAGCTCTGTTGGGGTAAGAAAAGTGACTAATCAAAGTAAAAGGCTGCTTAAGAATGAAGCGATATAAGGCTCATCAACAACAGAATTCAGTGATAGACCCCCAAGGCAATTTTCAAGCTATTATAACTGCCTGTGGTGACTGCCAAGCTGCAGTAGCTAGAAAAATAACTTTCACAGTTTGATGTGTCCTTTGTTTTTCTGGCATCTCTTCTTACTAAGAGGAGATATTGCGTAGCTAATGAAGTGCAGTAAGTACTACGTTTGCTGTGAAATTTTAACTACATATATTCTGACAATCCTGTAGTAATGTTACTATCGTGTTTATTCCTTTATGCTACTTTCGGATATGCTTGAATTTTAAGGAGTAATAGACTGAGGTGAAGAAAGCTAGGCTGAGAAAAATCTTTATTGCATATCAGCATTTTATTATGATTGGAAATATTGGCAAATATTTTAAAAACATAAAAAGATACCCTGAGACTGTAAAATGGTGATGTTTAAGACAGAAATAACACTTCTGTTTATTACCAAGTCAGAAATTCCGATTTCTTTTATGCTATGAAGGAAACCAATTCATTTTTTCTAAAAAACAAAAAACAAACAAACAAACAAAACCCTTTTCTTAACAAAACAAAGGGTTATTTAGGATATATGAACTCAAAGCTTAGAATAATTGTTTTTTTCAAAAATTTTATAGTTCATAAAGATGGTAATCAAAATCAGAGTGTATTGTACTAAAGTGAGGTACTTACAAAATGAAATAAAATCGTGGTTTTGCCATTTAATTAATGAAAGATCTTTAATTTTGAAAAGATACTACAAGTGAGTTTGTACATTTTGTTGTACAAGAGCTCTTTCTAAAGTTTGCCCTTTTACCTCATTCCTCCATTTTCATTGCTGTACCTTGATATGCTGACAGAATCCTGTCTGATTATAAGAACAGAAGCTGGCCCCAGTGATTTTGTCTTGAACTGTGTGGTATAAACAATGGCTAAAATGAGAAAACTACATTTACCAGTATAATTTAATGACATTAACCTGTGAATATTTTATCTGGGTGATGTAGGATAGCATCAAGCCTTTTGATGCAGTGCTTATATGTAGAGGGTTCAAAACAACTAATGATGCCTGTCAAGGTCACAAAGCTAATGAGGATATTGGTTCTAAATGCAAACCAGTGTGATGCACAACTGAGTAACAAACATGTTTGGCGTTTACTTTTTGTACCTGAAATGAAAGCAATTTTATCTAAAGCAGGTTCAATATAAATGTAAGTTTCACACCAAAAGTTGAAGTATTGATTTTAACATTAAGCTTCATGAATGTTTTTATTCAAAATACGGTGCAAGTTGACTGAAGCAAGTATGTTCATAGAATCATAGAATCTTTAGAGTTGGAAGGGACCTCTGGAGGCCATCTAGTCCAATTCCCCTGCAACAAACAGGGATACCACAGCTAGATCAGGTTGCCCAGGGCCTTATCCACCCTCACCTTGAAAGTCTCCATGGACAGGGCAACAACCACAACACTAGGTAACCTGTTCCAGTGCTTCACCACCCTCACTGTAAAGGATTTTTTCCTTATATCTAACCTAGATCTACCCTCTTTGAGCTTGAAGCCATTTCCCCTTGTTCTATCACCACAAACCCTGCTAAAGAGTCTGTCCCCTTCTTTCCTGCAGCTCCCCTCTAGATACTAAAAGGCCACTATCAGGTCACCTCACAGCCTTCTCCAGGCTGAATAGCCACAGCTCTGTCAACTTGTCCTCATTCCATTCCATGGATTGTTTTTGTGCCCTTCTCTGGACACGCTCCAACAGCTCTGTCTCTTTTGTATTGGGGACTCCACATCTGGATGCAAATTATGACATTTATGAAGAACCAGTTTAGAGTGATACATTTATGAAGTGAAATGCTAAGTTCCAAAGCAAGTCTGGCAGGTCAGGTTGCTGTGCTCCCATGTGATTAAGGTACTTGGACCTCTGTTTGCCACTTGGTGGACATGTTTCCTATAATATTCTCTATATCTTCAGCTAGGGCTTATTTTCAGCTATTAGTTTGAGAAGCATTTTTCTTGAGCATACTTAGTATTTTCTCTCTTTACTAAATATAAACGTGTATGAAAGGACTAGTATTTGGTATAGTAATAAAACCTGTTGTTTACCAGTTCTGACGGAGTGGTGGATAAATTTTCCTTTCAGTACACACACTGAAAGCTAAATTTTGTGGAAGTATGGTTACTGAAGATTGCACAATTCAATTGCCTCTTGACTTCATAATCCACCTTGATTGTTTAGTCCTTTCAGATTAGAATGGTATTGGTTAATGGATCATTAGGTTACTTGCTTAAACAAATCCCATTTAATGCATTCTCTGCTCCTTTATGTACTGAGTTCTGGGTGTGCCTTCATACTCTTTGGGATGGGTAGCTTCCTCAGTGATACATACAGCAGTACTGGTTGTAAGAACCTGCTGATGAGTCACTGAACTTTCTTTTTTTTAAAGAGTTCTAGAAATTGCTTAAAACTCAAAGGTAAAAGCATGTGCTGAGTTTAAAACTTGGCACAGTGAGAGGGAATTTAATGGTATTTGAGAAATTCTTTTGAAGATCTGTAGTAAAAACCAGCAGCTTTCTTGTGGGCTGCTCATTTTCTAAAAATGAAAAGCTACACGATTGTTTCTGCTTGTGTAGCACGATAACTTTGTTGAAAATATTCTTTTATCACCCTGTTGAGGTTTCATCAAAGTCACTTGGGTTACCAGCCTATAGTATCCAAAATCAGCTGGATCTGAAGGCAGTGGTACCTACTTAAATTAGAGAAAAAATGAAACAAAGAATTTCAAGTTTTCAAGGTTGATATAGTCATCTTTTCTGTATTAAACATAAATTACTTTGAGACTTTGCACAAAAGAATGAGGCTACAGCGGTGATCTGCTGTTTCAATTATTTTCAGTTCTTATTAGCTCTCAGAAAAATTCTGCAACACAAAGGAAATACAATATACCAATCTTATGTGTCAGTAAAAGCAGTGGGTGCAAATCACAGCCAATAATTTTGTAACAATACTGACTCATGTCAAGTGATTTGATCTGAGACTTTTCAACATATGTGAGCTAACAGCTCTCATGTTTGTGTGGTGTAATTTGGCTTGAATGTCCGTGAATGCAGAACTCTATATTCTTCCAATATCTGCTTTTCTTTTCAAATCAGCTGAGTTCTGCTTTCAATTTAGAGAAAATTGAGACCGTGCCTTTTTCTTCATTTTAACATTTAAAATATCTTTTTACATTAAGAATCTTACACCTCCAGAAGCCTACAAGAAGGTAGTCCCTGTATTTCCTGAGCACAGTGGCAGCAATTTTATCTGGGTTTGGTAGAGCCGTAGAAATTTAGAACGGTGCTCTTGCATGCAGTTTCCAGAAATAGTCATTTTAGCAGTCTATCTTGAAATGCGATCTCTTCTTTAGAGGAGCAGCTACCACTTTTGAGTTCCCTTCAATTTCTCTCAGGTCAATTGTCAGTTATGCTGTGGCAACCTCTGTACCTATTTATATAACCTGTCATTTTTATACCTTCTTCTTCGACTCCTCCCTGAAGGTTTTAGCATAGAAATATACCAATAAAGTATTCAGAATGTCCTGTTGTGTTTCAGTATGCATAATGTATTACTAATGAGATTATGCAAGATCCTCACCCTGTGAAATCTCTTATGTTATTTTGTGTTCTTCTGTTAGTGATGCAATATGAACATTGAAGTATGGCAATACATACCATAAAAATAATTATAATGCTGGAATTGTTATTGTCAGAAGGGGAGAGTAGGCTGAGCAACAGAAATACCTAATCAAGCATCTACCTTTCAAAAAAAAAAAAAAAAAAACAACAACAAAAAAACCCCACCTGAATTCTTTCTGAACTCTTTGAAGTTGTGGCTGAATGTAAGGTGGTATCTTTGAATTTGCTGTATTTTTGCATTGCTGATTGCTCTCTCAATTGCTATTCCTGCTAATGTGGCATATTTCTGGGTCTTTATTGCTAGCTGTGGGACTCTGAGTGAACTGGCAATAGCAGCTGATGTGTAACTGTCATCCTGTTCTACACAGGTGAAGAGACTTGGGTACATTCAGGAAAAACTGGTTTAACCAAAGACTAAATGTAGCCCTTTACATAAACAACTGAGGGCTTGCTGTACTAGGTGTCCTTGCTACTTTAGAGTCTTGGTTCCACAGTTTTCAACTTCTAACTCAGCCTTTACAAATGAATCTGCAGATCTGAAGTTTTTGAATAAAATAAGACAATGTGGACTGTAAGTTTTTATTGTTCAAACAAAGGATAATTCAAGTCACTTAAAATATCTTGAAAGAAATGTATATCGGCTTACTTTAAAACAAAACCAAAATAATAGCTGGTAGCAACTTCGATTTGCAGAAAAGAAAAAACATGAGTTGTTATGACTGGAATAAAAAACGCTTTAAACTCCTGCAAAAAGTACTCAGCGTGAAGTGGGAGGCTCATGACCAATTCATCTATATTATTAGGAAAATGGTTCATTAGCCTGCCAGTGGGAGTTGCATCTAAGAAACTTGTTGGACTCCGAGATCTGTGGATAAAGTAAAGAGTGGAATCTAAGTCTTTGCCTTTCATTGTAGTTAGAATTTATGTAGTTGTGCAGACAATAGCTTTAAACTTGGCCAAGATGAAAATTACAGGAACAGCAAACAATTTTATTATAGCTTTTTCAACATCAGAAGTAGTAAAGCAGCTTTTGAAAGTAATGATCTTGAAAGTAAAATAAATATCTTTAAGTCTTTGTTTTCTTTAAGTAAAACAAAATAAATGCATGAAGGTCAGAATATCAAGAATTTGACTACTTTAGCAAAATGGTACTATCTCTACTCAACTGTGACTTCTACACAAATAATAGCAACTGAAGTTACAGCAGATTTAAGTTGCTGTTACAGATGTAGGTTACACAGAGTGGTAGTTTCTATTTACAGAGACTGTTTTGCTTCAGGAAGTTTAGATTCTTCATGAAGATTAACTGGTTTAAATCTTTTTAGAGGTATTACTTTTTATCTGATCTTTCATTCTTTTTAGAAAAAGTCTTAGATTCATATAATCTTCAAGTATATATAATGTAGATGTCTGTAACTAAGCCTGTTAATTGAGCTTTCTTTACAATCAGTGAAGTATACACTTTTAGAAAGCTGTTCTTGTAACATACTTCAGGCATTTTATCTCACAATGGGATGTATCTCACAAGGTTTGTTTTTTTTCAGCAACTGTTAAGGAAGTCTTGCTAAACTAGTATTAAATATTCTCTACTAAACATAAACTTAAAAAGTAGTTGCTTAAATTTATAAATTGTGTAATACTGAAAGATCCCTTAATGTTGTCAACATAAAAATTAAGCCTTTAATGATGCTTAATGTGATCATGGGCACCATGCTGATTCTGTGGACTGATCAACACAAGTATGTTGTAGGGTTACTTCAGTACTTCCCCACACGTTTCTTATTATACAAATGCAGTTTTCCTTTTTTTAAAGATTTTTTTTTTAAAGGCATGACCTTAATGTATTATCTTCACTCCTATAGTAAATAGGAAAGGAAGATGACATGGCCACTGAAATGGATGGAAATTACAATGTTTTCTTTTAAAATAAATAACATAACTTTAGAGTCTGAAGAAAAATGGTTTGTATAAAGCAGCTTTAGTAAGCGTAGTAGATCTTTCTTACACTTCATGTAGGAAAAAGCCTAGGAGGGTTGCATCTATAAGATTTAATCAGTGGTCTTTATTTGTACAGGTGCTACATTTTTTTTTTTTCCGTATTGAATGACAACTTTTTGTAATATTGTTGATTTGGGTTAAGTGTTTTATATATAGATTTATAATGCTTAGTTTCACCATCTAAAAAACACATTTTGACCTAAATTATACTTCTGTCTTGTTTGAATACTTCACTTTCCATTTGATAAGACTAAGCATATTTTAGCACAAGAACCAGACAAAAGAACTTGTGTCATTTCATTGGAACATTTGTCGAATGTACTTGCTGATTTGTAGCGTCCTTGCCATAAAACAGCTCTTAGCAAATACTCCTTCCAGCTTTATAATAGCTACTGAATGACTAAGAAATTGTGATTAAATCATATGCATTTACTAAGAATGATGGATAAATTTAGGTCTGCATACAAGACTCTTATTTGATTTTTTTTTTCCTTCCTCATCCTTGACAAAACAATGTCAATACAAAGAAATGCACAGCCCAAGTTTTGTTCTTCGTTAAAGTAGTTAAACTCAATTTTTCCCTTTGTGTTTCTGAATTGAACTAGAGGGTAGAATTTTTCAGTGTGTGATTGATTCTGCTTTTATAATGGAGTTATAAGCTGTCTCACTTGAATAGTTTTACATCCATAGAATCACCAGGGCTGTAGAAGACCTCCAAAATCTAGTCCACCTACCACCAATATTTCCCCACTAAACCATATCCCTTAGTACAACATCTAAACGTTTCTTGAATACCTCCAGGGATTGTGACTCCAACTCCATATGCAGCCTGTTCCAGCACCTGATCACTCTTTCAGAAAAGAAATTTTTCCTAATAGCTTACCCGAACCTGAACTTATTTCTAAACATTAAATCATGCAAGATCAATAAAGTAGCTGGGAGAATATTCTTTTAAGATCCTTCTGTGTTGTGTGTGCTTCCTTTTTTGTATCTCTCTAACCTTACTATCACATTAGTTGAGCCACTGATGCGCTAGCATTTACTCTAGGATATGTTTCTGGTTTTGATTAGTATAGAACAGTCTTTTCTAGCTTGTCTTTCTAGTCAGCATATTTTGATTTGTATACCACCTGCTGGCAGTTTGCTTTTACAAAACTATAAAGAAAAATATTGGAAAAATAAAACAACGTTTTTTTGCTATGTAAATATGGGAGCAGAAGAATAATGAGAGAGAAAAAAGAATATTTCTCTTCCAAGGGCTATAAGAAGGTAAGCATGAGAAATTCTATTGGTAATTCTGAACTAGAACATCTATGCTTCAACTGAGTACTTGGGGTAAAAAAGATTGTGATTCGGTGCATTGGAGGGTCTTTAAGCACAGTGAATAGCTCATTGTTGTGGAAATGTTAACTTCAGCATAAACCTTGTTCTACTGGTCCATTGGGGCTGTAGAAATTCAGAAGTCCAGGATTGTGTACGAAGCAAATTAAAGTAGCTGTCAGTGAGGATGCGTTTAAGCTTCTGCTTAAGCTGGTTTCTAATGATCAATTTGCAGAATCCACCTAGTACATGTAACTAGGAAATATTTGCACTCACTTATTGTCTTTATTTAGCCTTGTTGATAAACAGCGGTATTAGTTTAGGGGGAGAAGGAAAGTTTCTTGGTATGTAATAATTTATTTTTCACAACATATGACAACTTCTTTTTGTTTGCAGAAAAGCACTTAGTCTTACTCATACACTTCCAGTCTTGATGGCACGAAGTAAAATTCAAAATGAAAAGAAATATAGGTATATGCTATGAGATTAAAAATTACTTTTTAGTGTCAACGTTACCTTACTCATCTTCTTAGCGAATTTCCCACAGAAAAATTCTTCCCTGTTTTATACTTATCTATTATTTCCCCTTAAAAAAAAAAAAAAATGGAATGCATCTTCTAAAATTTCTGATATATTGCTTGTTTTCAGTTCTAAGTGGTGTCCCTCTGTTACCTCTTTGCATATATTAAGGAATTACTAGTATTTTGCAAAAAAAGCAAACAAAAGCCACATCTGCTCATTTTATAACAGTATTCAGAACAGAGAGAAAATAAACTCGTTTTATTTGGTTTACTATGTATAGTTGACTTATCATAAACAGTGTTTTTTCCCTTAAGAGCCTCTTTTATGCAACATTCGGGAAGTTTCCAACATGTGCATCAACTGCTAGTATGGGAGGATCCAAAAAATATCTCTGTTAATATAAGCAGTGTAGGCAAAGCTGAGCCCTTGTCTCTGCTCACCAGAAAGGTTGACACCTCTTTCATTGATCTAATAGATTATGTAGATATCTCTACCTAAACGAGAGGACAGAAAGCTGTTCCAGAAAATAGTTCTGTATTTCTAATTACAGGTGATCCATGGTTTACTTTCTGCACTCTTAGTCAGGTGGACGTTTACTTTCCTAAAATAATTTCAGGTTTCCATGGAGGAAATATGTCAAATCTCACACAAATCTTGTAAGGTTCTGTGACTTGACATTTTGTATTTTGGTGTTGCTGTTGTTGGCTTCTGCATGTTCAGAAGAGTGCTGTCACCTGCTTATTGATCTCTGACAATTTTGGTAACCACTGTGGTGATGAGGATGTATTTCCTCACAGAGATTGGTGAAATTGGATTGATGTGTATTTGAGTCTTAAGGAAATCCATAGCGAGTTTAGGCCTCCATTTCATGTCCCTCTAGTTACTTTAACTATCCTATCCTTTAAGTACAAGGGAGTGAAATAAAAAATGTAATGGGACATGTCTCTTCAGAGCAGTGAATTGTGAAAGAAGGAATGCAGCTGTTATAGCTACTAAAGGACCGAAGTCTTAATGGGGATAGTAGTAACCTGCATTTAAGACTATTTAAAAGCCTTCTAAAAAATAGATACTGCTGAAGCAAATTACTGCATATTTAGTAATACTCTGCATGTTCTTTAATATTTTGATCCATCTAAGATGGATTGTGAGTTTTCTTTCATTTCTCACAGAGTACTTTGTAGCAAGTGCTAAAAGGGACAGAAAGAAATAGGGCAGAAATGTTCTTCATGATTTTGATCACCACTAAATTTAATATTTTTCTTGCTACAGTACAGCATTTGATCCCAAATCTTTGTGAAGAACTTAAATCTGTCTTACCCAAATCTGATAGATATCAGCTGTTTAACTACCATGTATCCATTAAGAAATTAATATCTAGGCTTCAAAGGGAAGTCTAGAGGTGAACAATTACAAAACTTCTGTGTAGCTGTGTCCTACTGACACCTACTTCTCCAGCTAAGTAAGAGAGGAAGACCTTACACAAATTAAGGTAGGTGAGTGGATAACTGCTCTATTATAAGCTGACCTAGAGGTGGTCTCACTTCTGATGTTTGAAAGTAGGTCTTTTTCAAAAATCTAGCGGAATGAAAGAGGAGGATGAAATCCTAAGGGGGGAAAAAAGCCTGTGTAACAAGGTGCTATCTTGATACATGATTGCATCAGCTTTGTGACTGATCACATTAGCATTTACTCTGATTATTGGAACTGCTATTTAATTTGAAATGCATACCTTTCTAATAGTTGAATTAACTTAATCAGCTGTAGTATAATTTTCTACTGTAAAATTTTCATCTGCATTTTGAATCCCTAAATGCAGATCAAGGATTAGTCACTTAAAGGAAGTATGTGACTGCCTTTAAGACACTTGAAAATGTTTGCCCTTACACATAATCAGAATCTTTCAGGATGAGGAGAGAAAAAAAACAAGACAATTTTACAGTTAGTTCATCTTTTGGAAATAACTGACTTAAGCATTCAGTAAGCGGTGCTTAGTCCAAAATAGTGTAGCTATACATTCACTGCAGTTTATTACAGCTGAGACACAGGCCCTTGTTGGACTTGAAATGGCTGACAGGAACCACACAAACCCATGGGTACTGAAATAGTACAAGAGAATACCATCTGTCTCCTGGGTCTGCTATAGAGCACTACTTGCTGTAAAAACTGAGTGAGCCTCTGCATATTTCATGGTTTAATTTTGCCATCTTAGCTAATGTATCTGAGAGTATGTCATGTAACTTTACTCACAAGA